>NC_137107.1:42494190-43094190 GCF_949357685.1 Gobio gobio
TAGCTTCTGGCTGAGCATGTATTCAACTTGCGAAGAGTGTAACGCCTCTCGCAGTTCAAAATGCTTACGTCATCGTCGCGCTAATTACGCTTTCTTTGTAAGTTGAATACGGACGGCGGTCTGTCGGAAGCTAGATATTTTACTTTATAATGTGTTAAATTTGGATATTTTTCTTACACAAACCCATCGATTCTCTTCAGAAGGCATTTATTAACCCCCCAGAGCCTTGTGGAGTACTTTTATAATGGATAGATGCACTTTTTTTGGGCTTCAAACTTTGGGCTGCCATTCACTGCCATTATAAAGCTTGGAAGAGCCAGGACATTTTTTAATCTAACTCTGATTATGTTCGTCTGAAAGACGAAAGTCATATACACCTAGGATGGCTTGATGGTGAGTAAATAATGGGCTAATTTTCACTTTTGGGTGAACTATCCCTTTAAGATGGGTTTACTCCTGGTCTCTTTTGTCCACTTTCAACCACATCTGTCCTGATTTATTTGAGGGGAGGGTCTATGGGTGGGTAAATGAATGGGCCTTTTGATGTAATGGATAAAATAAGCTTGCGCAATTTACAATATGAACGTGACCGGAGACGAAGGGAAAAACATACAGAGAGCATCATCTTTCGTTTCTGCTCTGACAGCCACAAGGCCAGCCGAACGCTGTAAGTGTGTGTTAGAAATCAGGAATGGTGAGAGAACAGTGTTCTTGGTATGTCTTCATCTTCAAACCAAACTCGGGTCTCCAGCCGACAAGGTTAAAATCCCGCGTTTCTCATAATATTTACGCGTTAGGTCAGTAGACGTAGAGCAGGCGGCTTTTCAACCACATGTAAACGGGTGTAAAAAGGGCCTGAGTAACTTTTCATAATACATTTTGCATTTATTTCCTTTATTGAAGTAATGATTGAAGTTTGTGCGCTTTCTATTTTTCAGAGGGGACGCAGTGAGCTACGCTCGATTGCAGCACCAAAAACAGGGCGACGAAGAGAAACTGGCAGGAACGACAGATGATTCTGCGCCGTGAATCTCTCCTCTTCACCTCCTCATTGCGTCCTTTCCCCCTCGTTTTCTCTTAAAGGGATAGTTCACCCAAAAATGAAAATTCTGTCACCCTTAATTTGTTCCAAACCTGTATGAGTTTCTTTCTTTTGTTGAACACAAAAGAATATGTTTTGAAGAATATGGGTAGCCATTTACTTCCATAGTAGGAAAAGAAAATTACTATGTAAGTCAGTGGCTACTGTCAACTGTCTGGTTACCAACATTCATCCAAATATCTTCTTAAGTGTACAGGTTTGGAACAAATAAAGGGTGGGCAAATGATGACTGAATTTTAATTTTGGGGTGAACTATCCCTTTAACATGAGATGCATTACCTGACTGAGGTGTTTCACGATTTGTTGGGATTTATTTAAGCTAACCTTTGACGAGTCGTTCAGTGGAAATCGTTCTCTGGTTTGTTTTAGTAGGATTTATTTAATAAAATGAGTTAAGTGAATTTTTTCATTCGCACACAAATTAAATGCATTTAATTTATTTTTAACTGACTTTCTAAAAACCAACATATTGTAATTTACATTTTATTTACCAAATGAATGCATTAACTTCAGCTCTCGTATCAAATCAGCTCAACACCAGCGGGATTGGAATCAGGGAATTGGAACTTTGGCCATTGGGAATTCTCCCCCTCCCCAGAATTCTTTGTTCCGTAGGTGATAAAAAGGACAGATAAGGGCCGGTTCACACACAATGCATTTTTACATTCCACTGGGCTACTTTTCCATTGTTTTTCTACGTAAACACGTGCTAGACGGACGTGTTTAACTGTTACACTCGCTTCTTTTGCGTTTTTCCCACTTCACTAGCCTGCGTCTCGCTTTTACCTGCTAAAAATGTGCTCTGTGTGAATGGCCCCTAATCCTTTAAAGGTGCAGTGTGTACATTTTAGCAGCATCTAGTGGTGAGGTTGTGAATTGCAACCGTCCACCACTCACCCCTCCCTTTCAAAGCACATAGAGAAGCTACGGTGGCTGACACAGGACAAATGTTGTCTGAGACAGCAGAGAGTAGCTAGCTGGCTACTGTAGAAACATGGAGGCGCAAAATGGCGATTTCATTGTAAGGTGACTCGCGGTTCATATAGATGGAAATGGCTCATTCTAAGGTAATAAAAACATAAATGTAAGGTCTTTATACACCACTGAAAACATAGTTATGTGTATTATATTGCGTTTATGTCAAAAGATCCTTATAAATATTACACACTGCACCTTTAAAAGAGCAAACAAACTTTTAATGTGTAAGAAAATGTTTTTACGGCACCGCAGGGATACAAACTAGCACTTTTGTCTGCCTCTGCTAACTGGCCTTTACCCAGAATCCTTTGCTGCAGCATGTTTGGTGTTCGAAAGAAATGGTGGAATGTAATTTTGCTACACTCGCTGCTCTAAAATCTCGCTGTCACTTTCTTTATTTCATATTTAGTGAATAAGTGTCTTTCCGGTTGTTTCCTATAAAAGCTTGTGTGTGTGTGTGTAGTTCTGAAGGATGCGATGCTTTTCAAACGGTTTACGTTCCGTGTTCAGAATTAACTTCCCTCTAAAGCCGTCTGTCTGTTGCTGCACTGAAGAAGGGCTTCTCTTCCAGATTTAGAAACGATTCAGTTTGTTGGTGCTGTGATGTCGTGTTGTTTGCTTGTTTCTGAGCCAGTCTTAACACTGACCGCTGGTATGAAAGCCAAAGTTACAAAAGACTATAATGTGGAGGTCAGATGTCCTGTACTTACCTTAGTGTTCACGCTGTTACTTAAGGTTTCCACCAGGGAATTAAACAAAAAAAAAAAAGTTAATTGCGACAATTCAGACATTTTTTTTGTTGTGAGATATAAACTCACAATTGTGAGAGAAATGCAGGTCTTTTGTCTTAAATCTGTCAAGCACATATATCGGGAATGTCACCCACCAATCTTTTTGTTTTCAATATATTATTTTCATGGCAATTAAAGGTACACTATGTAACTTGTGGCCCTCTAGCAGTAAAAAAACAAACAAAACTGCATGCATTTTGCGGAAGAACATTGTTTTGATTGTGCTTGGGCTCTGCGTGATGACGCGAGAGCGTATGAATATGACCCTTCACTATAGATAATGCTTAACAATGAACTCTGATAGAGAGCTACATATGGCAATTAATCAATAAAACGTCTTGCTCACCGTTTGAGTAATAAAAACAGCATCTCCGCGTTGCTTTTACGACATTTCAAATCCCTCAGTTCTCACCATCTCCGAAAAGCCAAGTCAATGTTGATTCTTGTTTTATTACGAGTTCAGTCTCATTCTTTTCGTTTCTCCTCTTGTTTGTTTGGGGGGGTTTTTCTCACACCATACATGCGTCAAAATAGCCTTTTCTCTATTTACGGATATATTGAGTGACGCATGTACACAATCTTACCACAATGAATCAGAGTGACAAAAACATGTTTTGGACGAAGGATCGACGATGCATTTACTCATTATTTTGTACAATATACCTTTAAGCACATTTGTTTATTTAAAATACATTTATATAATTTAGAATTGCATTAAGAACATCAGGAATTATACAACTCAATGTAATATTTTTTGGCATATGTAATGAGAATTTTCTAAATTGTCATTGTCACAACAATGCAGAATTTTTATTTTATTTTTTATTTTTTTCTGGTGAAATGTGACCCGAGCGTGTTTGTGAGATTCACCCTTATAACTGGTGATGTTTGACAGATTTTCAAGGTTTAAAAAGACAGCATTTTGCATGAGTGTTTAGCAGGTAAAATGATTTTTAATAACACCGCTGAGACTTGTAAAATAGTTCAATCTCCACCAGCACACAAACCAGCTCAAACCTCACGTCTAGCTAGATACGTGCGTTCAAGTTGTGTCAGAAAGAGTCGAACGAAGGTCGGGATTTTCTTTGAGCCCAGAGTTTACGAGTTTGGGGGCATGTCAGGGAGAAACATGGTGGAATACCACAATACTTAACGTTTTATGTATGAACTTCCTAGAAGGACTTGTCTTGAACGCACCATTATCACTAACTTTGGTGTACGATCCCTCCAATAGCCTTATTCCATCTGTAGAGGAGTTTATAATAAGTCACTATGATATTGAAAGCAGTTTCCTAAAGATGTGATGGTCACAATATCCATAACTAAATGCTTGTGTGTGTGACCTGACAAACACAACACTACTGACTGAAAGAAGGGAAGATATTTTGAAATACCAAACTTGTTCCGCACAACCTAAACTTGAATTTGTTAATAGCTGTTTAGCGGTGATCTTGTCCCTATGTGTATTTGTGTTGGATCAGTGATGTGTAACCGATTGACTTTCCAATGATGTGTACAAAAGGTCTGAGATTAACAGGCTTTTTTTTCTGTTTTTCCTCACAAGCTAAATAAAGACTTGTCTTTGAGCTCCTCGCTTGCTTGTTGTTTCTATGTAAGAGTTGCTAACTTCCTAGATCTAAAGTATGATTTAACTATTGCAATTTACACGGGGTGAAAAAGATTGAAAGAGGTATATTTTGCTGAATAAGGCTGCATTTATTTGACGAGTAATTATTTGCTGTTTTACGGCTCATCTTATTATGAATGTTGAGGAAACCATCAAAATGTTATGATGCTTACTATTCAGTGTAACACATCACAAGTGACGCAAGTTACGTTGTGGGATTTCTTTTTTCCCCCCAAAGTAACGAGTACTGTAGCGCATTAATTTTAAATTTACAACAAAATATCTGCTTTTTTTTTCAGTTATTTTGCTTTCCCATTTACTGCCTGACAGGTCTCGTGTCCCAATGTTGCACAAGTGCAGTGGCGTTGAACATGATGATTATTGTAGTTCTAGACTTATCGTGAGCATACATTTGCACATTTCACTTGCACAGAACAGATTTAGTATTCTTCAAAATTAATAAAAAATCGTGAAATGAAAATATGCAAATCTGCAATTAATCTTAATTAACACAAATATACTTTATGTATATAATCTCACTTAATTAACCAAAGACATTTGATGATCCAATTCAACCATACTAATAAGCAAACTTATAAATGGCGTTTCATTGTTTTGTTTTTATTGCTGAAGTGTTGAACTTTCTCCAGAATGGCAGCACATCTGAAAGGTTTGTTTGAGCGGCGCCCTCTACTGTACACTCGTGAATTTGCATTTCCTTCAGCCTGAGGCTTATTAATTTCTCTTTTGGTGTGAAAGGGTCTTTACATTTGCCTAAAATATAAATTTTTTGTAACAAAGCAAGCCAAGCCCAGGTGAGAAAATGTAACGCAAAAGTAATGTAACACATTACGCAATTAGTTAGGAGTAACCCAATACTGCAATGCATTACTTTTAAAAGTAACTTTCCCCAACACTGGTAACATTTGTGGAAACCATGATACACTAACATAAATATTAAACATCAAAATTGATAATAAGAATGATTATTTATAACCAAGTACCAATAACTGAGCAGCAAATCATATCAGAATGATTTCTGAAGGATCATGTGACACTGAAGACTAGAGTAATAATGCTCAAAATTCAGCTTTACATCACAGGAATATTCACATAGAAACCAGTTATTTTAAATTGTAATATTTCACAATGTTACCGTTTTTTCTGTATTTTCAACTTCTTTCAAAACATTTAAAAAACGTAATTATTCCAAACTTTTGACTCCCAGTGTAACTATTAATTGAAAGACTATCATACTATCAGCAAGTTTAATGTCACTATAATAGGTATATTCAAAAATGTTTTCAAATACATCAACACATCCAGTTGTGGGTCTTTAATAGTTTTTTTATACAGAATGGAAAACTAAATTACTTGGTATAAAAAAGAGCTTGACAGTAAAGGAACACGTAGAACCTGATAATCTGAACAGTTTGACCTTCTCATTCCTCAAATAAGACATTTGACTTGAAATCAAGAGACAGTTAATTAAATATTTAATTATTACATAACTGAAGAGATTGTGTTACTCCAGAACAATCCATGTCACTAAAGTAGTTCCCTGCAGTTTCAGTCTGCGGTGCTTTGCAACGACTGTGAAGAGTTTTTATTGGCGGATCCGAGTTCATTTGCTCTGGTTTTTAGGAGCTTTGGGTTTTCGTGGACACTTCTGATAATGACCCACCCGCATGGATTTAAGCTCCGCCTCCCACTGCTTCTTCACCATAGTGTACAACCTCATGGTGGCCTGAGCGTCCTGAACCTGTGACACACACAACAGAGTTCAGCCAACAGGACATATACAGCAGGGTTCAAAAACACATCGAGTCCAGCTGTACCTTAAAAATAGGCTCATTTTCCAACTCCACTAGAGTTAAACAGTTGAGTTTTACCGTTTTCGAATCCATTCAGTCGATCTCCTGGTCTAGCGGTAACACTTTTAGCATAGCTTAGCATAGATCATTGAATCTGATTAGACCGTTAGCATCTCGCTCCAAAAAATGACCAAAGAGTTTCGATATTTTTCCTATTTAAAACTAAATTAATATGTTTATTCAGCAAGGAAGCATTAAATTGATCAAAAGTGACAGTAGAGACATTTATCAATGACAAAAGATTTCCATTTCAAATAAATGCTGTTCTTTTGAACTTGCTGTTCATCAAAAGGTGCAAGAAAGAAATGTATCACGATTTCCGCAAAAATATAAAGCAACAACTGTTTTCATCACTGATAATAATAAATGTTTCTTGAGCAGCAAATCCTCATATCAGAATGATTTCTGAAGGATCATGTGACACTGAAGACTGGAGTATGATGCTGAAAATTCAGCTTTGATCACTGGAATAAATTACATTTTAACATGTATTCAGTTATTTTAGATTATTACTGTTTTACTGTATTTTTGATCAAATAAACACAGCCTTGGTGAGCAGAAGAGACTTTTTCAAAAACATTTAAAAATCTTACCGACCCCAAACTTGTGAACGGATGTGCTTGTGATGGCCTAAATTGACTTTAATTCCTTAACTTAAATGATATATGTGAAAACGTCAAGTCATGTAATTTGTAATAATGGAGAAGAGACTTACGGATGAGTGTTCGCCCTGCTGGACTTGAACATTGAGAATCTCTTTGCATAAAACCCGCAATGCAGGACGTGCAGACTGAAGGAGAGGACAAGAGGGGAGACATTCAAATTGAGCATAACTTCAAGTCAGTAATTTGATTTAACATAGTATATATATTTATTCATACCTTTACTCTCTCCCTAAATGGTTTGTATTTCTGTGTGTCTCTGATCATTTTCTTGGGATGACCCAACAACAAAATCTATACACAAGACAAAGGAGTTTCAAATAAATCTCACATTGGTTAAAGGAATAGCTCACCCGAAAATATTATTTATTCACGTCATGCTGTTTTAAACCAATATGCGGTTATATAGCCAAAGGTGTATGGATTAGTTTTATGGTGCTTTTAAGAGCTTGTCAAAGCAGCCGTTCTGTTGTGTGTACTGTACCTTTAAGTCATTGTGAATGGCGTGTCCCACTAAAATTCTTCCCTCCAGAATCTGAGCCACATCCTCCTGGACTGTCTTGATGTCCTCACCTGTCAATCACAAAGAACCATCAAAACAACAATAATCTCAAACATATTGAAGCCTAATTTTGTAGATCAAAGGATATCGGTCTGTATCACAAAATGCATAATTTTGTTAAAGAAATGTTTTGGCACATTCCAATTCATATTTATATTAATGCAGAAAATGACTTATTGCATTCACAAAATGCATTAAATAAAGACTAGCAGATTCATGATTTATCATCAATATTACATATTGATATTAAATGCAGAATTCAGAAATCAGCTGGTGACCTGCCTAATTTTATGGACGAAAGGCTCTGTCTGGATCACGAAAAGCTTTTTAGAATTTTGAGATTTACCCACAATTTCTAGATATAAATTCAGAAAAATCAAACTTGCGAGATGTTGACTTAAAATCTCGTTTGAAAGAAGAAAGTCATATACACCTAGGATGGCTTGAGGGGGAGTAAATCGTGGACTAATTTTCATTTTTGGGTGAACTGACCCTTTAAGTTTACTGTCAAGCAAATTTACTGTACTAAACACCTATATTTTACAAAATATATATTCTACAAAACAATATGGGCTCTAAAATTGTTATAAAAATCAAAGGCACATTTAAAATTTTAAAGTTGATATCTCAAATTTTGATTTTCTTTAGGCGCTATACCAAAAATAGGCACATTTCACAGAATTGTTTTAATGTGTTCTCCTGTGACAAATGAATGCCTTTCTTTCACAATATTATTTCTATCACAAAACCAAAATAAGGAACTTTGAGTCCCAGACCTTTCCACCATTGTGTGTTTTGTCAAGATTATAAAATTATTTGATTGAAAAAAAGAGCATTATATCTTGTAAAATGTGAAACATGACAAGTTTCCATGGTAACGCAATGGCCAATTTCAAAATTTGAGCGTTTAATCTTTCGAATGATATCTAATTGCTCAAATATATGGGTTGCACTTTATTTTACAGTATGTGTACTTACCTAAAAAAAGTACTGGTTAATATAAGTTAACTACATATAAAAAAATAAAAATAAAAAAAAAGTCAAACTTGCGAGATGTTGTCTTAATATCTAGTGATATAATCTCAGAATTATGAGAAACAGTCAGAATTGCATTATAAACTCGCAATTCTGAGAAAAAAGATTCAATTGTGAGATTAACAGAATTGCGATACTTAAATTCAGAATTGTGATAGAGCCAGAACTGTTAAAAAAAATCCAAAATTGCCAGATATAAAAAATTATACAAATATAAAAATTGCTCTCTCAATTCTATTAATCCATTCTTATCCCATACAAAAAGCTATTTAAATGCAATTGAGAAAATGCATGCAGTTATTTCTATTAGAAGAGATACTAACCCTTTTCGATGTCTGCCGGTCTGATCCCGCTAACGGCCGTCCGGTAGTCCGTAACCTTTTCCGTGGGTTTGACGTATTTATCGTAGATGCATTTCCCAAAGTGGTTGACGATCGAGACTCGTGCCAGAATGCTGTCCTCCCCGTCACATCCGACCCCCACCATCTCACAGTCCATAGCAACTGCACGGGTCAATCTGAAATCCCAACAGCAGAGATTAGTTGACATCACTTCCTGCCAGCAAGAACTACACACACCGCTGCAGGCGTTCGCTCACCCCTCAAACGCATGCTCTTTCACGAGCGCTTTCTCCGTAACTTTGGCATTGTACTTCAGAATTCCGCTTCGCTTTCGTACGATGTCTGCGGCCTCGGTCCCCAAGGTGGACTCGATGTCATCAGGGTCCACGTCCTCAAACCAGATATCAGACCTAAGAGGAAACGCAGTGTTAAGAGGACAGTCATATGAAGCAGAATTAACCCCTTTTTCAGCCTAGACATGAAAATGCAATTAACTTAAATGGCTATAATTCATGAATGCTTTGGAACACAAGACTTAAAGGGATAGTTCACCCAAATTAAAATTACTCTCCCTCAAGCCATCCTAGGTGTATATGACTTTATTCTTTCTGATGAACACAATTGGAGTAATGTTAAAAAAAAAAATCCTGGCTCTATAATGGCAGTTATGAGTTTGTTGCCCAGTACATCATTTTGCAACGCAATTGGTTCAATTGATTTGTTTCTCCCATCACTATCAAAAACTCAGGCTCCATTCACTCCCATTATAAAGCTTGAAAGAGCCAGAATATTTTTAATCTAACTCTGATTGTGTTCGTCTGAAAGAAGTGTCATATACACCTTGGATGGCTTGAGGGTGAGTAAATTATGGGATCATTTTTGGGTGAACTAACCCTAAGGTTGGTCTCTTTTTAAAGAAGACACTTTGAAAGCATAGTTTAAAGGGATAGTTCACCCAAAAATGAAAATTAGCCCATGATTTACTCACCCTTAAGCCATTCTAGGTATACATGCCATTCTTCTTTCAGACGCTTATTCTTACGCTACGTCTGACGATATTGCATACTAGTTACGCTCATCAGATGTAGCGTAAGAATTTTGAACTGCGAGAGGCGTTACAGTTTTTCCACACGTTGAATACAGAAGACGGTCTGCCGGAGGTTAGAAATTTTACTTTATAAAGTTTTAAATATGGATATTTTCACAAACGCTTCGCTTCAGATGGCCTTTATTAACCCCCGGAGCCGTGTGGAGCAGTTATATGATGGATAGATGCACTTTTTTGGACTTCAAAAACAGAGCAACATTCACTGCCATTATAAAGCTTGGAAGAGCCTGGATTTTTTTTTATATTACTCTGATGGTGTTCGTCTGAAAGAAGAATGTCATATACACCTAGGATGGCTTGAGGGGGAGTAAATCATGGGCTAATTAAAATTTTTGGGTGAACTATCCCTTTAAGTTTACTGTCAAGCAAATGTACTGTACTAAACACCTATATTTCATACAAATATATGTTCTACAAAACAATTTGGACTCTAAAATTGTTATAAAAATCAAAGGCACATTTAAAATTTTAAAGTTGATATCACAAAAATTGCTATACCAAAAATAGGCACATTTCACAATTTTTTTTAATGTGTTCTCCTGTGACAAATGAATGCATTTCTGTCACATTACTTCTATCACAAAACCAAAATAAGGAACTCTGAGTCCCAGACATTTCCAACATTGTGTGTTTTGCCAAGATTATAAAATGATTTTATTAAAAAAAGTGCATTAGATCTTGTAAAATGTGAAACATGGCAAGTTTCATGGTAACGCAATGGCCAATTTCAAAATGTGAGTGTTTAATCTTTCGAATGATATCTAATTGCTAAAATATATGGGTTGCACTTTATTTTACAGTACGTGTACTTACCTAAAAAATAGGTATTATATTAAAAATAGGTAAATTGTATTAAACAATACTGGTTAATATAAGGTAACTAAATGGGTTAAGTTTAGGTTTAGTAGCTAGTTATTGTAAGGACTGTGAAATAAAGTGCTACCAATATACGATAGGAAAAAAGGCAATACAATAAAGTGACTATTGTTACTTTTGTTTAAAATGCACACATACTCTGCGGGTTTCTTTTCCACTTCCTCGACTTTCTTCTTTTTGCTCATTGGTTTCTCTTTTTCGTCCTTTCTTTTCCTCTTCTCAGCTTTGAATTGTTTGTGTCCAGCTGGGTCTTTTCCATTCTGTTGGTCTCCATCTTTCTCAGAAGCCGGTTTGACAGTCTGTGTGGGTTTTTTGAAGACTTTATCCGGTTTACGAGATACGTCTTTAGACTGTGTCTTCTGAAGCTGCTTTCCTTTAATGTTTGCATCTTTCGTCTGTTTTGTGCCTTCACCCTTCTTTTCAGGATTTGCAGCGAGAGTCTACACACACACACACACACACACACACACACACACACACACACACACACACACACACACACACACACACACACACACACACACACACACACACACACACACACACACACACACACACACACACACACACACACACACACACACCAGTAGGAAAAACAGCTGACATAAGATGCATGTCTCATTCAGAATTGCTCGTGCATATTATACAGGAATTCAATGTAATTTTACCATGGTAAAAAAATCCTCTTACCTGCAGTAAGTTCTTCCAGTTGCAGGAATACTCATGAACTTCTGTGGGGGGCATAATGTTTGGCTTCACAGTTTTTGGTTTTGTTTTTTTCTTCTGTACTGTTGGTTTCGTGTGGAAGAAGAAAGCCTTTTTCTTATCAGGTTTCTTTTTCTTCTTAGTATGCTCTGGTTGACCATTAGTCTGAACACTTTCAGCATGTTTATTCAGCTTAACTTTAGACATTTTTAGGTTTTATCTATGTACCCCGAGTAATAAAACACTAAGGTGTTGTTCAGCTTTTCTGTTATTATTACATTGAGCACGAAATTACTGGCATTAATTAATTTCACCAGCTGTTTACATGTTATTTCGTAGCATTCTAGTGCTAACGCAGACCTACGACATGCATAGTAAAAATAGCAAATATTTTAAATATATCACTTTTCAGAAATATATTACCTTAAAAGCGGTGAAAGCAAATTTAACCTTAAGAACTACCTAAAACTGTACCATGAGACAACCATGCTGATGGAACTTTCTGTCCCGTGTGCTACAGCAATATACAGTCCGTGCAGGAACTGAACGCGGATAAACGTTCCGTCCCGGATATACGTACATCTTCAATGTTGAATTATGTTTTCAAGCTTTGAAATTAAAAAGTCATTTTGATGTTTGTGTGAGGAAAAAAGCTGTCCAGAGATTTTTGAAAAGAAAAGTCTTATTTAAAAGCCTGTGGTTTGGCAGAATTGATATTTTATTCATTATAAACACATGATTTATATAAATCTTATTGTAATAAGCAGAGAAGCCGTTCTAGTTGAATTCTCAAGAAATAAATATATACAGGCCTACATATACACAACTGGTCAAAAGTTTGGAAACATTAAGGTTTATATATATATACCATACTTATATATACCATTTTCCCATTCAATACAATGTATCTATACACTGCATCTAATTTGCATATTAATGTGTTCTTGGTGAAACATGTAATGAAAATAAACTGTAATAATGGGAGTAATAATTGGCTACATTTTCATAATAATATCTGATATTTCATAGGAATATTGATATGTAATTTCTTTACATATTCACTTGTTGTGTCTCCAAAATGCCTGATTTAAGTCCTGGTGTCCACTACAGTATTACAACAGAAACCGGTTAATTTGAATTGTAATAATATTTCACAGCATGACTGTTTTTATTGTATTTTGAATCAAATAAATGCAGCCTTGGTGAGATTAAGAGACATAAAAAAAAATTGTTTCCAAACTTTTGGCCGGTAGTGTATGTCCGAGTTTACACTACCGAGATATATTCCATACTGTGTATTACAATGTTTGTTTTGCAAGGTATTATTCTACCAGTATCATTTTCCTGCCTAAGAAGAACTCCACTGATTGGCTGAAATTTGTGAAGAGCATGTTTTTCTGAATCTCTAAAGTCACCTTTATTTATATAGTGTTTTTTTACAGATTGTTTTAAAGCAGCTTTACAGTGATAACAGGAAAATAATGCAACAAAATTTGATTCGGTTGGACAGACGCTCTGGAGACAACAGTGATGTCATGGCACAGCTCAGTTCAATTCTAATGTGGTGTCAATACAGGCAGATCAGTAGGTGAATATTTAGTGACTAAACACAGACTGTCCGGCTTCAAACAGAAGAGTTCAAGTTTCTCACATGAATATTACAAAACCACCTCAATGTTCAAAAAAGTTTTATAACATTAGATCATCAAGAGCTTCATCTTTTGGTTTTCCAGAACTGTTGAAGACACTCGTCTTTACAGATACTGACTAGTCTAGGGCAGTGGAGACGTGTTCTCCGGAGTGACCAATCACGCTTCTCTGTCTGGCAATCCGATGGACGAGTCTGGGTTTGGCGGTTTCCAGGAGAACGGTGCTTGCCTGACCGCATTGTGCCAAGTGTAAAGTTTGGTGGAGGGGGGATTATGGTCTGGGGTTGTTTTTCAGGGGTTGGGCTTGGCCCCTTAGTTCCAGTGAAAGGAACTCTTAATGCTTCAGCATACCAAGACATTTTGGACAATTTCATGCTCCCAACCTTGTGGGAAGAGTTTGGTGACGGCCTCATTTTGTACCAACATGACTGCGCACCAGTGCACAAAGCGTCGGTCCATAAAGACATGTATGAGCGAGTTTGGTGTGGAGGAACTTGACTGGCCTGCACAGAGTCCTGAACTCAACCCGATCAAACACCTTTGGGATGAATTAGTGCAGAGACATCTCGTCCAACATCAGTGCCTGACCTCACAAATGTGCTTCTAGACGAATGGTCAAAAATTCCCATAAACACACTCCTAAACCTTGTGGAAAGCCTTCCCAGAAGAGCTGAAGCGGTTATATCTGCAAAGGCGGGGCCAACTCCACATGAAACCCTACGGATTAAGAATGGGATGTTATTAAAGTTCATGTGCAGGTAAAGGCAGACGCCCCAAAACTTTTGCTAATATAGTGTAAATAATCAGACTAAGGATCTGTTACCTGTTTGTAGCTGTGAATTTTTGTTGTTGTTATTGGATTAAGTCACTGTTCTTATGTCGTGTGTGTGTGTGTATATATATATATATATATATATATATAAGTTTTTTTTCATGTTAAAGTCAATTTATGTTCCCAAGCAAAATATTTTCTGTTTGTTTTTATAATCTGTACGTTTTTTTTCTTCTTCTTCTCTGATCATATTCTTGTAGGCCTATAGAATAAAGCTTTTGTTACTTCCTCAGATTGGAGTATATCCCATGTACACTTGATTTACAACCGTTTTCAAATGTACTGTTCATTTCAATGGATTTTTAATAATAAAAAAAGTAATATTTGTCATACTACATTACACTATCATTATTACAGTGATTTACTTTTAAGCTAAAAACAGTCTTTACTGAATCAGTATCACTCCTTTGAATATGTTCTTAAATAATCCAATCCTTGGATGATCATTTCCTTTTCTCAGAGAACGCTCTCTCCAGCGGACTTTTATTCCAAATATCTGCAGTTTATATTTCATCTGGTTTATCCTGCCTGGATATCCTGGCTTAAGACCTGTCTGTTAAACCAGGCCCATGAGTCTTTATTAAATCCTAACTTTTCTCTCTCTCTCCATATTAACAGGAAACATTCCCAGTCCTTATTGTCCAATATTAGTTTACAAAATGTACCATATTTTTGGAGACCAAAAAAAAAATAAAAAATTTTGAGAAACAATTTGACCACATGATGCACTGAATGAGGATGCAAATTAACACAGTGGCCATGTGGAAAATCTGCAGTATTCTCAATGAAATGTTTTAGTCCTATTCTACAAAAGCTTACCATAATTCAAATGTTTACATTTTAATGACATTTAGCAGCTAATCCAGTCCATCCATACATCAATTTGCACATTTATATCAAAGATAAAAGTAGCTAAATCATGAGAATAGTTTCATTTTGAATAAACTGCTTCTCTGTTGAACTTTACTCACAAATGAGAAGTCATGATGACATTATAATTAGCAAAAACATACCCAGATTAGCACACTTTACACGGTCTCTGCGCAGATTTTGCTCATCTCAAACAAGCCTAACCTTTGCCAGACCATAACTCAGTTACTACTGAGAATGGTCTGGTTTTAACCAGGCTAGTGATGTATGGTTCTTTTTTTTAAATGTTTGATTTTAAAACTCGGAGATCATGTTTTTATGTGTGAATATTCCCAAACTCTCTAACAAAGGCAATCTCTCTGTGGGTTATGTGATTGTTGTCATATTTATAAAAATATATAAAAACATGTAGCCTATGTAGGCCTAATTAAAGTAAAAATTATTGATAAACACGTCTTTCGAATGGAAATAAATAACAAAAACTTTGGGTGTCTTGTTCATAATATTTATTTTCATATAAAAGTAACAGAACTTAAATTACATCCAGTTTATCAGCAACAAAGCGCACGAGTGTGAATCCCGCGATATCTGCCTTTGATCTCGCAGGTGTCGGATCCACTACGAGAAGAGAGAACTGTCCGGCTTGCCTGCACTTTTTTCACTCCTCCCCTCACTGCAGCCGCCTAGTCTCGGCTGAACTTCAGGCGAGGCGAGGCGCATCTCAAACAAGCCTAATCTGACGGGTAGTGATGGGCAGACCGAGGCTTCGTGAAGCACTGAAGCAGTTGAAGCAAATGTGTCATATTGTTTCGAAGCTTCGAATAAATCTGACACCCGTCTCTACGGCGCCATCTAGTGGTCATTTCCATGTGTTGATCTGAAATACCTTGACAATGATCCATGTAAAAAAAATTGTTTTTAACATCTGTCTGACAACTACATGATCTTGGTTTTGTAACCTGTAGCCTCGTCATTGTACAGAACTATATATATTTTGTTTGTTATACAAAATGAACATTAATAAAATAAATAAAGCCACAATGTGTCACATTTGTCGCAAAACATTTTTATTAAAAAATATGAATTGCTCTGCTGTTGAAGGACTCAGCTGACTTATTTTTTTTACATATAGGCCTAATTTCTCCAGCCTTTGAAAAAATCCTCTCACAAGGGACACTTGTTGCTGGCATGCACAAATATTTTTGGATGATGTAAATACATGGATGATGTATTGTTGCAGAAGGCTAGCTGCCTATCACAATACACACATCTCACTTTATTTGGTGCTTCCAAATGGAAATGCTCCCACACCACAGATGTACGGCATCTCTTGCGTGCAGCCTCCATTTTTATATATATTCTATTAATATATCTATCTATATATCACCTATGAATCTATATCTATATAATTCTATATATCTAACTTATGCTGTGCTATCTATCTGTCACTATCTAACTTAGCCTATATGAATGTGTCACTATATCTATCCTAACTATATGTCACTGTCTATACCTATCAGTCAATAGCCTATATCTAATTTAAATCTAGCCTAAATATAACTAACCAAAGCGCACTATAAATCTCACTGCTATCACAAAATCACCGCTATCACAAAATCACTCTCCTCTCACAAAAACCCACGAGGTGAAGATGGATTTACTTCACTTTTAAACTGTGGTGAATTAGGTTTATACAGATGTGTGACTGTGTGGTTTGTTCCCGCCCCCTTTAATCAACACAGTTTCGGAAGGCGCCACCTGATGAAACACTTTGAAGCTTCATTTAGCCATAGTCACGTGACATGGGTGTTTCGAATCACAGTTCGGAGCAGTGTTTCGAAACATCTGCGCTTCGGGATCTCGGCAAAGCCCCGAAACGCTAGTTACGTATGTAACTGTGGTTCTGTGAATTCCGGATGACCGCCAGAGGCGGTGCTAAGCACTAGTGGATAATCGCTGCGCCAGCTCGATAGGTCGAGAAAATTATAACAACAAAGTCACGTCATGACGCAGACCGAGACGCGAGGATATAATCCCCAGCAGCTCGGTGCCCAGCCTCGGAATGCTTTCTCGCGCATTCCGAATGACAAGGAACTCTGGCGGTCATCCGGAATTCACAGAACCACAGTTACATACGTAACTAGCGTTCTGTTTCATTCCTCCTGACCGCCAGAGGCGGTGCTAAGCACTAGTGGATGACACATATCAACACAGTCATGAGGAATGCCACCCACCTGCAACATCAGGGTTGCTCCAGAAGGACTGCAGAGCTCACATCATGGGAAGCAGCAACATTAACCTTGTAGAACCTTGCGAAGGTACATGGAGAAGACCAGGTAGCAGCCTCGCATACATCTGCCAAGGAAACTCCCCGAAAAGCAGCCCAAGACGATGAGCCTGCCCTAGTGGAGTGACAAGTAACACCTGCTGGTAAGGGCTGATGAGATTTGCTATACGCCGACTTTATCGTTTCAACAATCCAGCGTGATAGTCTCTGTTTGGACAAAGGCGCACCCTTGCGTACTTCACCGTAACAAACAAACAACTGATCCGTCTGTCTGAAAGAAGCGGTAGAATTAACATAGCACTTTAAAGCTTGTACAGGACACAGAAGATGAGACCTTCCCCCATCTGTCCCTGAGTGAGTGGAAGGCGGTTGAAAAGCAGCCAGATGAATAGACTGATTCACAAATTGTGGTAACAAAACTTTAGGGAGAAAAGCTGGATTGGGTCGAAGAATGGCCCCGGAATCCTCTGGCAACCAGCGTAAGCACAGTTCACTCACTGATAGAGCATGAAGCTCACCAACACGTTTAGTGGAAGCGACGGCCAACAAAAATGACATTTTTAATGACAACCACTTAATATCCGCAACAGCCAGTGGTTCAAATGGTGGTGAACAAAGGGACTCTAGAACAAGCGGTAAGTCCCAGACCGGAAAGGGAGTAGAACGAACAGGTTTTAAACGCCTCGCTCCCTTCAAAAAACTGCAAACAAGGTTATGAGACCCCAATGAAGCACCATCAACTGGGTCGTGATAAACAGATATGGCAGCAACATAAACTTTTAAAGTGGAGGCCGCCTTGTTGTCATCTAACAGATGCTGCAAGAAACTCAAAATTTTTGGCACAGTACAGTGAACTGGGTCAATTCCTTGATCCCCACACCAAGAAGAAAAGATCCTCCAACGAGCAGCATAAATCTGTCGAGTTGAAGGAGCCCTAGCGTTGCTGATGGTGTTCACTACCGCTGGTTCACAAGCCATTAACTGTGAACTAGGCCTAACGGCCAGACCCAGAGCTGAAGGCGAAACGGGTCTGGGTGCCAAACACGGCGTGCATCTGAGAAAGGAGGTCCCTTCTGACGGGAAGCTGCCACGGCTCGCCCTGTAGTAGACTCAGAAGGAGGGGAAACCATGGCCTGGCTGGCCATCGAGGTGCCACCAACAGCACCCTGTGCTTGCATAGGTATATTCGGTGCAGTGTTTCCCACAGAAGTGGAAAAGGGGGAAACGCATACAAAAGGCAGCTCGGCCACTCGTGGGCTAATGCATCCTGACCCAATGGGCTGGACTTCTCGGCTCTCGCGAACCACCAGCGGCAATGAGTGGTCAGTTCTGATGCAAACAGGTTGACCTCCGCCTTGCCAAACCGCTGCCAAATCAACTGCACCACGTCCGGGTGAAGTCTCCATTCCCCCGGGAGCAGTAGATCCCTGGACAGAGCATCCGCCACTTGATTGTCTGATCCTGGGAGATGAACTGCCCTTAACGAAGCTAGCCGGCCCTGAGACCATGTAAGGATCTTGCGAGTTAGCTGTAGAGACGCAAGTGACCTGGTGCCGCCCTGATGGTTCAAGTGAAAAACCGTTGACGTGTTGTCGGAACGGACAAGCACGTGACGACCCACCAGATTTGGTAAGAAGTGTAGTAGAGCTAAGTACACTGCCTTCAGTTCCAAGATGTTGATATGTTCTAAGGCTTCCCTTGGTGACCAGTGACCACTGATTCCCCTCTGACTCCAAGTTGCCCCCCATCCTGTTAGAGAAGCATCGGTTGTGATCACTTCTCGACGGGAGGGCACCACCCCTAGAGGCACTCCGGCTCTCAGAAACGTCACTCGTTTCCAGGGTCTCAGTGCACGGGTACAAGCAGGAGAAACGGAAATCATGCGATGACGGTGTCTTGCTGAGTCCAACCCCAAGCTGTTGCTCCACCTCTGAAGGGGCCTGAGGTGAAGCAAGCCCAAGGGAATCACGGATGTGGCGGCAGCTAACATCCCCATTAGTTGCAGAAGGACACCATAAGAAACTTTTGTTCCCAGACGGAAACGAGTCAGTAGCTGACAAATCTTGTCCGTCCGAGCTTGGGACAATGTTGCAGACATTGTGATGGAGTTGAGTGTTATACCTATGAAGGTTAGAGTTTGCTCTGGGACCAGATGACTCTTTGTGTCGTTCACAGTTAGACCCAGCCTCTGAATATGCTCCAGCACAACCTTGGTGTTGCGAATAGCATGTTGTTTTGTTGGGGCACAAAGCAGCCAATCGTCTAAATAGGGCAGAATCCTCATGCCCTTGGACCAAAGGGGAGACAGGGCTGCACTCATGCATCTTGTGAAAACGCGAGGAGCAAGAGATAGACCGAATGGTAGGACTCTGAATTGATAGGCTTGATCCTGAAAACTGAATCTTAGGAACTTCCTGTGGTGGGGAGCAATGGGAACATGGAAGTAAGCATCCCTCAAATCCACGCTCACAAACCAGTCTCCTTTCGTCACAGATCGAAGAACATCGACCGTGCGTAACATTCGGAAAGGAAGAGACTTTAAAAACACATTTAGGCGTCTCAGATCCAGAACTGGCCGAAAACTGCCGTCCTTTTTCGGAACAAGGAAGTACATGGAGTAAAACCCGTCCCTCTGACTGAGGGGAGGAACTTTTTCTATGGCTCCTTTCAGCAACAGTGAATGAATTTCTAAGGAAAGGGCCTTTGAACTGTTTGTATCTTTGACAACTGTCCGAAGGATTCCTGAAAACTTGGGAGGCCGGCGTCGGAACTGCAGAGTGTATCCCCTGTTCAAGGTTGCCAGAACCCAGGGGTCGGACACTGAATTTTCCCAGTAATCTAGGTGTTGCACTGTAAAACGACCGACTGCCGGCCCCATAGCTTCAGGGTTTTTGGCCTCTGGTTTTAGGACCTGTGGGGGGACGCTGACGTGGCCCCCCCTGACGGTGACGGTGAAAAGGGCGGGGTCCCTGAGCCTGTTCAGTCTCTCTATGACGCTGTGGTGCTTGAAACTGATGAACATTGTGTTGACGCACTCGTTGCTCTGAGCCGTGGTAGCGTGGGTGAGCCGGAGCCAATGGCATCCTAAACGGTGGTGCCCGTGGTACTTGAGTTAGTTGTCGTGTTGCTTCTGACAACTTCATTCTCTTCTCCAATACCTCAGAAACATTGGGGCCGAAAAGGTGTCCCGGTACAATTGGCAGTTCTCTCAGCGTCTTTTTACAATCTTCAGATAACCTTGCCTGGGCAAGCCATACCTGGCGCCTGGCTGTTAGAAGGGTCGATGAAAGTGTACCAAGTTCCCGCGTCACATGACCCATAGTCAGCAGAGCCGTCTGTAAGAACCGAGGAATGGAAGCATCCACGCTCGCGGACTCCAACGTATTATTACAGGCAAGAAGCAGCTGGCAGATAGTATTCTCAGCCCTCGTTATATATGCTACAGACTCATATGCCTTCTTTAGGAAAGAGTCAGTACGTCCACACTGCGCGCTTGGGCAGCGTACATTGCCTCTTAAAGCCTCATCCGGTGATACCACCAGTGCTGCTACTGGCTGTTCAATTTCAGGAGCCCGTCCTACACCAATGGAGTCAGCTTCGGCCATTGAAGCCAGTGTGCGGGCTGTCTTTGATCTTCTTCTAGGTACGTTAGGACTTGTAAGTGCACTGGAGAATTCTGTCACAAAGTCCTTGCATGGTGGCATTGCAAACACATTACTACCAGCAGCTTGTCTGAAAAACACATTGGCTTGAACGGGCTGCACAGGTGATTCGTCAAGACCCAAACGAGCCACAGCCATCTGCAGAATAGATAAAATATCATCTGGAGAAGATGGGCCTGCACCCGATGAATGTACAGACCCACCACTCGAACCACCTGTAGCTGACAGGTTGGAAAAAACATCATGTGGGAGGGTGGGTTGCGTGGCAGGTTCCGCCAACTCTGCATCGAGAAAATGTGAATTAGACGCGCTCATGGAGAGAGCGTCCAAATCCATATCCATATCGTTTGAGGGTTGGAAATCACTCTCATCCACTGGTGTGTTCCCAGTATGGGTGGTTAGCGTTGGGGGTTGAAGAGACTGAAGAAGACGTTTCATCTCCATCATTTCTGAAGAGAGAGTAGCCACAGTCTTCGATAACATATGTTCTGAAGTTTCCGTCTGTCGTGAAGATTTTTTCTTACTCGGTGGAGCGCCAGCAGCTGCCGAAGCACGGCGCTTTTGAGCGCGTAGCGGCTGTTGCGCAAGACTAACAGGTGAGTTAGTGTCTAATTCAGCCAAGCGAAGCTGTCTTTCTGACAGTGGTAGCATACTACAATGCAAACACGGATCAGTTAGAGCCTCCTTCAAATGTTGAATCCCTAAGCAAGATGGGCATACATCATGTCCGTCGTCGGGAAGCATCGAATTCGGACACAATCTGCAGCTTGAAACGGGGATGAGAGGGCTATGATCCATGACTCCGTCAATAACGCGTCCTCGGTAGCACCGTAGGCACTCAGAACTGTAATAACACCCACTCCGGAGGTCAGACGTCCCTCAAATCTTCGGATAGAACCGGAAGATTATAACGTCCAAGATAGTAAAATGTAAAATAATAATATATAGGTTTGCGGTGAAAACGCTACCCAAGCGCGGTCGAAACCAGCCACCGGTAGTATCGTGAAGCACAGGGTATCGCCGACACAACAATAAAATATAATAGTATGCACTCACGTAGAAATGGAATCCGAGATATCCGTCCCGAAGATAGCGTTGAGCGTGCTGTCACAGTTTAGGAGGGCGAATCCTCGCAACTCAGGTAAACTGTACAGGACAGCGCGAAATAATGACCTATCATAAGCGAGAAAGCGAAAGAGGCTGGGCACCGAGCTGCTGAGGATTATATCCTCGCGTCTCGGTCTGCGTCATGACGTGACTTTGTTGTTATAATTTTCTCGACCTATCGAGCTGGCGCAGCGATTATCCACTAGTGCTTAGCACCGCCTCTGGCGGTCAGGAGGAATGAAACAGAACGTCTGTTTCGCGTCTGCCATCCCTACTGACGGGTAGGATGGAATGTCAGGACACCGGCATGCACTGCTTCAAGTCAGCCGCTGGGTGAAGTCGAACATAAAAACAGTGGTGAGTGACGTATATTCGTGGCTTTCCGTGTCGCACCGCCCCGTCCAGACTCTGCACTCTGGGGTTACAATAAACATGAAATTTCTCAAGAGCAATTTTTGAAGGGGACACAAATAATACAACCAAAATCGTACTTGTAAGGATATGTATACCTCAAAAAACAAAAACAAAAAACATTTCGTACCTACTTATTTGGCTTTTTGGTGTACTGAAAAATGATCTAATGTCCGTTTTTTCTTTACTCTGTAATTTTATCTGAACAGCAACAACACAAAGCGATAGTTGTTTAAATACATTTATGCATTTTGGCAAACGCTTTTATCCAAAGCGACTTACATTGCAATCAAGGTACACAATTAAGGTTCACCACGTCATATTATAATTATACAATTATCTTGCGTCCTCCACATAGTATTTTATACTATGATATTCAGATTCATATTGAGCAAAACCCTACACAGATCTGACAGAACGGCCGTGCGCATATACTTTCGGTTTAGAATTACCCACACAGCAAAAGGACTCCGCGGCGGATCGGTCGCGGAGGTGTCGCGGCTTCCGGAACGGACCCGCGAAACGGATCAGTATCGGAATCCACTTGCGCGCAGTGACGGATCCGCAACGAAGGCGGATCGCGGACCCGCCGTGGCTGCGCGCTGTCTCCACTCCGCATCCGCGATTAAAACCCTATACCTCCACGGCGGGTGCGTTTGGGACCCTCAAATTGATACATACATCCGCCGCGGACCCGCAACGGACTCAAAAATAGTGGCTCATCTGGCCTGGGTCCGTTTTGAACCCGTTTATCTCATTTTTAAAATTCCTTCTGTTCTTGCTATAGGATAAAATAGGATAAACTAAACTATAGGATAAAACCAAAACTATCACTAAGCCTATAGGTTACTACAGCAATATAGACTGGGCCCTTACCATGCTCAAAAACTCTTGAAACTTTGCACACACATCGGAATGCGCGGCCATCAGAGCCGGGCTGAAGCTGGTACCCGGGCGTGGCAGGGGGGCTCGACAGCGCCCCCTAAAGTGGTGTCTGAAAACTTGGTCTATATATCAAACACACTTGCACGTACATGTATGAAACTCGGTACACATATAGACCTCATCGGGCCAAACAACTTTCGTGCTCTAAGTTACGTGTCAGCCCAACAGGAAGTGAGCTAATATGGGTTGTTCTGAAAACACATGCTCTGGAATTTAATATACTCCTCCGAGGCCATTGTTTCAATCAGTGCCAAACTCGGTCAGCATGAAGTCAAGACACAGAGGATGCTAAATTGCGAACGGATTTTTGATATCTTAAACGGTTTGGCCGTGGCGAAGCAACGAATTTATGGCGAGAAAAGGTAAACAGGAAGTGTGTAATAACTTTTGCAAACATTGACTGATTTGGATGAAACTTCAGCTGTGTGTTCGTTGTAAGAGGCCGATCACATGGATATGACTTTTGTGAGTCAAAGTTATAGCGCCACCAACTGGCAGCAGGAAGTGTGTCACTTTCAAAAATGCTTTGAATCACCATCTTATTTTCACCAGATTGACTTCAAACTTCATCAGTATAATGTGAAAACATGACAGATAGAGACATATGAATGAATTCCTGATATTTCAAATAATGCTGCCATGGCAACATGTCAAAGTTTAATAATGTTTTTGGCTGTTTGTGTGCCCTCCCCTCTATCACCAAAAGGTGGCAGTGTTGTATTATTTTTGAAACTCCCTTTCTCTCTCTCTCTCTCTCTCTCTCTCTCTCTCTCTCTCTCTCTCTCTCTCTCTCTCTCTCTCTCTCTCTGTGCTTGTTTAAGTGATTTATGAGGACACAAATGTGTATGAAGACATGGGTATTGGTATTACAACGTAGTGGTTAATGTGGACATGAACTATGACACTATATCACTACTCATACAGGACTAATTTTCTAAATGACATTTGAGTTACAATTCTTTTCACCTGACAGCCGTGATTTCATGTACTCATTCAGACAGAACTCTTTTTTTAAAACAGAGGAGTGTGAGTGTGTTTTCTATACATGTGCTTTACAGAAGGTCATGTGCTGTGTTTGCAAAGATCACTTTTGACACATTTGTCTTTAAATTCATTATTTACTGACATAGTTCAAATTTTTTTTTTTTTTTTAATTCACATTATTTTCTACAAGTGTCTGTTTATAAGTGTCTTTTTTTCACAGAAAGTTTTTGTTTGAACGTGAATATTTGTATAATTCAGGGTCTGAGTTTTTACGTTCTCCTCGTAGGCGATTTATTCAATCTCCACCAAACTCGGTCAACGTGAAACGGAAGCTTAACGCATTAAAAATATTTAACGCAAATAACACAGCGTCCGTTTTTATATCCATTTTTGCTTAGCGTTACATGATCACGCTCCTATTCATGTAAATGCTTCCAAGCGCGACAAGACACAAGAGAGCGCGCTGTATGCCAGTGTCCTGTCTGTGTGTGTGTGTGTGTGTGTGTGTGTGTGTGTCCTGTCTGTGTGCGTGTGTGTGTGTATGTGTGTGTGTCAGTGTCCTGTCTGTGTGGATGCGTCTCATGTCAGCTAATCAAGGGACACTGACACACACACACACACACACACACACACCCACACACTCGACGCATAGATAGACTCGCGTCAGTTTCCTGCTCACATCGAGTTCTCTTTTGCTCTTGAACAACCAATAACACAGAGGATTTTGAGTATTCTCATATTAGAGTCTTAAATTAGTTAAATAACTAATAATATAAGTAATATAATCTATATTGCCTTGTATTTTTAACCCAACAATATTGTAAGCCCTAACAGAAAAGTTTCAATACAAGACATACATTTACTGTACAAAAGTAATCACTACTCAATGGAAATATAAAATTGACATTTACATTAGTGAAAAGTTATAGGTTAAAGCCTATTCAGTTTTTGTTAAGTATGTTGGCTAGGCTAATATACATTCATTTTGTGGTCAAAACCTAATTTAATGCTTTATAGGCCTAGGTTGGTGCAAACATTAAATATTTTATCTATTAGGCTACAACTTCAATGAAATGCAGCACTATGCACAGCTAAAATATCAGAAAGTGAGTGAACAACAAGAGGTTCAATAAAAATTTGTTTTATTTTTAAAACAGACTTTATCACTCAGTTTGTGTGGATGGAGGTGGGACACGTCTCCTCGTTGCCCGATCTGCCGCCAGGTTGAACCACCTGATAGCATGCTTGGTGACCTCCGCATCCGTGGCTGACCGTGTCACTGTGTTTTTCCTCACAGCACCTGTAATCAAACAGACAGATATGTTTATGTTTATGGTATGTAGCGTCCAAAGCCACGTATGCTTACACAATACAATATATAAGATAGGTATTTAAGTAGGGCTGCAGCTATCGATTTTTTTTGTAATCGATTAATCTAGCACTTAATCGATCAATTAATCGGATAAAAAATTGTGTTTTTAAACAACCAAAACAAATAATGCATAACGAAAATGAAGAGGAAAAGCAATTTAATTTATTAAAGGGGTGGTAAAACACATTCTTTTGAAGGCTTGACTGTGTTTGTGGGGTGCACTGTAACATGTGTTCATGCTTCGTTTAAAAAAAAATTGCCTTATTTTTCATATATTTGACCTTTATTCTACACTGCTCTGTCCCTCCTTGTAAAACGGTCTGATGCTTTCCGGGTTGTATGAAGCCAGTCCCTCAAAAATACGCAGTGGGCTCAGATTGGTTAGCTGGCCCAGTGTGTTGTGATTCGCTAACCGCAGTGCACGTCGGAAACGTCACGCCCCTTACCTTACCGAATCAGACCCAGAACATTTGAGTGAAGATGATCGAGCAGAACCTGTTCAGTCCTCGAGAGTAAAGACTGCGGATCTATAATGATCGCTACTGAATGGCACTTTAACTTTTGTATTTTTAGAACGATTATAGCCAAATATCTGTCGCAAGAACTAACGTTAACCCAAAACGAACACTAAGCACTGGCTTTAACTAGTAAGTTAGCCAAATCACACACAGAACCATGTTTAGCATGCCTGTAGATAAACAATACATAAAAGCTCTAATCAAAGAATCATTTACACTAATGCCAGGTTCGCTGTTGAGATTTTAACGTTAGTGTTTGTAACGTTAGGTGTTCGTCGGATAACGTTAAGTATGAATGACCATTTAACAGACTGGTTTGCAGAACAGCGTTGTCATCTGTTTACTTCCTTGCTACAACCTATTACAGGAAAACACATCAATGAAAAATAAATCAGACTTACAGGTTGTGGCCCGTAAACAGCTTCTGTTTGTAAATCCAGCTTTCAGGACAAGCCGTTGTGCATATCCTGTATTGAACTCGCGAAGTTTGTGGAAGATTGTGTTGTCCTCCGTGAAATGTGCAGCGCGCGCGTCGTGCATCCACGCACCGGCAGTGTTTTTTTCACGCAGCTGACGTTGTGCAAATCTGGTATTGAAATCGCGAAGACGGTGGATGCAGGGAGCCCTGCGCGCGCCTGATTCCCCGCTGACTCAAACACACGTGCATATAACATGCTGTATGTTAAACGCTCTGCAACGCACCCCCGTCCCAAGGACTGCTGAACAGAGCAAGTACCCCAGACCTGCAATCCGGATGAAAATAACAGCGTTTCTTCGGCATTGCGGCAAAAACACAGCCTACTAACGCTTCCCCGCGGCGATACAAAATTGCCTCGCCCCCCTTATTTCATATTCCCCGGAGGAGGGGTTTATGTAAATATTGGGCCTGGTGATGTCAGCAAAACCTGGGTGAATGTGTAGTAGTCCCTAGCGGCCGTTTGCTGTAGTCCTTAGAAACTGATTTCTTTAAAAGCAAATATCTCCCTTTGCTTTAAACTTTGAACGTTGTAACTTTGCAGATGTTGTTTATGCTCAAGCAGCAACATTACACGTTAGCTAAAGTTAGAATAGTGAAATCGTGGTTTACCACCCCTTTAATATGCACAACAGGTTTCATGCTGTAATCTAGCCCTGACATCAAAGTAAATATCTTTTATGTAGATTTCTACACGTGCAGCATTTACCATTAGGCTACTAACAAATAATATATCATTTCTGTGGTGAGCCTATTTGCTATGGTAACCTAGCAACCTGTGTGTGTGTGTGTGTGTGTGCGTGAGGCTTCATTGCAATTTGGTACTGTATACATACATTCATTTTCAATAGAACGCTGCATTTGGCTTGCATCACTTGCATAGCCGTGCATTTTAGGTGAAGCATCCGTTCGAAAAATCGCGTCAACATCACGTCCCGGTGTATACAGTGAATGCTGAAATTATTGTTGCGTGGCGACATAAAAGTTTAAGCATATGTTATGCATTGCCACGATTGGTCTGACTGGCGCGAGAGAGAGGAGGGTGCATGCGTGTGTGTGTTACTGATTTTCTACTATTAAAGTTGGATTTTTTCCAACAAATGCAAAAAGTGAGTATAGTAGACCTACATTACATTTATTTGAATGCATTAATGAGAGAGTGATTGTGTGTGTGAATTACTCATTCCGTCTCTATTCATTATGAAGCTGTGGTTTGTACTTACTTCAAAGGTATTCAAATGTACGCCTATAACGGTTGAGTTGAGTTTCTGAGCTACTTTAGTGACTTTACTTTAGTCACAGGACGGCGTTGACACTGCGTTTCTGCGCTGCTCTCCGCGCGTGATCTTCACGTGAAAAGTGGTCTGCCTTCACGTTGTCAGAGACGCGACACGGCTCTGCTGTCAGTGTCACAGAAAAAAGCTGAGCACTGAATGGAGAAGTTTTCCGTATTGTTGTTTTTGAATAGTGCACAATCGCTTCAATGTTCAAACTGGCAAGGCTTTAAAAGCATTTACTTGACAAGAGGACGAAAGTGAAAGCGGTCTGGCTTCGGGCTTGCGCGCGCCGTGTGTGTGTGTGTGTGGCAGCTATAAGAACGGTAATCAACTTACATAAACTGTGTAAAACATGCAGTTACTATAGTGATTATGGGCATCTAGAATCTAAACTAAATTCAAAATGTATCACGCTATGGTGTGCTTCCTGAACATTGAACAGCGGTCCGTGTGAATCAGATCCTGCGCGTATAGTGCGCATCATAGGAATTTAACGAGGCTTCGAGGCAGAATTTTTAAATCAGTGTGGTTTTGTAATGTTTTTAAGTTTGTTAGGGTCCTATAACATTCTATTTGGAGGTAAACTCTTAACTTTACATTACATAAACAGGTGGATAAACTCTATTTCTGACATTTGAGCCGTGGGTAAACTCCATTTACGTTTAGTCTCCACTACAGCCCTGGTTAACATTACATTACATTTAGTCATTTAGCTGATACTTTTATTCAAAGCGACTTAAAATTCAAGCTATATGTTGCAGCAGAGACCTTAGTGTTAGGTTAACCATTCCAAAATCAACACTAAATTAAAATGGTAATTTACAACAAACACAAATCTAACGAAACTGCATTCAATCAGTGTGTATTATTATTATTATTATATAGATCCAAGACAAATGTACACGAGCAAAGCTATCGCAACCACCAGGCAGCCAATACGTTTGCATGCATTTACTTTGATAACATGATGGGCCTGTTGCCCGTTTCTCATGACATGACAACCCACTGTGATTCCAATCCCTAAACTTCGATCGTAGTTGCATTTTTACGCACAAGTGCAGGTACGCAACTGTTTCGCCCAAGATTGTGCCAGAAGTTGGCATCTCCACTTTCTAGAAGTACACCTATGGTCAACACCGTTTACAGTGCCAGCGACAAACTGAAGTGATCAGAAAGAGGGAGACTCACAGCAGAGGGGATCCCACAGCAATTTTGAAGATCTACTGCATGTCAAAAAGGTAGGCTTTTTATTATTATCATTATTGCACTGCCTGATAGCTAACAGGAATATTTTTAGTAGCCTATTTTCCCTACTAAAATAAGTGACCGTGTCCGGTTTTCACTGAGGCGCTAACTATTGCATTGTGTTAAACATAACATCAGGCATAGGGCTACCTGATTGAACATTTGCATATGCAAAGTAGCCATCAGCTGCTCAGGGAGTCATGGTCAAACTATGTTTGATTTTGAGTTACCAAAAAGGGTAACACTTTAGAGAGAGTAGAGGGCACCACCCATTAAAAATTGACAGGTTTATTGCCCTTTAAGCCACGCCCCTTTTGACTGTGGGATTTTTCCACGCTAGCTCCTCCCCTTATGGGGGCTGTCACTGCAGACAGCCTAGTCTCCACAAACGCAGCTCAAACAAACTGAGCAACAAACAGATTGACCCGTATCACAAAACATAACAGACTGTTCCAGCCAATCACCAGGGGGTTATTGCACGGATGAGGAGGAGGGAGGGTCTAGCTAGCCTCTGTTTTGTTTGATAATAATTCAAACATCAACAAGAGGTTACGCCAACCGGGATCGCTAAGGCTAACCTAACAATTACAAACTATTGACTTTCAACATATTTAATATTACTTTGAATTATATACTTACTGAAAAGCAAGGTCTTTGTTGTCATCCTACTGAAGGACTTTTTGTTATTAACACCCTTCCAGTTGATCTGATGAGACACCTCATCTGTGAAGATCCTGCCCAGGTCACCCTCTTCACATCCTGGCCTCCAATCGTGGCCAAAGAAGAAATCTAAAAGGCAAAGACATCTTTTTTAAAGGGTAACTAAACACTAAACCAACTTTTTTTAGTTAATGGTCTGTAAGAATGGGGCTTTATTAGTGCTGTTCATTGATTCAAGTAACTTTTTGACAGTTGGGTATTAAGTGTTTTAATTTTACAATATATGGGGTAAAAACGTCTATGTGCTCCTCCTAAGGTTGAATGGTGGGTACTGCAGTTGAATTGAACATGTACTTGGATCACACCCTCATGGACCCGTGCCACCTTTACACACAATGTCAAACCAGTGAGATTGTCGCTCACAGAGAGAAGCTTACCACTGCTTCAATAGAATATTTGCAATAATCATGAACAATCAATAAACCTAATGGCACCATTCATATTAAATAAGAAAACTCACCACTTTCTGTCGAGCTGGGCCATTTGATGGTTCTTTTAAAAAGATTTCAAATGCCTCCACTGCCTCCAAATGTTCCAGGGGAAACTGGATATTTTCAGGCATCTCAACATCTGGCCTGGTCTGTTTCTAGCAGGCTAAGGATGTGGACCTCAGCCGCTGTTGACAGACATGAAATATAGCTAAAATGTAGTGTATTCAAATATCACGTTTCAATGTTTATCCTCATTACTCATAATACTGACATTAGTTAAAGACAAAAGTTATTGTCAAGGTTTGAAGAAAATATGTGATGGCTGTGGGAGTTTTTTCCTAAATCTTTGGCACAGAATGACCCTCCAGTATTTGTCAGTTATTGCTCACCAGAGCAGGGAATGGAATTAGCCATTCTGCCCCCTCGCCATGTTGGTCTATATGTCAGGCTTGAACAGGCTTCCTCTGTTTGCCGCATGTTGAGGGCTGGTGCGGGGGGTGGAGGGAGTTGTGGAGGGACTGCTGTTCCTGATCCATAGTGAGGTGGGCGGTGTGTGAGAGGGGGACATTTTTTATTAAATGGTAGTAATCTGTTAACCATGACTAATAATACACATGGGGCCTTTCTATTCACTAATATTTCAGAAATCAGTCCATACCTTGAGTAACTCTGCGCATGTTAAATGCGGGTGCAAGGAGTTGAGGTGGTGAAGGGTTTTGCTGTCCTGCCCCATGGTCAGGTGCTAAGGGAGAGAAATTGGTATTAAATGGCTGTGATCTGTTAACCATGATAGGCTGCAAGGCGTGCAAGCTAAAGGGCCAAACAATGGCAAACAAAAAAATCTCTGGTCATGCTGAACATGAATTTATGTTTCAACATTTTGGTATTCTACCTATTTCAAACTCATGAATGGATTGACATTGAAAATCTGAGATGGTAATGCAGATGTAATCTATTGATTTGAAACAGAGTGACCATTGCTGTGTTAATATAGATGGGGCCACTGTATTCAATATTATTTCGCAGAACAGTCTTTACCTAGACAGTTTTCTCCAGGTTGAGTAGTTACTCTGCTGCCTGGCACTCGGTGAGATGGTGGAGCTGAAGGAATGGATACAAGAATTTTAACCATATCTCTATTATTAATATTATGATTTGTTATTTCGATGTTAAGAGATTATTCCTTACTATGCCAGTGCAATTGGCTTGAGGCTTCAACTGATACACCAGGCATCCTCAGAGATGCAAAGTCACCATTTTCTTCTTCACTCTCATCAGAGTCCCCAAAACGATGGCTGTTAAGTAACCACTATGGTTATTGCAATCCCAAAATTGCCAAATATACATAGTATAAGCATCTCTGGTCTATTTTTTACTGCGGAAAAGAACCTTCCTATTACTGTAGAAACATAAAAACAAAACAGAACACACTTACACTGGCTTCCTGAATCTTTTTTCTGGCAGCTCACCCTCCTGCTCTGCATCAGACTGTAGCTCAGAGGTGTTGCAGCCGGTCTGATATTGATTCATCAGCCTAATTGCGTCTTTGTAGTTGTCTAAAATTGAATATGTTAAAATGAACATGAGTTTCAAATTTGCTGTAGAGCTGCACAGAGTATTATTATTATTGATGATGATTATAATAATTATTATCATCTTTATTTAACCAGGTTGGTCTCATTGAGAACACAAAATATCTCTTACAAAAGAGACCTGACCAAGAATAGCATAAGTAGATATAAATGGAATATTTTAAACAATGCAAGGCAAAGACAATTTCATGGGCATTTTCAGAACATATAAATAATACGTTATTCTAAGCAGAAGGAGAAACAACCTTGAAATTATTTTTAAACAAGAATTTTATGAATTGGCTTACCACAAGTTCTGACGACCTTTATATCATATTTTGGCCAGTTTGGCTCATGCTTTTCCATGTTAGCAGCTGCCCTTTTCACACGTTCAGTGCTCTTAAAGTTGGGCCAGTACACCATCCCATCATCATACCAGTCATGTGGCAATGTCCTTGCTCGCTTGGAATTCAATTAGATGAAAAGGCATCCTTAATGTAGAAAGAAAGAAAAGGGGTATATATTAATCATCAAAAAGGAATAACATGGACTAAAGCATGCACAAGTGTACAGTGTATAGGTTAGGTAGAACTTCAACACAACTGTAAAGTAGGGTACTATTGCATTTTTTTTGGCAGAATGGGTTGGGGTGTTGTTTCATAATCTCAAAAAAAAAAAATCATTGCATAATGCTAATAATTTAGTGGACTATGTACAGTCCATGGTATTGAGAAAGGTGGGACATGTATCAAATTGCATGTTAAATTCAGCATAAAATATAATTTCCCCTGGCATTTTGCGGGATAATATGTCATCTCATATTTTGAAAACGTGAAATTATGGGTGTAGTGTATGGAAAATTACCAACTTTGTTAAATACTTACAGCAAATATTCATCCAGACAGAGTAATGGAAGTCATAGTCAGTAGTCAACTATATTATTAGAGTTTTTAACTTGAACTGATTGTTTAAACTGATTGATTGAACTGATTTGTGTGGGTTTTTTTTTATTTAGTGGAGGAGGGGTATGGCCACGAAACCATCCCTGTATGGCAAGGCTACACATTTCTGTCGCAGCGCTGACACTTCAACCGACTTCAGCTCGTCAGATGCATCATGTACGACAAATATGTTCATTCTGTCGGAGCTGAAGGGGTAGGTATAGAATGGAGACTTCTGGGAAAATTCAGTGTAAATGGCGTACACACCATTATCGTTTTGGATAATGTTTTTGATAAGGCAGACTTTATCCCCCACCAGAAACATGTTGTCCCCTGTTGTTAATTTGATGGTCCACCTTTCATCACGCATTTCCCCATATTGCGCATTAACTCCCATGCCAACAACAACTGGGCCCACAAAATGCTCCCTTTTCAGTGTAATGTCTGCATCGGCATCCAATTTGGTAGCTGTAACCTCCGAAAGGCGCCGAATGAGTTGAGCTAAAGGGAACTCAGGTTTTCTAATGAGTTTTTTTATGTTCCCAAGGTGGTTCTCATATGGGAATGCTGAAAAAGAATCCAGACAGCCATGCCTCTTCACCTCGTCTGCCAGGTGGACCAGGCAGTGGACATTGTACACAATCTGGTCTGTCCCATACAGCTCACCAAAATGATTTACAAAAGATTGTAGCATTTGTCCAGCATAGTCAACAAGGTTGACATGTTCAGGGCTTACCAAAATAGATATAGCAGTTGACAGGAGCATGAAATTGTGGTACATGTTCCGGTCCAGGAATCCTGCCAGCACCACAGGGCCAGTGTACAGTAAGAACTGTCGGAATTCAGTCGCCTTCCAACGGTCCAACTCCCTAAGCGACCGTGGTCTCCTGGCAAACTCAATTGGCACGTAGGACCTCATTGACTGGAGTTTGCCTGACATCCTGTCTACTATTAATGCCGGGAGTCTTACTGTTAAGGGACCCCGGAGCCAGGTCTGGAGCAGTTTCCTTACAATGCCCAAACACACTAGATGCATATAATCCAAGGGAAACTGCGATACTATGCCAACCTTCACATTTTTAAATGGATGTGGCCCCTCATGGTGGTGTAGTTCATCAACCTTCAGATTGAATGACATGTCAGTTCTCTGGGGGTGCTCTGATCCAGGGAACGTCATACGCCGATTCTGGTATTGCCCTGGGTTTAGGCACTTATCGCACCCATGGTAAGCATTATGGGCCTTTGTTTTTTTTACAAAGGCCCGTGCAGGGGCATCACAGATTACCGTGTGGAGCTTCATTTTAAGGTTCTTTTCTCCCATGCAAAACCCAGCCTCTAGCTCATGTAGTTCACTGACAAAATCAGATAGGAACTCTGTGGCCGAACTAGGTTTTTTCGGTCCACAGTAGGCCCCAATGACAACAGGTTCCTTCATGGGGACGGTAACCAGTAATCCAAGGATGGGCCACAGCTGTACAGTGGAACTTTTAAATAAAGGTAGACCATCTATATTAATCTGCAGCCCCAATGTCATGCCCTCTGCCAGTGTTTTGGCATATTTGCTTATAGTGGCCTTCAAGGAGGAAAGGATGCCAAAGTGATGGTAGTTCCCCCCAGCCTTCTCCTGAATAGCATAATGCGTTTTTGTCTTGAGAAGTGTCCTACCATCCTTTGGCAGATTGGGATGGGTTATATGGAGTATACTCAACAGTGCAGTCAGGGCAACAAGGGAAATGCCAAAACTCACTGCCCAGTTGGCAATGTTATCGGAAAGTGATGTTAGGTCATCATCATTTTCAGAATCCGAACCTGATGTCCCATCCCCATCACAATACACATCATCAAAATCTGCTTCCAATTCCATGACCTCTTCAGTAAACACTTGCACCTCTGGCATTGCATGTGCAGTTGAAGAGGGTGGGGCAGTGTTCTCAGAAAGAACTCTGTCATCTGCCCCTATTCCTGTCATGTCCATATCAGTCATGTCAGTCATGTCAGTCCTAATTTGATGAAGCCTTTTTTGAACGTCTACACGTGTCCTTCGCCTTACGGTTGATAAGGAGACAGGCACAGTCTTTCTATTCATTTTTGTTCTAAAACAGAAATTTCAAGAAAGACAGGTTGCTATCAGGTGTGTAAAATTGATCATTGTTTCTAATGTTGTATTTAAATAAATATATTGTTGAATTGCGGTGTTGTCTGTTTCATTGCTACAGACTAGACAAGAACAGAGAAATAGTCTAATCTGCTGTTAATAACCAGAAGTCGGAGGTGGATACCGCTTTTAGCCAGGCAAATAAGTTATTATATCAATTTATATATTTTTTTTTTACTTATTTAAATAAACTAGGCATACTTCTATTAGTAATTATTTTATTAAAAAAGGTTTATTAAATATAAATTATGTAACGAAGATCATAGACATGATACAAAAAACAAACATTAAGCTACATTTTAAATTATGAATTTGTACCTGTATAAATATAATTTATGAATGTGTACAAGTTTGTTAAATAATTATATATATATATATATATAGAAAGAAATGCCTAGTATGACGTAATCATATTGTCCATTACCTGGCGGGCATACCCCCAAAATGGCGGAAGGGGGAGGATGCCGTGATATTTGGGGGCGGGGCGCTGTGTCGTGAGGACATCTCCTCATTCTCAATTGATTCTCACGACACAGCGCCCCGCCCCCAAATATCACGGCATCCTCCCCCTTCCGCCATTTTGGGGGTATGCCCGCCAGGTAATAGATTCGGACAGAGACTGGAGAAAAGATATTCTGATGATTATTATGTACATAGTTTTCCAAACTCAACTGAACATGAAGTTTTAATCCATCCAAGCCGATCTGAGAAAGCAGCGGCTGGTAAACGTATGCCATCATTTCTTCCATCTCAGGGTGTCAGTCATGGTCTAAACTAGTGATCGCGATGCTGAAGTGTGAGACACTTGATCAATACAAACCTTTATTTATTTGTATTAAACATGTTGATCACTATTCTGTCATTTTTCATTGTCAGTCATTTTACTGTATGTTATAAACATGTTTATGCCCAAAACGCTTAATTAATATTTAAGGTAGGCCTAGTTGACTGTCATTTTCCTCTACTGTGTGCATTACTGTTTAAGATTAATTCAATATTTAACATTGTTAACGTTACATTCATTTAAGGCACGTACCGAGCATTCATTCTACTAAAGAAGGCTGGAATAAAAGCACCAGCGCACACAAACGATCATTTTAATTTTTAGTCAAATTCATTTAAAAATGTAAATTCAACCGGTATAAAATATGATCAGTAAGAGAAAAACACTGCTAATGAGGACGAGCACTGGACTGCTGCAGGATAGTGGGGAGGTATATTTATTTATTATTCAGAATATGCACAGGAAATATATGTATAGAAATATTTCAGTGCAAAGTGTCTATTTAGACCTGAAGACTTACGAGAAGCACATTCAGTACATTCTCTACACCATTTCCTTACATCCTCAAACCACCCGGGCCAATAAAACCGATCTTTTATTTTTGCCTGTAATTTCTGCACCCCAAGATGGCCACCTGTTGCCGAATTATGCAACATTTTTAATACATCTGGAATCATCACCTTTGGAAGGATCACCTGAATTTTTGAAGCTGCATCAGTATTCAAGGGTGGTTGCCGCACCAACCGACCTCGCTCAAACGCCAATTGATTCCACACAGGCAAAAAACCCCTCACCTCTGCTCTAGTCTGCGCTTCCGCAAGCCCCTCCTCCCCTCGCGACCACAACTGAACTACGAGCTGTAAAACGGCATCCATCTTCTGTGCCCCTACCAACTCATCGTCAACCTCAACTTCTTCAGAAGGAGCCGATTTACGCACAACGCAGACAGAAGCGCTACCATCCAGACGCGGATCTACAGAATCTTCTCGCTTAGCACGAAATGATGGCAATCGTGAAAGCGCATCCGCGTTAACATGCTTTTTTCCGGGGCGGTGCACAATGGTATATTGAAAACTGGCCAACTGTTCGACCCATCTAGCCAGCTGTCCCTCCAGCCCCTGAAAGTTATGAAGCCACCTTAAAGAGCTGTGGTCCGTACGCAATACAAACTCTTTTCCCAGTAAATAATGTTTGAAGTATTTGGTAAATACGACCAAACTAAGTAACTCTTTTTTTGTAGTGGCATACTTGCGCTCCTGTTTCGTCAACGCTCGGCTCGCATACGCCACAACCCGCTCTAAGCCATCCATCTCCTGTGACAAAACTGCACCGATCCCCCCATCACTTGCATCAGTGTCCAAAATGAATGCCTTATGCGGGTCGGGATATGCGAGGACTGGAGTGGTCACAAGGGCTGTTTTGGGCTGCAAAAACGCCCGTTGACACTCATCGTCCCACTTAAATTTTCTACCCTTCTCCGTGAGGCGATGTAATGGTCGCGCAATTTCAGCAAACCCCTTAATAAAACGCCGATAATATGATGCCAAACCCACAAAACTTCGCACCTCAGATTGATTTACCGGTACGGGCCACTGCCTCACCGCATCAATTTTAGCTGGATCTGCTCGTACTCCGTCTGCTGATATAACGTGTCCTAAATAACGAACCTGAGTGGAAAACAATGCGCATTTCGAAGGCTTAACCTTCAGGTTAGCTTGGCGTAATTTACAGAGGACCTCATCAAGCCGTTGTAGATGTTCTCCAAATGTCCTGCCAAAGACAATAATATCATCTAAGTAAACAAGGCAAGTCGTCCACTGCAAATCCGCCAAAACCAAATCCATAAGGCGCTGGAATGTGCTTGGTGCATTGCATAATCCGAAACTTAAAACATTAAATTCGAATAACCCCTGTCGCGTTATAAATGCGGTCTTATGTTTATCTTGAGGGTCCACCTCGACCTGCCAGTAACCACTGGCCAGATCAAGAGTGGAAAACCATTGGGCATGAGCAAGACTATCCAACGCATCATCGATACGCGGCAAGGGGTACGCGTCTTTCCGTGTTACATCGTTCAGCCGCCTATAATCGACACAAAAACGAAGTGTCCCATTCTTCTTGCGTACAGGGACCACAGGCGCTCCCCACGGACTACATGACGGCTGAAATTTTTCCATTTATCTGCATATCCTTAATATGCTCAGTCACTTCAGTTTGTAAATGAAGAGGAACACGACACGGAGGTAATTTAATAGGCTTAGCATCCCGGTCTCAATCTGATGCGTTATTACTTGCGTCCTCCCTAAATCTGCCTCATTTATGCTAAAAACCGACATATTCCTACACAACAATTCGCGCACCGCGCGCATCTCAGCATCCCCAAACCCCTTCTCATGCAGATTTAGCCGCTCCATAACTAAGTCAACGGGGAGTGTGGCCCCCATAGAAACACACCCTCCCTCAACCACGGCGTCACAAAATAACGTACCAACTTTCATTCCTCGTTTTAAAATATGGGTGTCATCAGTAACATTGATTACACGAACGGGCAACAAACCCTGATCCACCCTACATACCACCCTTGCAACTAAAAGGTCACAATGGGTACCCAGGGAGGCCGACGGCTCTAACATGCCCTGCAAACTGTCAGACACCCCTGTAATCAGAACCTCACTACGGGGGGGAACAGATGTATCAGCGTGCACGACCACGTCACAGGACTGCGTAACATTATTTGTTGTACACAGGAGGGGTATTTGTTTTCCCATCAACCGGCAGCTCTTTTGATCAAGATTAATAACAGCGCCAAATTTTAACAGAAAGTCAGCGCCGAGCAGAATTTCTTGAGGCTCCAACTCCGCCACGAGAAACTCTGCGATGACAGCCAGGGACTCAAATTGGCAAACAGTTTGCCAACGCCCCAAAATCGGCATCCTCCCCCCGTTAGCCACACTAACCACGCCCTCGTGATGTTCGAGCCGGGCCCCCCATTCGTGAGTGCAAGCCACCTTTGTTTTGGTATTATTGAAACTTGTGCACCCGTATCGAGTAACAATTTAACAATTTTATCAATCACACCCACCTAATTTAGCAGCAAGGAAAATCCCCGGGTTGCCTTGAAACGATGTGGCCAACTGACAAAAACGTTCTTGAATCGGGGCAGGCATTTGGCCTATGGTGCCTGCCCCCTCCCGTTTCCCTGCACATAAGGGCAGTCCCTCCTAATATGCCGATTACAGCCACATTCCCAACAACCACCCCCTAAAGGTTGTACCTGCCTATTCCCGACTCCACTAATTGGTGGCTCAACGTTACTTCTAAAGGGCACAGCTTTTAATGATGGAACTGCCTCTAGGAGTTGTTGCACCGATTTTTGTAGCGTCTGCACTTCATTACGAAGTGCATCCACTACACCCGTTAGCGCATCTACCTTAGTTTCTGCCACAGACATTTGCAAACCCCGTATTCTAGCGTCAGAGGGGACTGTACACTGTTCTAACCCCTGAATAAGTTCAAATTCCTCTGCAATATTAATGGCTTCTTCTAAAGTGATAGGTTTAACACTGCGTAGTCGGATACGAGTGTCCCCATTTCCCACATGTGCAATAAAATGATCTCTAGCCAATAGATCTTGCGTATCTGCACCTACTGAAGGATATGCTTTAGTGGCCAGCCTCCGCAGCGCATTACCAAATTCCCGCAAAGTTTCATTCGGCATACGCTTGCGTGAAGAGAAACTAACCCGGTTCCATTCCGCGGTCTCACATGGTTCAAAACATTTCCCCAAAGCATCTTTCAATAACACGTAACTGCGTTTGGCCTCCAATGGAAGGCCACTATAAATATCTCGAGCGCGCCCTGATAATAAAAGTGCCATAAACTTCAATTTCATTCCGTCATTCCAATTATTCACCACAGCTGCCATCTCAAACTGTTCTTTCCAATCAGACCATTCCCGGCCCGTACCAGTAAAGGTCTCCGGCATAAATACCGGACGTGCAACAGACGCGTTTGAGAACGCAGCTGTGGCTGACGAAGATGCACTAGCTGCTGCAGATGGGGCGGTTACTAACCCTTCCCGGTGCTCATCCCTACCCTCCATCATCCAGCTGTTTTATTATTTAGGGAATAAATCCCACCGCTGCCACCAGTGTAACAGCTGGATGAAACCAGGAGAGTAGAGGACACTACACCAGGATGGTAGTTTACACACAATACTTTATTAATCGTTAAAAACACAGCATAACCTCATAAAACACGTTACCGCCCTTGTGTCAGTAGGCGCAGTCACACGCGAGCTCACGTCAGCAGGGAAGGCTCTCTGGGGTTCCCCTTGTCGATTACGTCACACAGTAGGCAGATTGGTCTCAGGTTCGCATCATCCGCAGCCCAGTTTCCGGGTTCCGGGTCACTCAACAGTTCTCTCAGTGTCCTTGGGAGCTCTCCTAGCCAGCGAGTCAACTCCTAACTATCTAACACATTTGCCCCCCGCTTACTGACTATCTTCACCGCCGGAGACACTAATTGTCCCGAGCGGCCGGTTAGCGTTCCCCACAAGTGAGAGCTCTCACCACACAAAACTCAGCCCGCGCGCCTCTCGAGCGGCACTCAAACACTGCTTATATAATCAGGATTCACACGCATCACCTGCGCACATTAATTTCATTACGGGACACCCCTCCACATTAACTGAGGGGCGTGTACGTTAACCATCGCCATTCTCCTACTATTACAATATTCTCGAGAAAAGGAGTTTTCCCATAGCGTAATATGACACCTCTCGGAACACAAATTTAATTAGGGTCGTAACACTTGCATATTGTTGTACTGTTAGTTTAACTGTTTTTATTGTACTCATTTGTAAGTCACTTTGAATAAAAGCGTCTGCTATATGAATAAATGTAATTAATATAAAAGTCATTAGGTGTCGCACCGCTGCTCCTTCAGCTGTTTATGAAAAGTCATAAAGTCGTAATTACACTCTGCAGAGGTGACTGTTCTACTGAACTCAAGCGAAATGTCATCCGCTCCCTCTTTAGCAACTGGAACAGCGACAAAGACGTCGTACTCGCGAAGTCATGGCAGCCAAATTAACAACAGTATATTGTATACAATATTATAATATATTTGCCTATAGGCAAAGTGACAAACAGCGACGAAAGCCGTGACATGAAATCCGCGCACACGGGTCCCGTGAAATATGACGGCTAACGTTACAGTTTATCGGAAAACAGCATTGTGGACACTGAATTTGATTAATTTAACTTAACGTTACTGTTTATCAGACCCCATATGACACAAGAAAAGTTTATATTCATAAGGTATGGTTTCAATGTAATAGACGGTATAACTAGCAGAAGCCCGCACTTTTGACGTTCAAATGGGCGGCATTAGTTGTCTGAAGCGTCTCAAACAGTGATTAAAATGCCGAAACTTAATTTTCATTATAAAGAGGATGGCAGACACACACACGAGACCAAAATTGGCGAAATGCAAACTTTAAAAATATACAGCTAAGTTAGCTAGAAGCTAGAGCTAAACCATTATCCACGAGTGAACATTCTAAAGTTGTCCTAATATCAAACAACGTCATTACAATCATTAGTATACAGTGATAAAAAAAAACAATGGGGGGGGGGCGGAAAATGGCGGCGTGAAGTTGACATCTCGAGTGAATCGGTCCTTGAACTTCTTTCTATTTGCTTGTAAACTTCAGTGCATTTCGTTTAATATTGCATTTACTTTTTACTTTAAGCACTTTCTGACCAGTTAGGGGATCTTTTGTTAAATATTTTTTTACTTTTTTTATTATTTTTTTTGTCTCTGTGAAGTTTACGTGGACAGTTTAACTGGTAACATGGCTCGATCTCAGTCGTTATTTTAATCTTTCTTGTCAGTGCCGTGACTGTACTTTCAGAAGAACTTTTTGGAGTATGACAAAAGATAAAAAACGCAAAACTAAATCGATGGATTCCTCGTTAAGCCTCGGTGCTTGTGTTACGGTGGACTTAGAATCAGACCCAGGCGCACTCGTTCCACTACCTGAAACTCCGTTGAAGGAACCAATGCACAAAAGAGGCAGAAATGATGATGCTAATGGCGAGGATGACCTGCAGTCTCCTTTAGCCACGGTAATTATAACATCTCTCAAGTCCGTCATTAATGGAAGAGCCGACATCCTTGATAAAGGCATCGAGGAGGTGAAAATGTCAGTTGAATTTCTGACAGAAGAAATAAAGGATGTGAAGGTAAAAGTGGAGCGAGTTGATAAACGGGTCACAACTGCGAAAAAAAAAATCGGTGAGCTGGAAAACAAAGTACAGGATCTTTCGAGATACCAGAGAAGATGGAATCTGCGCCTTTACGGTTTGCCCGAACAACCAGGAGAAAACATCAGACAGAAAGTATTGGAGATTTGTGAGGCTGTCGTCCCAACCTCTGCTGGCAAAGCTCAGGAGTTCATCGATGTGGTACACCGTTTGGGTAAAGTGAGGAGCGAGAATGGTCAGTCCTCCGGTCAAAAACCTCGAGGGATCATTCTACAATTCACAATGCGTCACTTTCGTGATGCGCTCTGGAAAGCTGCAAAGAACTCTCCTTATCTGGCAAAACACCATTTACGGTTCGCAGAAGATCTGTCCCCCGAGGATCGAGAGCAGCGCAACAAACTTTGGCCGCTGGTCGAGAAAGCTCGGCAACAAGGACGTCGCGCTTACTTCGTTGGTCCAAAGGCGTACATTGATGGTAAAGAACTTGCTCTACAAAATACTGAGGTCACCGAGGGAAATTGATCTTGATCTGATTTGCTGTTTTGGTCTGCTTTTTTCACCGCGTTTTTTGACTTAAGAATATGACTTTTTTTTTTACCTACAAAATACTAACTTTAAAGTCGGACATTTAAGCCGCGTTTCCACCGAAATTACCCGGAACTATTTGTACCAGGAACTTTTTTCCCAGGAACTTTTTCTCCCCCAGTCCTGCTACAATCTGCGTTTCCACCGCGGTCTAAAGTACCGGGGAGATTAGGCAAATTAGTCCGGTGACGTGGGAATGCGCGCGACTGCTTCTCCCAGTTACCGACGGACAGTAATCACTTTTGCGCGATACTGTCTGCAACAATAACAAGTGTAGGTGATGCAAGCAGCGCTGATTTTGCTGATTATGTACACACATTACCAACACTGTTTATTTAAACGTGCACTTTCACCTGGTTTGACCATTTTAATGCAAAATGCGATGATGGGCAATCCAAAATCTGAATGTGTTGTAATAGCTCAATTCCAAAACAAAACATTTTCTATAAAAGGATAATGAGGTTTCAGTCATGACAGATGTGTGAAAAGTTAATTGAATGAAAACAATAGACTGAATTAAGCAGTTGAAAGATTAGGTACTAGACTGCAAGTATTTTATTTTTTATCACAATAACATCTCTTAACATTCACAAAAAAAAAAAATTCACATGACTAGTATTACAATATGCTTCATTAAATGCATAATTTTAGAGACTTCTTCCTCAAATTTGAAATGAAGCAGGACCACACTTATGGCTTCACTTAAGTTGTGGTTATAAGTTATTATACTACATTCACATAGTTATACATTTAAAAATATAATATTTGGGTTTTCTAGATATGTTTATGTGCATATTCAGAAAGACTTGCGAGCAGCAGCCCTTTTATTTGCTTCCTACACTATATGACTACAATTAGAATGAGGTTATATAGTTAGAATGTGGAAATTAAAGACACAGTGACATTTTACACATTTTACTTTATTTTAGACAGATTAGTTCTTACAAAATTAAAATAAAAGTGTGCAAAGACAAATAAATTACTAGAACAATAAAATGAAAATATAAAATGTGAAAACAACAATATAAAAAAAAAAGTGTATTTTTCAGTAACCTTTCCAAGAGCTGTGCCAACACGTACAATATATAAAGTACAAGTGTGGTAGAGCAAATGCTTCATTCAAGCGGCTGGTCATTGTGGCTACTTCTTGAACGACTGGACAAACTGTCCAAGAACAGACAGAAACCCGGTCTGAAAGTCCCTCTGCTGCCGTCTGCTTTCTTCCGCTTCTGACTGGTGGAATGCCAGCTCTTGCCTCCTCATCTCTCCTCGGCCTGGCTCTCCAGTAACAGCTGCATATATTGGTCAGGCTGTTCTTGTCCATATGCTGCAGGACGGCCCGGCTCCTCCATGTCCCTCAGTGCATCAAAAAAGTCACAGTCCTTTTTCCTTTTCCCTAAGTAGAAAACTTGCACAGAAACACATGGAAATTAATACACAAGGCAACCATGAAACAATAGAAACCATCAATTAATTATTTAAAGTGTTTTCACTACAAATAATGAACAATTGTTTGGCCAGCTTGAACAATGCCCAGTGTGCAAATTTTATCATGGGCAATTTAAGTTTACAATTAAAAACAACAAAACCATTAAGGATTACACATCAGTTTTTAAATATATACACATTTTTGTCAGCTTTATAACGTACTGGTGACCGCGGGGGAAAACACGCTGGTCTCCGTTGCCTGCGATTCATCAGGGCCACTCGTTACACCTGGAAAAGCACGTTGAAAAAAGTTACTGCAACGTGTTTAAACACTGCAACGAGTTTAATAGATGATACCAAGATGATATATTTAACTTACCTTCAACCCACTCGGATTCCTGGATGGTTTCCAACAACGCACTAGCCGAGTCTTTCGTTACCGCTGCCCTAGAAAAGGACGGTCTGTGTCCCAGCAACGCGTCCAGGCGGTCATACCACTTGTTGATACGCCGGTCGGAACTTCTCCGGTTTTTATGATCCTTTAATTTCTTGTAATCTTGTCTTAATTTCTTCAATTTCTCTCTGCACTGTTTTCCAGTGTGACTGGAACCGAGTCGATATCTTCAGGTAACGTTATACCTTTTCATTACGGGTCGCCGTTTCCAGTTCCCGCTGGATGTCCTCCTCCGCATATATGCTCAATAAAGCCTGAACCTCGTCGTCGGTCCATCTGTCGAATTTATTGTTGAACTCCATTGTTGCAAAAAAAATATTTACTGAACGCAAAACCCACAGAAATCACCTCGCAAAAGACTTGTAAATATGGCGGTGGAAAAAAAAAATAGCTGCGAGAGCTCAACCAATCAGCATGTTCAGCGCCCAAGTCCCACCCCCGAAAGTTCGCGAACCTTTCAAAAGTCCCACCTCGCAAGCAGGGCCGTTTGGAGGGGGAAATATTTACCCGGAACTTCATTTAGACCCTGGTTCCTGCGGTCGAAACACACCGAGTTCCCCCCCAAAGTTCCTGGTTCCGGGGTAAAGTTCCTGCAGTGGAAACGCGGCTTTAGAATGTAGGCTATTTAAAAGTCTATTTTTTATATATACTTTTTGATAATTATTTATTGTGTTTTCTTTGTTGTTTCCTTGTTTTATATTATTAATATTTTCCAATCTCTTTATTTATTTATTTTATTATATTTAATTTTTTTCTTGGATGATCCCAATCTTGTTTTGTTTACAAGAGGATTTTTTCATTATTACTATTTTTAGGAGCCCATGGGCTGATTCACTTTTTGATACAGTTCTGGTGTCATTGTTCAATGTTTCCAAATTTTTCTCTTTGCTCAGTTAACGTAAGAGGGTTGCGTAATGATGTTAAACGTAAAGCTATTTTTTATATGCGAAATCGCTTAATACTGATTTTTGTTTTATACAAGAGTCACATGCAAATGTTAGTGATGTTAAATTTTGGAAATCACAGTGGGGTGATGAGTTATTTTCTTCATTTGGTTCAAATTTATCAGCAGGTGTTTTAACTTTGAAGCACAAATTTAGGGGTAAGATAATAGAAACAATATCTGATCCTGAAGGCCACTTTCTTTTTTTATTGGTTACCTTAAATGATTTTTTCTTTGTCCTGGGCAATGTTTATGGATTTAATTCCACAAAAAATAACCTCAAATTATTCAATTCAATTGAAACACATTTAGAGTATTTTAAATCCAAATACCCTAATGTGTTTATTCTCTTGGGTGGAGACTTTAATCAAACTTTAAATAATAATTTGGATAGATCACCACCTAGATTATCAGATAGTTCTTCAGACCTTTGTGGTTTGATCTCTCGTTTTGGTTTAATTGACATTTGGAGAGAAAAACCTCCTCATGTGTTACAGTTTACTTGGTCTAATAATTCAGGTTCACTTAGATCTAGAATTGATTTTTGGTTAATATCGGACTCTTTATCCAATTTTGTCAATAGAGTTGAAATATTGCCTTCTCCTTTGTCTGACCATAAATCTATCATTTTATCTTTTGATAGCCCTTCTTCTTACTCGAGAACGTATAATTCATACTGGAAACTTAACTCTGCTTTATTAGAGGATGCAGAAATTTGTCGATCTGTCATATCTAAGATTACTTTTTTTCTTAACAAAGCTCATTCCGAAGATAATTTTGGTTCTAATTGGGAATTGCTAAAATATAATGTTAGATTACTTTTAGTCAGAGCTGGAACTCAAAAAGCTAAGCAATATAAAGCAGAGGAACTTGATATTGTTAAAAGACTTGTCTACCTCTCCTGCTCTCCTTTTGAGAATTTATCTGTTGACCAGAAATCAGAATTAGTTGAACTTCAGAATTCATTAGATAACTTGTATATTCGAAAAGCTAAGGGTGCTTTTGTTCGCTCAAGAAGGAGGTGGTTAGAGGAGGGAGAACGTAATTCCAGCTATTTTTTTAGATTAGAGAAACAGCGAAGTCATCTAAATTCTATAAGTAGTCTTAAGATAAATGATGTGGTTTTAAACAATTATAAAGAAATTTCTAATTATTGTGAAGAGTTTTATAAAGATCTTTATCGCTCTAGATACTCTCAACAGAATTTGGATTTATTCTTTAACTCCCTTGATATGGACCTTATACCTAAAATTAATGACATTGGAAGTAATTTTTGTGACGCTCCTATTCAAATTCAAGATATTTCTGAGGCCATTGACAAATTGAAACTTAATAAATCTCCAGGAAATGATGGTTTGACCGCAGAATTCTATAAAAAATTCTCAAATCATCTTTCACCATTTCTTTTCAATGTTTATTTGGAAAGCCTCAAAAAGGGTAGTCTTCCACCGTCTATGACTCAGGGTGTTATAAATTTAATACCTAAACCTCAAAAAGACCACTCTCAATTGGAAAATTGGCGACCTATAAGTCTTCTGAATAATGACTATAAAATTTTAGCCATGATTTTTGCTAAGAAAGATTAAATGTGTCTTAGATGATCTAATAGATGAATGTCAATCGGGCTTTATGACAGACAGACTTATTTCAAACAATATTAGACTTGTTCTTGATATTTTAGACTACTCAGATTTGATTTTGGATGACAGTTTTCTGCTTTTTCTTGATTTTTATAAAGCTTTTGATTCCATTGAATTTCCTTTTATTCTTAAATCCTTGAATATTTTTGGTTTTGGCCCTAATTTTATTAATGCAATTCAAACTTTGTATAATAATGCCAATGCTTCAATTAAATTACAACATGGTACTACTCATAGGTTCAACATAGAGAGATGCATTCGTCAAGGCTGCCCTATCTCGCCTTATCTTTTTCTGCTTCCTATGCAACTCTTAGCCATCCACATTCAAAATAGTAATTTGAAAGGTATCTCTGTGGCAAATCGGTCAATATTAATAAGCCAACTAGCTGATGACACAACTCTTTTTAAAAAAAAATAAAGATCAAGTTCAGTTAGTCTTAGACAAAATTAGGTTTTTTTCCTCCGCTTCTGGTTTATGTCTTAATATCCATAAGTGTGAACTTTTATCTATAAAAGATTGTACTGATGTTACAATTTGTGACATCCCAGTCAAATCTGAAGTTAAATATCTAGGTATCATTATATGTAAAGATCAGAAAAAGAGATCAAAGCTCAACTTTGAACCTCTTATTCTCTCTATACGACGTAAATTAAATTCTTGGTTACAGCGTGATCTGTCAATAACAGGTAGAGTGTTACTGTCTAAGGCAGATGGTTTATCTCGGGTTATCTATCCTGCAATGGTTCTGGATGTCCCTGTAGAAATTTGTAGAATGCTGGACAAAATTATAGTCGACTTTGTTTGGAATTTTAAAACTCACTTGATTAAAAAAAGTGTTATGTTAGCTGACCGGGCTATGGGGGGGTTTGAGTTAGTAGATTTTTCTACTCTTAATAATTCATTTAAAGTTAAATGGATAAAAACATTTTTTAACAACCCTACATCTTGTTGGAATTTTATTCCAAATCATATATTTAATTCTGTTGGAGGCTTAAATTTTTTATTGCGCTGCAATTTTGACATCTCTAAAATACCTTTATCTTTATCTTGCTTCCATAAACAGGCTTTAATAAGTTGGTCACTTATATATAATTATAATTTTTCTCCTCATAGCTACTTTATTTGGAATAATAAAAATATTAGATGTAAAAATAAATCTCTTTTTCTTCACAACTGGTTTGATAAAAATATATTATTAGTCAGTCAGCTTTTAGATGATCGTGGTGTCCTTTTTACTTATGAACAATTTATGCAAGAATTCTCTTTCCCAGTCCCCCCAAGAGAATATGCCATTGTGTTTGGTGCAATTCCCGACTGCATCATACCTTTAGTAAAGTCTGGCCCTAAAGGTTCTTTAGATTCTCCTCTTTTTGACAACACAAAATTATTTGTTGACCAAAGTCTTTTTAATACCATGTCAAACAAAGACATTCGTTCAGTTATTAATAGATCTCAGATTTCTTTACCTGCTTGTGTGAGTTTTTGGAATAACTTATTTAGTGATATAGAATGGGAAGAGTTTTGGCTTCTTCGACAAAATTTTTTCTTATCGAATAAAGTTGTTGAAGTTTCTATTAAAATGATCCATAACTGTTATCCGATAAATCATAAACTTGCTAAATATAACAGTAGTATTTCACCCAATTGCTCTTTTTGCCTTCAGTATGAAGAGACTATTAATCACTTGTTTTGGGACTGTACTTACTGTAAAGTCTTCTGGATTGATTTTTCAAATTTTGTTAAAAAATATTTATATCCAAACTTCTGTATAACCCCCAAAATTGTGTTTTTTGGTTATTCTTTGAAGTTAGACCCTACTCATTGTAAATTTATTATTAATTTATTGCTTTACTGTGCTAAATTTTACATTCATAAGTGTAAATTTTCAAAAAAAACTCCCTACTTTTTTATTTTCAGAAAAGATTTTGATATGTATTTAAACTTGTTAAGAAATTCTGATAATTCTATTGCATGTAAGACTCTTTTATGGTGTAAATCATTTAAGCTAGCTTAATTTGCTTTATTGTTTGTAACCCTCATTGTTCTTTGTTCTTTGTAATTGTAATTGTTGTTCTCTTGCATATAAAAAAAAAAAAAAAAAAAAAAACAATGTTAGCATCCGATATGGGTCCGCTCAGGACCCGCTGTCTGACAGTAGAATTTACGGAGCCGCCCAGAGGCGGAGCTGGTCCGCTGGGCGGCGCCAAAACGAATGTGACAGTCACGCGGGTTTGGCGACTTGAAAGCGGATCCGCATAGGAGTCTCCTGCTGTGTGGGTAGGTTAGTTGAGGTGCGGGGTGGATCAAACCACTGTGGGGCAAGGGGGGAGTCAAATGTTTCTAAAATTAAATGCATTTTTTTTGTCCCGTTTGCGTTTGTATTGTTTTACTACATACACATTTATTTTAAGTATATATTGTTATATTATTTACAATACGCAGCATGGTTTTTAGGGGGGGGGGCAGCCCTCAGATTGGGGGGGTCCGGTCCCCTCCGTCCCCCCCGCGATTTACGCCCCTGGTTACTCCAGAAAAGCGACACTCTGTCAGGCTGATGATTTTCTGTAAATGTCTACATTGCACTTGGTAGCAAGTCTCTGAAATATCTCATTTTGGCGAAACGTGTTTCACGGACGGTGAGTAGCTTTCTCATATTTTATCAGTTTATAGGCGGCTTGAACTGTTATGAGGTAGATTCTGTAGAACACATGATAGCAGTGTTGTCTTGTTATGAATTCCTCAGTCAAAGTTTGAGTTAAAAATGTTTCTCACTAATAGTTTTGTTCGGTATGACAACTGGCAGTGGCATGATATATAAAATTGCATTACATAAAATAAAATTAATCTGCTGTTATGGTAGGGTGACAATATTTTGGCTCGGCCTGCCAATGAGATAACTGTTACTCAAATGACACTCGAAGTTTACTCAAAGATTCCTTAATCAATTTACATCTATTAAATTTAAATCTACATTTATTTAAATAAAAACGAACAGAAATAAGATCTCGAGGCAGGCAGCAGAGGAGGGCGGCGCATGCGTAAGCGCCCTGCATCAAAGGAATCCGTGCACGCGGATGACGTCATTCGTTGACATTAGGCTTGTTTGAGATGCGCCTCGCCTCGCCTGAAGTTCAGCCGAGACTAGTGCTGCGTCCCAATTTGCATACTATCCGTACTAAATAGTATTCGAAAAAATAATTAGTATGTCCCAAATCTTAGTATGTTGAAAAAAGTATTCCAAAGATTCCCGGATGGTTTACTATTTCCGGTCAGAATCCGAAGTGCAGATCGATGCGCACTCTAACGGCTGATATTGCCCACAACCCATTGCGAGATGGACGAGGATTCGATTAGAACTACAAACGCGGATAAAAAGTGTTTAAAAACTACAAACATGACGGTTACGCGAGTCTGACGGTTAAGTGGAGAGGATTAGATAAAGTGGTTTGAGTGAGCAATTATCAGTATTTAACCGGACGAAAATATATTTATTCAATATTATCCACATTATATTTCTCCTTCAGCAGCATTGAGAACTTTTGTAATGATGCGTTTGGCCATTAACTTTGCTAACACTTGAGAGGAGTCTCTGCATTAAAGACCCACGAAAGGCAGATCAACGAGCGACTACATTTCTCTCCGATACGGTAGGAAATTAAATTGAAAGTGGGGGATTTGAACTGTGATGATGATTGACAGGGCAGTTTAAACGGTGACGGGACGCACGTAACAGAGTCTGTTAAAGATGATGAAGTAGTATGTCCCAAAGCTTGCATACTCTTCTGCTACACACTCAAAAGTATGTACTTTTTCTTCACAAAAAGAGTACATACTTTTAGGACGTAGTATAAGTAGGCGAATTGGGACGCAGCCTAGGCGGCTGCAGTGAGGGGAGGAGTGAAAAAAGTGCAGGCAAGCCGGACAGTTCTCTCTTCTCGTAGTGGATCAGACACCTGCGAGATCAGAGGCGGATATCGCGGGATTCACACTCGTGCGCTTTGTTGCTGATAAACTGGATGTAATTTAAGTTCTGTTACTTTTATATGAAAATAAATATTATGAACAAGACACCCAAAGTTTTTGTTATTTATTTCCATTCGAAAGACGTGTTTATCAATCATTTTTACTTTAATTAGGCCTACATAGGCCTACATGTTTGTATATATATATTTTTTTATATAAATATGACAACAATCACCTTTGTTAGAGAGTTTGGGAATATTCACACATAAAAACATGATATCAGAGTTTTAAAATCAAACATTTTGAAAAAGAACCATACATCACGGTTGTTTAAACCAATAAGCATTAAGCTGTGTCGTCAGCAAGTCGTTTCCCATCAAGCTTTTGCTCCGCGCAGTCTGTGGAGAGCAGCTGCGCTCGACTGCAAAATCCGACACATCCGCCTTTCGCTCGCGAGAGTTTTTTGACATACGTCGGCATGACATCAGAGCAAGGCGGACCGCCCTCGGACACTTTTCTAACCGGGATGCATCTCGCACTGATCACCGGTGATCGGTTCTGCGCAGATTTCGCTCATCTCAAACAAGCCTATTGGTCCAGCCCTATTTTTTTACGGTCTATGGTCCAGCCAATGAATTTAATATTTTTTTGTCGCCCTTTCATTTTTATTTTATTTTATTTATTGTATGTAGTTATTGCGTCTTTGTGCGGATAAACATTATTTGTTAAATGTCTTGAGAACATACTGAAATGTTTTGTATTTTCAAAATCCAATTTAAAAAATGACGAATAAATAAGTAAACAAAGTTCCGCACTGTTTGCTATTCAAAGCTTTTTGTGACCAAATCGTTTCCTCCCAAGTTACACCACGTCACGACAAACTTTCAAATCTCATTTTTTGATAAACAAATGTAATCTTGTAAGGCCTATTTGGCTGTAAATAACAGGAAACGTGTAGGCCTATCCAATATAAGTAAAAATAACCGAACACAGTGAAGAAAAGTCATCTTTAAAACTTGAGTAATGGATCTACAGTATTTCATGTGATATGTTTGTTATACACGTTTAAATAAATTTGATACATTACATTGATCATAAGTGACAGCTGTTACATTAACGTTCTTTAAAAAAAGAGAAATTTCTATATCTATTCAAAGAGTCATGGAAGACAAATGTAATATGGTTTCCACAAAAAATACATTAATAATGATCATAAATGTTTGTTGATCATCAAATCCTCATATGAGTGATTTCTGAAGAATCATGTGACACTGAAGACTGGGGTAATGATTTAATACTGACAAAATAATACTGGACCACTGGGAACCTCTTGCCTTCTACAGTCACAGTCTTCTCAGCAAACACACTCCATAGCAGAAATCACCAGCATGAGTGTGATGCTTGTGCACTGTTGTAAAATTTATATTATATTTGATATACTATGGCAGGGGGTAATAGGCAGCAGAAATTAGAATAATTTACAGTGAGGAAAATAAGTATTTGAACACCCTGCAATTTTGCAAGTTCTCCCACTTAGAAATCATGGAAGGGTCTGAAATTGTCATCGTAGGTGCATGTCCACTGTGAGAGACATAATCTAAAAAAAAATCCAGAAATCACAATATATGATTTTTTAACTATTTATTTGTATGATACAGCTGCAAATAAGTATTTGAACACCTGTCTATCATCTAGAATTCTGACCCTCAAAGACCCGTTAGTCTGCCTTTAAAATGTCCACCTCCACTCCATTTATTATCCTAAATTAGATACACCTGTTTGAGGTCGTTAGCTGCATAAAGACACCTGTCCACCCCATACAATCAGTAAGAATACAACTACTAAAATGGCCAAGACCAAAGAGCTGTCCAAAGACACTAGAGACAAAATTGTACACCCCTACAAGGCTGGAAAGGGCTACGGGGAAATTGCCAAGCAGCTTGGTGAAAAAAGGTCCACTGTTGGAGCAATCATTAGAAAATGGAAGAAGCTAAACATGACTGTCAATCTCCCTCGGACTGGGGCTCCATGCAAGATCTCACCTCGTGGGGTCTCAATGATCGTAAGAAAGGTGAGAAATCAGCCCAGAACTACACGGGAGGAGCTGGTCAATGACCTGAAAAGAGCTGGGACCACCGTTTCCAAAGGTTACTGTTGGTAATACACTAAGACGTCATGGTTTGAAATCATGCATGGCACGGAAGGTTCCCCTGCTTAAACCAGCACATGTCCAGGCCCGTCTTAAGTTTGCCAATGACCATTTGGATGATCCAGAGGAGTCATGGGAGAAAGTCATGTGGTCAGATGAGACCAAAATATAACTTTTTGGTCATAATTCCACTAAATGTGTTTGGAGGAAGAAGAATGATGAGTACCATCCCAAGAGCACCATCCCTACTGTGAAGCATGGGGGTGGTAGCATCATGCTTTGGGGGTGTTTTTCTGCACATGGGACAGGGCGACTGCACTGTATTAAGGAGAGGATGACCGGGGCCATGTATTGCGAGATTTTGGGGAACAACCTCCTCCCTCAGTTAGAGCATTGAAGATGGGTCGAGGCTGGGTCTTCCAACATGACAATGACCCGAAGCACACAGCCAGGATAACCAAGGAGTGGCTCTGTAAGAAACATATCAAGGTTCTGGCGTGGCCTAGCCAGTCTCCAGACCTAAACCCAATAGAGAATCTTTGGAGGGAGCTCAAACTCTGTGTTTCTCAGCGACAGGCCAGAAACCTGACTGATCTAGAGAAGATCTGTGTGGAGAAGTGGGCCAAAATCCCTCCTGCAGTGCAAACCTGGTGAAAAACTACAGGAAACGTTTGACTTCTGTAATTGCAAACAAAGGCTACTGTACCAAATATTAACATTGATTTTCCTCACTGTATGTACAGAACTAAGCAGAATTTATTGGGATTATATTGCACTAATAGAAATCGAAAAGCTTATGAAAATTGTTTATGAACAATTTTTTTATATAAAATGTACTTTATAAAACATGTTGAACTCAAAAACTGCTAGAAAATCAAAGCCATACATCTAAACAAATCGTACTATACATTTGAGGTTGATATCTCAAAAAGTGAGCTTTCAGTAAGATTTTATTTGGGCGCAGTACCAAACCTTTTCCATTAAATGCCAGCAAAGCTCCACTGGTACACATTTGAGATTAGTTATTTGCAGTACAGTATTATTTCTCAAATATTACATGCACACAATTTTTAGTACACACATAACCACACTCTGACATCTGCACCACACTCTGACATCTGCACCACACTCTGACATCTGCACCACACTCTGACATCTGCACCACACTCTGACATCTGCATCTGAACAAAGCCTACCCACACAATTATAGCTGTATACTTTAATGAAGCTACAGTATATAACATTTGATTTTGAAGCTTAACAAAGATTGCAAATATTTAGGAAAGGATATAAGGGTGAAATATTAAAAATCCAATAAAAATACACACTTCTGCCAAAATATATGCAGTTGGCACTAACATGGGGAAAAGAAAAAAGAAAAGAAAACACAAAAATGTCAGTAAGATGTAGGGTTAATTCACACATTCCCTTATACTTTGTGTTGATAAACCCAATACAACTACAACAATACCCCAAGTGGAGTATTAATATCAGTTCAACTTTACTTTTCACTATTTCTTAATGCTTTTTTGAACGTTTGATGTTGATGGTGTAACTTGGGTGGAAAAATTTGGTTACGAGAAGCTTTGAAGAGGAAAAAATACAAAACAATTCAGTATGTTCTCAAGACATTTAACAAACAATGTTTATCAGCACAAGGACGCAATAACTACATACAATGAATAAAAGTAAATGAAAATGAAAGGGCAACACAAAAATATTAATGGGGGGGGGGGGGGGGTGTCTTCTTTTGGTGCCCCCTCAGCACTTGGTGCCCAACGTGCAGTGTGTGGTTACGGCAGCGCTGCAAATGATACTCCAGTGCTGTCAATTTAATGGACCAATGGAAAATAATGAAAATCAGGACATTTTCATCACTTAATAAAAACAGCCAGGACGGCCAGGACAGGACTTGAAAACAGACATGTCCTGGGAAAACAGGACGTTTGGTCACCCTATGCTACGGACTAGAGGTGTCAGTGAGCTGTGTCATAGTTTCACTCAGAGCCATCGCCTCTAGTTTCACAGACATCTCCACACGTCACGCCTCTTTGGCCATTTTCGGATAACCCACTTTGAGGTTCAAAAATGCTATTCAGATGTAACGTGATTAAAGTGATTGTATATTATGGTTTAAAATAATGGTAATAAGACAATCATGATAATATTCTGTTGGCAAGTTCATGTGTTTTGTGTAAGAGATATTGTTATCACAAAGTAAATCCCATCAGGGTTCCTGATCATGACCCCAACACAAAGGCCTCATTACATAAATGAAGTCAATAATCACACAAACATGACTCTGGCTCTGCACACAACATAGAGAATTTAATCTGGCAATTTAGGTGTATCACTTACCAGACCAAAAAGTTAATTATTTTTTATAAATTGTACAGTGAAATTGTCAATGGAAAGAAGCCCCTGCAAAACTGGAAATGAGATGGAGAACAAACAGGACGAACCACAAACTAATGAATCAAGAGAGACCGTGAAACACAGGAGATGTGACAGCATGGGGCATTCAAAACCAAACTGTAAGTATTTGATCACATTAGCTCTCTCTGATCTGATGAATTCATCATCTCTCTGTTAAATAACACAAGAGTAAACATACAATGCATGTAAATGTTCAGCGGATTATTTCCTCTTTTCTCTCCAGTCTCTCTTGATCCAGTTAAACCTGTGAGACTCACACTGATGTACCAGAGACAGTTCAAGATGAGGTGAGTTTATGTCACCGACAGATAAAATGATTTAAACTGATCATCCTGTAGTAGATAAATATAATTTTGCACTGGCTAATATTTGTGTGTGAATATTGTGAATAATTAAACTCTGCTCTCTCTTTTAGAAAACTGAGGACATTTTCAGCCGTGATGTATCAACCATTCCTGCTCCTCGACTTCAACAGCCTCGGTTTTCTTCATAGTTTGCAAAAACAGTTTCAGAACCTCAACAGTTTTATTAACCTCCATTGTTACCGACTAGAGCAGGCAGCATAAGCCTGTTTACACCTGATACTTAAACCAGTCTCAGGTGAAATTATAACTCTACCTGTTCATGGCAGACAACCTGTGACTGGATCAGTCGAGACTGGTGTAAATGAAGCCTCAGTTCAGGAAGTACACCAGTTTAAATTGGCCACTTTATTGCAACTTTATAACCGTTTTCTGATGTTTATTTAATATAATTAGGTAAGGCAAGGCAAGGCAAGGCAAGTTTATTTGTATAGCACATTTCATACACAGTGGCAATTCAAAGTGCTTTACACAGAAATTAAGTTAAATAGTTATAAGTGAATAAAATAAAAATATATATAGTATAATAGTTATAATAGGAATTCAAAGGAAATTAAAAGGAAATAAAAATAAAGATAAAGTATAATTAAAAAATAAAAATAAAACAGGGTTAAAATGAAACATAATTAAAGTGCAAACAGTTCGGACAAAGCACAGAGCTCATTGAGTAAATGCATAAGATAAGGTGCAATCAGTCTGACGTACAGTGGCACAGTGCTCATTCAGTAAATGCACAGCTGAACAGATGTGTTTTGAGTCTGGATTTGAAAGTGGCTACTGTTGGAGCACATCTGATCTGTTCAGGAAGCTGGTTCCAGCTACGGCTGGCATAATAGCTAAACGTAGACTCTCCTTGCTTTGAGTGAACCCTTGGTATTTCTAATTGACTTGATCCTGATGATCTGAGTGATCTGTTGGGTTTGTATTTAATCAGCATATCTGCAATGTATTGAGGTCCTAGGTCATTTAGTGATTTATATACAAGTTGTAACAGTAATGATTCAATCAGTCATGTGGCAGGATAGACCAAAGTCTGAACACCTCACAGCCCTCGTGACTTGTCTAATCAAATCATACTTAAACAAAGGGCCTGTGTGTTACGCTGATTAGATCCGAACCGCATCATGTAGCCGCAAGAGATTGGAGAGTTGAACTCTTTGGGCGTCGGCCTTCCCCTCTATAAAAACTGGAACCGACCGTCAGCTCTTTGCATTCTCGCCACCACAAGGAACGGACCTCTTGGCATTTCGCCATGGAGGGGAAGACCAACCCTGGTCTTCCCAACCCTGAGAGAAGGCCTCCACGGAGAGAGAAACCGGCAGACTTCTGGAGTGACTTTCCTAAACTTCAAAGAAGTTCACCTGGGACTCACAAATCCTTAGCGAACTTCCCCGACGATTCGAACTCAGACACTTACACGAGAAGCCGTAGTAATGCAAGTATTCTATTTCACAATCAAACTGCTTGAAAAAGGTTGTCTGAATTATGAATTTATATGAATTCCTTGTGGGCTCTTGCGAAAAGACTGAAGCTGTCTCTCTCTCTCTGTCTGTCTCTCTCTCTCTCTTTCTCTCTCTCTCTCTCTCTCTCTCTCTCTCTCTTGTTAATTCTTCTTCCCTTTTTATTATTCGTTAAGTTTCATGTTTCCTTGTTTGTACCATATTGTTTGTTTTCTCCTACATATATATGCATATTTCCCCGTATGAATCGTAGCTTTGTAAACTGTAGTTGTTTTATTAAAACCCAATAATTGCATTACATTGAATCCGTATTGTTTTGCTCACAAATCTCGAAGTCACTGAAGCGTAAGATCTAAGCTACCCATTTAAGCTTGATTTTCTTGTATTACTCCTTCACAAATGGTACAAACATAAGAGATATTATTTGTCCTGATCAAACAGATCAATGTTTCTTAAGGTTTGTAAGATTGATAATTGATGAAGAAATCAATTTGGATAAAGGTTACTTTTAAATGATTAAAGGTTCCGTTATACGTAAATTTTGTCTGTACAACAAGCAAATAATATTCATAGACTCATGAATATTCATACCATTTGAATTAATTATTCCCCAGAAACTCATTGTTGCTACAGTGGTGGAGAAATATTGTGGCAGTTTCAAACTTTGTTTTTGTGAGCAATATTAATATTCATATTCATGTGTATTTTTGGGTATTAATATTATGCACGCGCGTTTTCGTTCGTTTGTTCGAACTGTGAGACAAATCGCTCAAAGCGAACTCACTCACTGACTAGGCACAACGCCGAGCTCAGCTTAAGCATATTAACAGATGCTAATTTAGCAATATTAGATGTCCTGCAGAGATAAAGAAATCTCTGTACAGTCCGTACATGCGTAATATTGTTTTATCCCGCTTGACTTGAACGAAGAAATCTTCTTTCAAGCGGAAGATTGAAATAGAGCGAGTTTCCTCTTTTCAATAATAGGCCTAATATAATATTAAATCGTTAAGATAAACGATAACTCCTGGTTTAATGCTGCCTTCACGTGCTATCGGAAATTTCCTAATTCCCACTTTAGAAGTCGTGATTATGAGCTTGTTGCATTCAAGTGCTTTGTTGTCGGAGTGAACAGGAATCATGGTGGACACCAGTTTATTCTTGCCTATTTATTGGGAAAATCTTATTAAAACCAACATCATACTTGTCCCATGCACTGACAACCATAAACATTCCAGATAGTCCGCTTCTGACGATTCTGTAGCCTAATTTCAGTCAAATGCAGGCTATTTTCGCTGCGTACCAAACATACAATAGGCCTACGCTTCATATGATTATTACATGTAAATACTACATTAATGTCAAGACAATACGACCTAGCTGTTTTTTTGGGGGGGGGGGGGGGGGGCACCATGTTTAAGGCTTATGACACGCCCATCTCGGGAATTGGGGTATCAAAATTATTTCCGAACTTCCCAGTGGTAAACACGACATCAGAGGGCGTTCATGTGCAATTTTTACCTAGGAAACTCGTATTTACGATAATTCCGATAGCACGTGAAGGCAGCATTACTTTGGATTAGCTACCCAAATCGGAGACCTAAAACATTTGACTCATAAATGCTGACTGACCGTCAGCCAGTTTGATAAATGTCTATTGGAGTTCTTTTAAATGTGACGTAAGCAGATGTTTATTCCTGTATCCACATTTTCTTGTGCAGCGAATGAATCCTGCCAATTTGTTTGTGCCAATATAGCACGAAAAGATCCGCCGTGGTCTAAAAAAAGTAATTGTGATTTGTGTTAATCCTGTGTGCGGCCATCATTTGATTTTTGGTCTTTAAGTCACACGAGCAGGTGCAACTCTGCGTGCTAGACACCAGAGGGTGCGACCTAACAGCTCTCGAATTACACTTCACCAAAACTTCATCCCGAGCGGGCGCAACAGCGCCATCTGGTGAGCGTTCCTCCTAACTAACTCTAGTCTGGGTGGACTCGACTGCGCCATCTCGTGGGCATTTTCGGATAGTTCTACTCTCCGCTATAAATTTTGTTTTAACAAACTTAATTTCCTTCCTAAGAAGAGCATGTGAATTGTTTATTGATTACTTATTGAAAGGTTTTCATTTATGCAATTTTACTAGCATTAGGCAGCAACCAGGTCTCCGTTCTCGCTGATTAAACACACTTATTTGAATTTGAATTTAAAAGGAAAAATGAATTTCCTCTAGCTTAAATTGAAATTAGGTTCTTAAAGTTACTGACAGTCCACTTGGAAGGAAGGACGCCACCGTGTGGCCATACCCTGCTAAGTCAGCTTACAGCTCTCTCTCTCTCTTTTCCCACTTCCTTTTCACCTGCAACCATAAATCACTTGATCCGGTAAACAAGCGAGTCTTAATTCATTTTTGATTTCACCTGTTCACCCTCTTTGTGTATATATTGTAGGGCTCACCAGCATCGGTGGTGAATTGAGAATCGTCTCAACGTGGTCTCCACGAGCAAGGTCGTCCAACCGACGTGACCTGCACCGGCTGTGTGTGAATCTCGGTTTTACCTCTGTCCGCCGTTGCGGCCCGCAGTGGCGACATCAGCAATTTGACACTCCAAAGCCAGTCAACCAGTTCAGCTGACACACATAAGGCAATGTCTGGCACCTGTATCTAAACCATGGCTTAATAGGGAGCCACTCTTGAAAAAGAGGGTTCTAGGGAACGTGCCAACTTTGCTGTGCTGGCTGGCGGTTGACGGGTGGGTGCTGTCAGGTTGTGTTTAAAGTCTAAACTGTTTGAGTGGGCGTAACGCGATACAGGGTAACGAAGGACCGAGGACACGGCAGTTGGGTGTTTGGGAACGCCCGGAAGGCCGACTGAGCCGCTGGTTTCCACCTGAGCGACCTCAACTCGCCCCGGATAAACTAAATCTGATAAAATCCACATTATAAGCCGAATATTAGATACTCCCCGAGTATAGCCTAAACGTTTGGCCCACCTTTCCTCTCTAAGCCGCACCCTCTTCCTAGGTTTCCTAACCCGATAGCCACACATGCTGTAGGCCCCAGAAACTCTCACGAAAGGTAGCAGGTTTAGCCCCTTTAGTGTTTCTCTAACACTCCCAGCGTTCGCGCTTATTTTCCTTTTTATTGCAGACCAATTCATTTTTGTGTTTGTTTCTTTCCTACCTTCACTGTCCGGACTGTTGTAATCTTGTTTCTCTCAGTTCACCAAGAGACCCCAAGGAAAGCTAAGTAATAGAGTGACAACCAAGCAGCCGGCGTCACCAGGTGACCCACAGGGCTACCACCTGTCAAAGTCTCTATTTCAGGCCGACCCAAAAATTGGCCCGCCTAATTGCCTAACTGTCTAACTGTTTACATCAGTTAGCCAAAATTCTTGTCGACGGCATAGTCCGTACAAGAGCTCGTTAACCTTAGAACAAACTTGCATTGGCCTCTTTGTGTGTGTGTGCTGTGTTTCTCTCGCCCACAGTGAACCAGTATGCCCCGTTCATCCAGTCCCGCTGTCCCTTGGGATCGCCTAGCGGTATGGCTGGAAGCGATGACGAGCACTGTTCCGTCGGAGGACACCAGTGATCTGCAACAGCTGAGCCAGGAGGAACTGGACACAGAGCTAGACAAGCTGACGGCACACGACCCGACGCAGAGTTACTTTCACAAAGAACTGGCCAAGATCCTCGGGAGCCTCGCCCACAACCTTGTCGCCCAGGCACGGCTAAGAGAAAAGAGCCACACCGACCTGGAACAGGAAGCGGCAACATTAAAGCTCCAAGCCGAGGAGGCCCGGAGAAACCAGGCCCTCACCCAGTTTCCCCCGACCAGCTGGTCCGCACCTTTTAGCCAAGAACCAAGAGCTAGAAAGGGGGGTGACAACCCACTGCTAAGACTGTCACCCGCTAGCCTCCACGAACCCCCGCCAGCAGCGGAGGAAGGGACGCCCTTCCAGGAAGTCAGGGTCAGCAGCCACGTAGCTCATAAAGACCTTGACAAGCTGGCCAGAAATATCCCTACGTTCAGCCCAGACCCTGCAGGAGGAGACGACGTTGACGCCTACTTGCAAGACATAGACTTTCACCCGCAGACTGTCGCTAACGCGAACACTTGGGACAGATTGTTCCTACTCAGAATCACTTCTAACCGGGACGTACGCAGCTTTATAGACCGTCAACCAGAGACTGTCAAAGCAGACTACTGGCAGCTACGACGAGTTTTAATTCACGAACACTCTGATCCAGAATCAGACCAGGGGCTAATTGCTGCTGTGGACCTCAGGCAAGGTCGACTTGAAACCCCACTGACTTTACAGCCACACGTTTCCATCAGTCATGACAACCTCATGGCAGGACAGACCATCCCGAAGGTCTGCACCCTAGTCAACGAACAGGGAACGGTGATACCAGCATACACCAAAGGGGTCGCTGTTCGGCTCAACATGCGATGTGGCCAAACCTTAAACCACACGCTGGGTTTCTTCAAACCCTCACCTGAATGTGTGGAACTCGGACTCACACTTGAAGCCACACCCCTCACTGAAATGTCATCTTGTGTAGTCTACATCCTCTTCAACAACTGCACAGCAACTGACATCAACATTCCCAAGGCCTACCGGCTGGGATGGCTAGTGAGCCATGACTTTCATGATTTTGAACTTGAACTACCCATCATTGGGCCCATTCCACCTGCACTGATACCCGAAGGGAGTACAGATAACACGCTGTTCACTGCACCCTTCAAATTCATTGCCATCACGTCTGTCATGCCGATGACCAAAGACCAGGTGTGCCGAACGGAGCAGACTGAGGACAGTCACCTCGCAGTATACACAGTCTCCCACCAGCCTGTCGGTGAGACTGATGAACCTGCTACACCTCTCAAGACCAACCTGATCTATGTAGACGACGTTCTCATGAAGAGCACAATGGTGGCCGACCACCTGAAAGAAAGAGACTATGTTTTGAACCAACTATCCGCAGCCGGTGCCAAGATCGCCCTCCACAAAGGACAGTGGTGCCGGCCCAAGGTCAACTACGTGGGCCTGCTAATCGGATCCCAAGGCATTGAACCTCAGTCAAACTGTATTCATGCCATTCAAAACATCAAGCCTCCTACTAACACCTCTGAGCTGCGCAGTTTTCTAGGGGTATGCAATTACTCCCGACAGTTCATTGAAAACTACTCAGACATGGCCAGACCTCTAACAGCCCTGCTGAAGAAAGACTGCCCTTTTGTCTGGTCGGATGCACAAGAACCCCAACAACAACTGACCTGTCAAAGACACTTTGAACCGAATGCGTGCCAGGGCATGCCCATGGCCTACGTCGATGGGTGCTCCTACAACCACGACGGCATCCTCAAGGCAGATGCAGGAGTGCTGTGGGTGAACGATCAGCCGTGCCCACCACAACACTTCAAGTTGGGTCCTCAGTCATCGCAATATGCAGAGATAGCAGCTATTCTCATAGCCCTACAGATTGCATCAGCATACGACATCAGAGAACTGCTCATCTGCTCAGACTCTAACTATGCCAGACTCAGTTTCGTGTGCCACCTTCCAAGCTGGAAACAGAATGGTTTCAAGACCACTAACAACAAGCCAGTCAAACACCAACACCTGTTCCAGAAATGTGACAACATCACAAGAACACATGACCTGACAGTGTACTGGAAGAAGGTAAAAGCACACTCGAAGCTACCAGGTCTCGACAAAGACTTAAATGACCAATCCGACGCCCTCGCCAAGTCGGGCGCACTACACGGCGACATGTGGGTACCCCCAAACCCCACATCAAGCCCCAATGTTGCAGTGCTAACCCGCAGCAAGCGACCGGCCCCGGCTACAATGCCCGCATCGCAGCCGCTATCGCTAACTCCGCAGATGTCCAACAACGACATTGCGGATATGCAAGCCTCTGACACTGCGCTATGTATCTCCATGATCATCAGCAATACCCTAACCCTAGGCATAGCCTTTTTCCTGTACAGGAAGTTCAACGAGATGAGAACCCGCTACAGCCAAACTCACGACAGCTGTGTCTGGAGGTCTCCGATGGAAACCCCGGAGGGAGGGTCCCATGCCAGAAGCAGATGCGAACCTCATCGAGCTGGCTCCTCAGCCACAACGCACACCTGCTATCCAACCGTCCCGATTCACCTGCCATCCGACCATTGTGATGGGGGTTGTCCGATAATGACCATAGGACATCATCTGACAAAAAGGGGGACTGTAACAGTAATGATTCAATCAGTCATGTGGCAGGATAGACCAAAGTCTGAACACCTCACAGCCCTCGTGACTTGTCTAATCAAATCATACTTAAACAAAGGGCCTGTGTGTTACGCTGATTAGATCCGAACCGCATCATGTAGCCGCAAGAGATTGGAGAGTTGAACTCTTTGGGCGTCGGCCTTCCCCTCTATAAAAACTGGAACAGACCGTCAGCTCTTTGCATTCTCGCCACCACAAGGAACGGACCTCTTGGCATTTCGCCATGGAGGGGAAGACCAACCCTGGTCTTCCCAACCCTGAGAGAAGGCCTCCACGGAGAGAGAAACCGGCAGACTTCTGGAGTGACTTTCCTAAACTTCAAAGAAGTTCACCTGGGACTCACAAATCCTTAGCGAACTTCCCCGACGATTCGAACTCAGACACTTACACGAGAAGCCGTAGTAATGCAAGTATTCTATTTCACAATCAAACTGCTTGAAAAAGGTTGTCTGAATTATGAATTTATATGAATTCCTTGTGGGCTCTTGCGAAAAGACTGAAGCTGTCTCTCTCTCTCTGTCTGTCTCTCTCTCTCTCTCTGTCTGTCTCTCTCTCTTTCTCTCTCTCTCTCTCTCTCTCTCTCTCTCTCTCTCTTGTTAATTCTTCTTCCCTTTTTATTATTCGTTAAGTTTCATGTTTCCTTGTTTGTACCATATTGTTTGTTTTCTCCTACATATATATGCATATTTCCCCGTATGAATCGTAGCTTTGTAAACTGTAGTTGTTTTATTAAAACCCAATAATTGCATTACATTGAATCCGTATTGTTTTGCTCACAAATCTCGAAGTCACTGAAGCGTAAGATCTAAGCTACCCATTTAAGCTTGATTTTCTTGTATTACTCCTTCAGTGATACAAATGGTACAAACATAAGAGATATTATTTGTCCTGATCGAACAGATCAATGTTTCTTAAGGTTTGTAAGATTGATAATTGATGAAGAAATCAATTTGGATAAAGGTTACTTTTAAATGATTAAAGGTTCCGTTATACGTAAATTTTGTCTGTACAACAAGCAAATAATATTCATAGACTCATGAATATTCATACCATTTGAATTAATTATTCCCCAGAAACTCATTGTTGCTACAAAGTAATAGTACTTTAAAATCGATCCTAAATGTAACTGGAAGCCAGTGTAAAGACCTGAGGACTGGTGTGATATGGTCATATTTTCTGGTTCTGGTCAGGATCCTGGCAGCAGCGTTCTGTATGAGCTGCAGTATGAGCTGCAGCTTTCATTATAATGACCTACTTTCATAGATAATAATCTATAATATGACGTCACTTTCATAGAAAGAGAGAGAATTTGTCAGCACCAACACCAAATAAAGTTCATTGCACTTTTGTATTAATGCGATAAATAATGTTTATCACAGTATAGTTTCACTTCCTGTTGTTGTAGCATTATACACAGCATCTGAGTTAGTCTGCATCTGAGTGACGACAGCTTGTATAAATGTCTTATATGTTTCTATGATTCTCTATTGTGACTCCTTGATCTGCTTTTAGTAAATAAAACCGCTTTTGTGGAACCACCGACTGGAGTCTGTCTCCTCTGAGTGTGCATGATTTAAGCAAAGCTTTTAAAAGCAGTTTGGATGTTAAACTTCTGTAAGGGAAAAACGTTTCCTTTCATGTGTTGCATTTAAGTCATAGTGCATATCATTTAACTAATGATTAAAACTGCAATTACTATAGTATTATTTACTTTTAAATAAAACCAGTGAATAATGAGGCTGGCAAACGCGCAACAAACAAAAGTCCTTCAGTTCTTTGCAGGCCAGACTTGAGGCTTAATCGAGTTTGTCCACTAGATGGCGCTGTAGCTTATCTTTTATTATTCTGAACAATAAGACAGTAACAAATGCTCCTGCCAAAATTATATTTCATAGTTTTTCATGAGAGTGCACTGACAGCAAATTTATTTTAATTAAGTTAATGTAAGTCTTCCAGACATTTATAATTATACATTACATAATATGCAGGGAGTTGATCTATTAAAAAATAAATTTAATTAATTAACAATTTTGTGTGAATTCTGCTTAACAACACATACATTTAACAGTATATAATTCCTATAGGCCTGCCTGTTATTCAGGCCTTTATTAGGCATATGAATTCCAAAATTGTAGAACAAAAATAAAATAAAAATCAGTTTTTAAAATACAGTTTAGCAATGTTAATGTTTTATTTATTTTTATTATTGGTTAGATTTTAAACCCTGAATTAAGAAAAGATTTGACACTGGAGGCCTGTAATTTGAGACTTCTGGACTTTAGCATGTGTGATCTCAGTGAAATGAACTAAAAATGTTACAGAGGACAAAGATTAAAGGACAGTTTAGTAATTTAGGGTTTATTAAAGTGTTGTGGATGAAGTAGCTCAATCTCACTTACTTGAATATGTGCAATAATGTTTTGATCTTAGACATGATTCCTTGTTCTCTGTAGACTATGCGAAACACTGAAGACTGTCCACTGGATCAGGGGTTTTTTAAATTGGGGTCCGGGGAAAAGTCTAGAAAAAAATGTTAAAATAAAATAATTAATAATAGTAATAATTTGATCAAAATAATATAGTAAAGCAATAAATTGGATCTAAAAAATTTTTTGATAAAAATATGGGTTAGTTAATAATCTATTAAATTAATTGAATTAGATTAAAATATTATAAATAAATTAAAATTTGATTAAAATTAAACAAATTAATTAATAATAAAAATAAATAAAAATCTAAATAAATAATAAAATAAATAAATAATAATAATACAAATAAATAAAAATAATAAATTCATAGTAAGTTATTAATCTATTAAATTAGATTAAAATAAAATAAAAATATTAATATAAATAAATTAAAATTTGATTCAAATTAAATAAATAAGCAAGAAATAAATGTATACATATAACAATGCATTACTATTGAGGAGAACAAAATATATAATAATATAACAAACTCATTTTAGATTTGTAATATAATTTTTTTGTGCATAAATTGAGTGTTTATAAAAGACAGATGCCTTATAAATTTTAGAATGGGGGTCCCTCACACAGGAATGATCATATTTGGGGGTCCATGGCATCTAAAAGATTGAAAACCCCTGGACTACACGACAAAACAACAGGAACCTTGAAGATCTCACACCACACATGACAAGAAAGCTCTTATACTCATCATGAATTATGAATTCAACAATCTAACTCAACTGAATATTCAGACATAAACGCCACAAGCATCCCATTTCGTTTTTGTTCTTCTCAGCCACATCCTGTTGTTCCAAAAATCCTTTCTGCGTACGCAAACTTGACGAACTGAATGCACTGAAAGTATTGTGTAAGAATATATGTAAAACATATCACACCCTAAAATAAACTGCCATTTAACATTTAAAATAACTTTTAAGAATAATGTGCTACAAGAATATTCTTAAAAGACTGCTATCGTTTAAACGCCTTGTTCCCTCCATGAGTGTAATACACTTTCCATAAGACCTGGTTATTTGTCATGCACAAAACAAAAAACGGTGTGATGTGTTTACATACTACATTTGTTGAAGCCATTTGTTGTAAACATTTTCTTGACCACTGTGTGGCGCTGTGACCGTATAATTGTAGTAGGAAAGCTGTATAGAATGTTCTTACACAATACTTTCAGTACATTCAGTTTGTTCAGGACAAGTTTGAGTATTTAAAAAATATCTTCAGAAATACAGGAATTGGCTGAGAAAATCAAAAACAAAGTGTGATGCTTGAGGCGTTTATGTCTGAATATATTCATATATACACTGATCAGGCATAACATTATGTTCTTAAAATTGTGTTGGGCCCCCTTTTGCTACCAAAACAGCCCTGACCCATCGAGGCACGGACTCCACTAGACCCCTGAAGGTGTGCTGTGGTATCTGGCACCAAGATGTTAGCAGCAGATCCTTTAAGTCCTGTGAGTTGCGAGGTGGGGCCTCCATGGATTGGACTTGTTTGTTCAGCACATCCCACAGATGCTTGATTGGATTGAGATCTGGAGAATTTGGAGGCCAAGTCAACACCTCAAACTCGTTGTGCTCCTCAAACCATTCCTGAACCATTTGTGCTTTGTGGCAGAGCACATTATCTGCTGAGAGAGCCACAGCCACCAGTGAATACCGTTTCCATGAAAGGGTGTATATGGTCTGCAGGTGGGTGGTACGTGTCAAAGTAACATCCACATGGATGGCAGGACCCAAGCAGTTTCCCAGCAGAACATTGCCCAAAGCATCACTGCCTCCAACGGCTTGCCTTCTTCCCATAGTGCACCGGGTGCCATGTGTTCCCCAGGTAAGCGACGCACACACACCCGGCCATCCACGTGATGTGAAAGAAAACATGATTCATCAGAACAAGCCACCTTCTTCCATTGCTCTGTGGTCCAGTTCTGATGCTCATGTGCCCACTGTTGGTGCTTTCGGTGGTGGACAGGTCAGGGGTCAGCATGGGCACCCTGACTGGTCTGCGGCTCTGCCGCCCCATATGCAACAAACTGTGATGCTCTGTGTATTCTGACACCTTTCTATCAGAACCAGCTTTAACTTCTTGAGCAATTTGAGCTACAGTAGCTCGTCTGTTTGATCAGACCACACGGGCCAGCCTTCACTCCCCACGTGCATCAATGAGCCTTGGCCGCCCATGACCCTGTCGCCGGTTCTCCACTGTTCCTTCCTTGGAGCACTTTTGATACTGACCACTGCAGACCGGGAACACCCCACAAGAGCTGCAGTTTTGGAGATTCTCTGACCCAGTCGTCTAGACTTCACAATTCGTCCCTGGTCAAACTCGCTCATATCCTTTCGTTTGCCCATTTTTCCTGCTTCTAACACATCAACTTTGAGGACAAAATGTTCACTTGCTGCCTAATATATCCCACCCACTACCAGGTGCTGTGATGAAGAGATAACCAGTGTTATTCACTTCACCTGTCATAATGTTGTGCCATATATATATATATATATATATGCACACACATACACACAATTGTTACAAAAAGAAACTCAATGAATAGTTCAATATTTGTAATAAAATGTAATCTTTATGTAAGTCATGTTCATATACAGCCATCTATATTCATCTTCATCTAGTTAGAAACAGTGCAAAAGTGTCTAAAATCACCCTGGAGAGAGAACTGTGCGCTGTCGCTATATTATATGAATGCATTTAATTATTTACATGATATAAGAGCAGTAAATATTTCAAACAACTGAAAGATTCACATGCACACTTCATCCAAACTCATTTCAATTCAAACCCAAACTTACATTGAAGCAGTTCTTAAAATGAACAAAAACTAAACTAATTTACACATCAGTCATATGCTAAACAGAATATCCAGTGCTAAAATACATTTAACCGGTCTGTTATTAGACATTCAATCATAATTATATGGTATACTATCAAATATAATACAACAAATAACTGAAAACAGTCCATGTGCATTACAATGTCAACAGGCCTTTAAAAAAAAACTTTAAGTACTAGTGTACTACATACTGCACACTATTTATATAATATAGTATTCTCGTGTTATCGCAAATAAATACAGATATTTTGCATTTTTAAGAGGTTTGTGATTGAAAATGCCAGCTAATATTAGTTCTTTTGTCAGTCACACTAGCAATATGTCTGATACAGTATCTGAGCATAATGCAAGCATATGGTACGTTTACATGAGAACGATGTACTAAAAACAGAAACTGTTTTCTTGTGCGTTTTTTAAAAGTTTCGCATACGTCAATGTTGTCAAAAACAACCCCTGTTCACATGGAATCTGTGAAAACGACAAAAAAAGCTGTATTATGCTGCCAGGCCAGTAGTTGGCGATGTCACTCAGTAAAGAAACACTATGCGCCTATAGAACATGGCTATAGACGTCACCGTTTTTGTAGTTTACTGTCAGACGATAATGGCCAAAACGCATAAAAAGCGTTACATTGACGTGCCAAAGCACCACAATATTATAGTATGGATGTGCGCTATTCCAAACATAACCAGTGAACAGCTGACTGTAATGGCACAGTAATGTGAAGACAGTGGAATGATTAAGAGCTGATTTAAAGACAACATATAATCAAAACGGACTCCATTTACAGTCTTCATGCACATCCAAAACTTTCTCCATATCTGACATGACTTAAACTATCTGCTCTGTTCATGTAACTAAACATGTCTTATCTTCATAACTCACCCGATATCCTCTATTATTTTCCACAGAACTTTCGGTTTCATCTTTGTTTCAATAAAATAAAATATATTTTTGAAATGTTTTCTTTTCATCAGACAATGGTTTAGGAGGAATACAATAAAATAAAATAAATATATATTTAAACAATAAATATATTATTTTTATTACATTTCTGCTTTTCATTGGATTTTGGCGTTTATGGGATAAATAAAATAAAATAAATATATTTAAATGTTTGCTTTTCATTAGATAATTGTTTATGTAACAAAGATTTTTTTGTTAAAAAAAGTTACGTTTCCATCAGATATGGATTATGAAAATAAATAAAATTATATATTTAAACAATTACCTTATTTAATTTTTTTGCTTTTCATCAGATAAGGGTTATGTGGAAGAAAATATATATTTAAATAATTAATATATTTTTAGGTCAACTCCTGTCTGATATTATTCCCTTTGAATTTTCATGTCATCACAGAAGAACATTGCAAATGCAATTTCATGTTGTCTTTAACTCTAGTTCCTTTTACAGCCACTGATGTAAACAAACTGAGGTGTATGTATTGTGTCCATTTTGTGATGAGTTTCCCCTCATGGTTGTGCGCTCAGGTGGGGGGAGGAAAGGGGTCCATATTTGAAATACAGTTGATGTTCAGTTGTGTGTGTGTGTGTGTTTTAGTACACAGGTCTGTAGAGCAGTTGTCCATTGAAGAGTCTGCGCTTGATCTCTTTCCACAGCAGGCTGCGTTCCCTCTGCGAACCCTTCATGAAGCCGCGGTTCTCCTGTGCTCGGCGTGACAGGTACGGGATGACCTCGTTCACGGGACCGTACGGAACGTACTTGTACACCGGGAATCCTGCCTGACCTGCTCACATAAACACACAACGGTAAACTTCATCAGCCCATTTCATGCTATTTATCAGCATCAATATTAAAGGGGACCCATTATGCTTTTTTACATTTTCACCTTTCTTTAGTGTGTAATGTTTCTGTTTGAGCATAAAAATGGTCTGCAAAACAACAAGTCACTCCGAAGGGAGCTATTCTCTATATCGGTGCGCACTGTTTCTGAACTCCCTGAAAAACTCCATTGTAGTCTTACGTTTTCTTCCAGGAATGAGCATGTCACAATATTCCTCATTGAAATAATTCCCACCCAAGGCATAAGCAAAATAAAGGGGCGGGGCGGGGCCTGGTTGAGTTAGTAGTGTGTTGAAATTATAGACTGTAAAAAAATATGGATGTGACCGTGACGTCACCTGTTGGTTTCTGAAGAGCATTTTTGAAGCCCTGTTGCCATCTTAGCAACACATCACTCCTGGATAACAGAAAATGGGCAAAGAGGCGGGACGTGGGTGGAGCTGAGGTGCCTGGTTGCTGAAATCACACCCACCTAGCGCGACTTGAAAGATTCTGGAATCTACCACCACTTAGATATAATTATGTATGTATATATACACTCACCTAAAGGATTATTCGGAACACCATACTAATACTGTGTTTGACCCCCTTTCGCCTTCAGAACTGCCTTAATTCTACGTGGCATTGATTCAACAAGGTGCTGAAAGCATTCTTTAGAAATGTTGGCCCATATTGATAGGATAGCATCTTGCAGTTGATGGAGATTTGTGGGATGCACATCCAGGGCACGAAGCTCCCGTTCCACCACATCCCAAAGATGCTCTATTGGGTTGAGATCTGGGGCACGTTCAAAGCTCAAACCGGTGCGCAACGTTTTGCTACGGTTTCCGGTTGAACGTCATGTTTCCTGGAAACGGTGTGCAACGGTGTGCAACGGGTTTGAGATGCGTTTGATCTCGTTTGGTGGGTGTGTCAAAAATGACAGCCCAATCAGCGGCAAAATGTATATAAACCACGCAGTATTAAAGAGACAGCTCACACAATGGAAGTAAAGTTGTTTAATGTGTCCGCTGGTATTAGAAGACATGATTGTCGTAAGAGTTTAATATATATATATGTATATGTATATGTATAATATAATATATATATATATAATATATATATATATATATATATATATATATATATATATAATCAACATGATGATGTATTTATTTATATCTTTAGCTTAATTGCAAGGCAAGTTTATTTATATACCAAATTTCATATATGGTAATTGCTTGACATAAAGTGAGAAAGAAAATACAAGCTATTAAAAAAGTAAGAACTAGAAATAAAATGATTTAAGTTAGAATTGATTACCAGGAGATGAAAAAGGTTCATTAAATGGGATTGGGATGTTGTCTTTTATTCTGGACGGCAAGGGCAGTGATTGCATGTATTTTGCAGTATTAAACCCGTATATATATCGATTTTATCAGGCTCCGAAAATTCCACAAAAAGAACACAAAGAATGGCCTTCTCGGCTGCCATAGTTACAACTCTTGCGTCAACAGAACAGGGTGTTCAACACAGCACCGTTACCGTTTAAAAAACGTTTTGCAACGTTTTGTCGGGGCTGAACGCAGCCCTGGTGACTGTGGGGGCCATTTTAGTCCAGTGAACTCATTGTCATGTTCAAGAAACCAATTTGAAATGATTCGAGCTTTGTGACATGGTGCATTATCCTGCTGGAAGTAGCCATCAGAGGATGGGTACATGGTGGTCATAAAGAGATGGACATGGTCAGAAATAATGCTCAGGTAGGCCGTGGCATTTAAACGATGCCCAATTGGCACTAAGGGGCCTAAAGTGTGCCAAGAAAACATCCCCCACACCATTACACCACCACCACCAGCCTGCACAGTGGTAACAAGGCATGATGGATCCATGTTCTCATTCTGTTTACGCCAAATTCTGACTCTACCATCTGAATGTCTCAACAGAAATCGAGACTCATCAGACCAGCCAACATTTTTCCAGTCTTCAACTGTCCAATTTTGGTGAGCTTGTGCAAATTGTAGCCTCTTTTTCCTATTTGTAGTGGAGATGAGTGGTACCCGGTGGGGTCTTCTGCTGTTGTAGCCCATCCGCCTCAAGGTTGTGTGTGTTGTGGCTTCACAAATGCTTTGCTGCATACCTCCGTTGTAACGAGTGGCTATTTCAGTCAAAGTTGCTCTTCTATCAGCTTGAATCAGTCGGCCCATTCTCTGACCTCTAGCATCAACAAGGCATTTTCGCCCACAGGACTGCCGCATAATGGATGTTTTTCCCTTTTCACACCATTCTTTGTAAACCCTAGAAATGGTTGTGCGTGAAAATCCCAGTAATTGAGCAGATTGTGAAATACTCAGACCGGCCCGTCTGGCACCAACAACCATGCCACGCTCAAAATTGCTTAAAATCACCTTTTTTTCCCATTCTGACATTCAGTTTGGAGTTCAGGGGATTGTCTTGACCAGGACCTAGGGCTGGGCGATATATCGCATGACATTGTTAGGCGCATCTCGTCAGTAAAGCCGGTTCCTTGATTAGTAGTAAATCGCCATCACCTGCTTTCAGATAGAGCGGCATTTACTACACAGAGCCGTAGTTCACTGACAAGCTGAGACATATCGCATTAATTAATCGCAGGCGATACGTCCGTGATAATTAATGCGATATGGCTCAGCTTGTCAGTGAACTACGGCTCTGTGTAGTAAATGCCGCTCTATCTGAAAGCAGGTGATGGCGATTTACTACTACTCAAGGAACCGGCTTTACTGACGAGATGCGCCTAACAATGTCATGCGATATATCACCCAGCCCTACCAGGACCACACCCCTAAATGCATTGAAGCAACTGCCATGTGATTGGTTGATTAGATAATTGCATTAATGAGAAATTGAACAGGTGTTCCTAATAATCCTTTAGGTGAGTGTATATAGATCCTACTTAAATTCATAATCAAAGCCTCAATCAATATTAGTCCTCCTTTATAATTATTATGATTTTAATGATTATTTCCAGTTATGATTTTGATTAATCAATAGGACCCATGATTGTTTCTTCCTTTATATTTTCTAAAGTTTGTATTTGGTCTCTGAGTGGTGACTAAGGGTCTGTCCTGGGTGTGTGTGATGTTTCGCAAAAAACACTTGATTTCAGAACATGTTGTCGTGTGTTTGGATTTGAGGCATCACACATCTCCAACTCGACAGGAATGCAGTAACAGTGATTGCTCATTTAGGCGGCTTCCAGAGATGAAATGTGGATTTGTCTTTAATTTAATTTCATATTTCCTTTTACTGAAACACTAAAAGAATTGGCCTGTCTGTACCTCTCGCTGAGAGAGAAGCACATGTTATCAGCATGTTTTGGTGAAGTGTTTTGTTGATAGTTAAGACTCTCCAACCTTGGGAGAGCTGTGATTCTTGGGAGCTTTTGTGTGTGTGCGTTGCATGATCTGTGCAGGCCCAATATTGAAGATGGACATTTTCTGTACATGACACCAGACCTGAAGAAGCTTTTCTGCAACCTCCGAGGTCAACAATGATCTAATTCTAGAGATGGGGCGACAACTAGTCTACCTAGTTTAGTGATATGCTCTGCTATCTATCCTTGTGTGGAAATTTACCATGACTGTGCATTTTCTCTGAGCCAATCAGAATCATTCAACTTGCAGTAATGACGTGGCTAGACCTTGAAAACAGTATAACTGTTCAGAAATTGTATGCACTATAGGCGGAGGCGGGGAGACTGTTAGGGGGAGCGCGGCCTACGAACTCCTTGTGAGACTTGAAGCTGGCTTCTGCTGATGAAACTGCAAACTATTCTACAGTAAATTTTTCTTTAATTAATTACTCCTGACTCTTGGTCTTCATTTTTCACTACTGGTCCTGGGTTCTAAGCGGTTACCCCAACAGACTATAGTGGCAATCCACCTGTCACTCAACTGGTCACGCCCTAAATTATGAAAAATTCACCCCCTCACGGTTGTCATGAAGGGCAAAATTAGCTGTATGATAAGGGGCGGGATTTTCCCAAAGACGCTCGAAGTGGATGACCGATCACAACACACTGATCCAGCAGACGACCAATCAGAGCACATTGCACATTTTGGAAGGAGGGGCTTTAAAGAGACAGGAACTAAACAGAGCGTTACTGACAGACTGCAAAGTGAGGTGCAGTGTAAAATATGTTTAAAGAAAAATGTTTAAACATTCAACCCTAACCCTAACCCTGACTTTGTAAAAGGGCATACTAGGTCCTCTTTAAAGGGGTGCTATAATGCCCCTTTTTACAAGATATATAAAGTCTCTGATGTCCGATGTGTTTGTGAAGTTTTAGCTCAGAATTCCCCACAGATCATTTTTATAGCATGTTAAAATTGTCACTTTTTGAGGGTGAGCAAAAACGCGCCGTTTTGTGCGTGTCCCTTTAAATGCAAATGAGCTGCTGCTCCCGACCCCCTTTCAGGAAGAGGGCGGAGCTTCAAGAGCTCATGTTAACGGCTCCGATTACCGATTGCAGACATGCACTGAAAAATGTCTGAAACTGTTCAGCCTTTAATGTTCAAACCGGAGTGGGACAATAAAGGAGTGACTCAAGAAGAAGTGACAACATGTACAAAGCAACAGGGCGTTTCTGAATGGTTAGCTGATGAATTTATGTAGCTGATGTGGAGTTACTATCTTCAAGTCATTGATTAGCATATTCTGTCATGACAATCTAATAAATCGTTTGTGTGGGAACTGTTGTAAAATGCCTATAGAGCCAGAGAATGTATGCTGCATGAAGATAGAACAGCTATAGTTATAACTTATGTTGTCATCTTGCTTTAATGACATGCTATTGCATTTGTGTTGCGTACTGTATTGCAACAAATGTGAAAAGACGGATTCGACAGCTTGAGCAGACTCCCAGATGTGCTCTACAACAACTCTTCCTCTCTCAACATGGCCTCACCCCCTTTGTTGTGTGTTCCTGGGGGCGGGGTTTATGTACATTTTAGGGTTAGTGATGTCACTAACCCGTGAAGAAGCTTGTTGTAGTCCTTATCAGCCGTTTGTTGTAGTCCTTAAAAGGGTAATTTCTTTAAAAAGAAAATATCTCCCTTTGCTTTGAACTTAGAGCGTCGTAACTTTGCAGATATTGTTTATGCTCAAACTGCAACATTATCATAAATCCTAATCAACTACCCCTTTAACATTAGATTTCAACATCTGTTCCTTCCCACACTGCTCTTTTTCCACTCACCCAACGGGAAGCTGATCTGGTCGCACATTCCCAGCAGTTGTCCAAAGTAAACCTTATTCTCAGTGGGAGAGAGACTCATCTCGTTCATTCTGTACAGAATAACACACACACACACACACATGCTCATCATTAGCCACAGATACGGACCAAAACCGGTTTCGGCTCGTGCTGAATGTATTTTATGCATCTCTTCTTGGCTCTAGACTCACTTCTCCAGTGTGAATTTGACCGTATCCTCATTGTGAGACGCCACCATGACGTTGGCCATCCTGTTGAGATTAATCTCCTCCAGAATGAACTCCAGACACCTTACAGACACAGATAATGGTTAATAAAAGCTTCTAGGACTCGATCAATGACAGGTGACAGAAGAATAGAAGAAATTAATCCTCAACTATTTACTTCGGTTTGTAGCAACAAGTCAAAGCAAGTCGTTCCTGTGCGCTAATATTTAGAGTATTATGACGCACAATAGCAGCGTGACATTGATGGGCAAAACAAGCTCAGCTCAGGTAAGCAGGTATTTTAGGTGTTGAATAAAGTAGTATTTTGAGACGAGAAGGCGAAACCAAATTAGATGGTACATTGTGTTATCAAAATGTGTGGGATGATTATACACATGATCATATAATTCATGGTGCAAGATGCCAATGTACAGGGCTCATTCTCAGATCAGTAAAATAACATAAATAAAAACAATATATTAAATGTTTGCTTGGGTTATGTGGAATAAAATGTAGGGGGGAAAATATGAAAACAATTAATATATTTTATATTTTTGCTTTTAAACAATTAACATGATGTGGAATAAAATTAATTTTGTATTTAATTTTATTTTATTCCACATAAACCATTATCCAATGAAAAGCAAATATGTAACTTTTTTAATTGTACTGCTTTTCAGCAGATAATGGGTTATGTGGAATAAAATAAATTAAATATTCTAAAATATATTAATTGTTTAAATATATATTTTATTCCACATAACCCCTTATCTTAAGTAAAACAAATATTTAAAAATATATTACTTTTTTAAATATGTATTTGCTTTTCATTAGATAAGGGGTTATGTGGAATAAAATAAAATATATATTTAAACAATGAATATATTTCATATTTTTGCTTTTAAACAATTAAAATATGGGTTATGTGGATTTTTTTTTTTAATATTCAAAAATATATGAACTGTTCAAATATACATTTAATGTTGCGTTTATTTTATTCCACATAACCCATTATCCAATAAAAACTATATTTAAAATATTACTTTTTAAAAAATTTATATTTGCTTTTTCATCAGATAATGGGTTATGTGGAATAAGATATTTAAAGAATTGATGTATATTTAAATGCTTGTTTTTTTATCACATAATGGGTTATGTGGAATAAAAGTATTTAAAGAATTAATATATATTTTTAATCTTTTAATCTCTCACATTATAATTAAGGTAGTGACATAATACAAGTTTAAATAGATGCACATTTCTTTTACAGTGCTTATCAGCATTTCATTACTGTACAATATGGTATACTATATTCCTATGCGTTATGTTATATAACTATATTGGTCTCAAAGCTCAATATTTCCAATACATGTAAACAAAAATCCACAGCAATCAAAGTATGAAAATACTGACTGTAGATTTTATGGTGGGTGCGATTAAATTTGACAAGGGAAAAAAAGTCATGTTATATCGATGCTTTTTCCATTTAGAAAATGCAATGTTTTGACTTTTAACACATACTTGTGGTACATCCTGTTGGTGGCCTCATAGTCAGGGTTGATGGGGTCTTCGTAGCCAATCTCTGCCGCCCGAGATCTCTCCTGATACATGTACGCTCCTCTGACCAGCTTAGCTCCGAAGTACCAGCCCTCCCGACGCGACAGCTCCACATCCACGGACACATTATCATACGCTTCCTACAAGCACAGGTGTTTAGTTTATTGACTTTGTCATGGGATTCATCACACACACAGGCAGAATTATTGCAATAAACCATTAGAAAGTTGTACGCAAGGTCTTCTGACAGCCATTTACCACTATAGTACTATATCATGCTGACTCATTCTGTGACTGTGGGACTAGATTTAAAAATAATTCAAGATAAAGTAACGTAAAAGCCTAAACTGACTGTTGTATAGCATGCAAAGGAAAACTCATTTATAATAAATATTGTTTATATGAACCCCACTACAAGTTACGTTACGCATTTGTATTTTAATTTATTTCTGAATTGAAGAGCTGCTTGACATTTAAAGATATGGAGATTGTGATGCATGCTTTTATCTCGTCCAGACTGGATTATTGTAATTCTTTATATCTGGGTTTGTCAAAAAACTTGCTTGCTCAGTTGCAGCTGGTGCAGAATGCCGCAGCCAGACTTTTGACTGGTACAAGGAAATATTGAAGTATATCTCCCGTGCTGGCCTCCCTGCACTGGCTCTCGGTTGACTTTAGAGTGCAATATAAGGTCGTATTAATGGTTTTCAAGGGATTACATGGTCTTGCTCCAGAGTATATTTCTGGTTTGTTACAACATCACTGTACGGCCAGACCTTTAAGATCGTCACAGAGTCTACTTTTGAGTGTCCCTAAAACTTGGTTGAAGACTAAAGGAGATCGTGCTTTCTCTGTGGCAGCGGAATAGCCTTCCTCTGCATACTAGATCCTGTGACTCATTAGGATGTTTTAAATCTGTGCTAAAACACATCTCTTCTCTCTTGCTTACAACTGCCCATAATGGCTGGGAGTTTATGAGAAGGGTCTTGTTTTGGGTGTCTTGTCATTGCCCTACTAGTATTGTTGAGAGTGTACTGCACTTTGGTCAACTTATGTTGTTTTTAAACGTGCTATAAAAATAAATGTTGACTTGATTTGAATGTAATCAAATGCCATTTATCTATGATTTTCTTCTCGGCAACGCAATTCGCCCTGGTGCGACTTACTCTCAGGTGTGAGTTACTTTCTGGATAATACAGTAATCCTTTAATCATCCCCATTATGGCACGAAAAATGAGTCTGGGTGTGGACAAAGATCGGCGGCCAGTTTTGAGGGTGCGGACGTGTGTGTGTGTGTGTGTGTGTGTGTGTGTGTTTGGCTTGGACTGGAATGTGTGTGTGTTTCAGCGACTCACTTTAAGGTAGCACTGGTAGGTGTTGAAGATGTTGGGTTTTTCTCTGTTGAAGATCCTTTGCATCTCCAGGGTCAGTCTGCTGATGGCCGGCTGGAAATATGTCTGTTCTGCGTCCACCATCAGCCTCACGCCGCTCTCCACAGCGTGCTGGAACAAACACACACACACACACATTCTGTTATAAAATGCCTTTCAGCTGTAGCAGACTCAGTGCACTTCAGTAAACCGAGTTACATAACCATCCCGCCTCCAGGAGACGTTTATTTCATGGTCAACAACAGACTATTAAGACTGGGAACAAACTACACACTTCTCAGACTGAAAACAGCTGAATAAGCCAGCAAGAAAAAAACCTAACTGCTAAAGTCAGAAAGAAAAACAAATGCATGCAAGAACAAATATTATATATTAAAGTAAATATTGTATTTTTAATTACTTGATTTAAAAAAATATATATTCACAATAACACAAACACATATATACAATTTTTTTTTTTAAATAGGCAAGTATATATTATATTATATATATATATATATATAAAACGCCTACTTGCCTATTTTCACTTCACCTGTCAGATATGACAGGTGATGTGAATAACAGCGATTATCTCTTCATCACGGCAACTGTTAGTGGGTGGGATATATTAGGCAGCAAGTGAACATTTTGTTCTTAAAGTTGATGTGTAACAAGCAGGAAAAATGGGCAAGCGTAAGGATTTGAGCGAGTTTGACAAGGGCCAAATTGTGATTAGACGACTGGGTCAGAGCATCTCCAAAACTGCAGCTCTTGTGGGGTGTTCCCGGTCTGCTGTGGTCAGTATCAAAAGTGCTCCAAGGAAGGAACAGTGGTGAACCGGCGACAGGGTCATGGGCGGCCAAGGCTCATTGGTGCACGTGAAGAGTGAAGGCTGGCCCGTGTGGTCCGATCAAACAGACGAGCTACTGGAGCTCAAATTGCTCAAGAGGTTAATGCTGGTTCTGATAGAAAGGTGTCAATACACAGAGCATCACAGTTTGTAGTATATGGGGCGGCATAGCCGCAGACCAGTCAGGGTGCCCATGCTGACCCCTGTCCACCGCCGAAAGCACCAACAGTGGGCACATGAGCATCAGAACTGGACCACAGAGCAACTTAAAGGACTTAAAGGATCTGCTGCTAACATCTTGGAGCCAGATACCACAGCACACCTTCAGGGGTCTAGCGGAGTCCATGCCTCGATGGGTCAGGGCAACACAATATTAGGAAGTTGGTCACAATGTTATGTCTGATCGGTGACACTCATACATTCACACCCACACATCTATGATGTAATGACATTTTGGCCGTCGTTCAAATGTGGTCTATTCAATGTACTCTTTCAGTTTTAAGAATTCACAAGCTGAAATGCTGTAGATAAATGACTTTGGCGTTTGCGAAGATAAAAACGCTTTCATTTAGACCTTAAAAATGTACAAATCTCTTATCTAACAGCCTCAGCGTCTGTCTTTATAGAGATTAAGACGGGAACATTTTGTATTTGGTTTATTTTAACTCTTGTAACATTTCCCTCTGTAAAGCTCTTTTGTGTGCTTATCTGACAGAAGATAGTCAGTCTTGCGACATTGAGGGCTGTTAAAAATCTTTAGAGCGTTGTTTAAATGTTAAGAACAGACCTTGCTAAAACCTCCAAAGCAATAAGAAGTTAAAGCAAGTCGATGGGAAGGTTTTTGTCGGTTTTATCGCCCACCTGACTACATTCTTGTGTCGTTAAACATGTACTGTCAAGGTTAACAAACAATGTTAACCGAGTGATACTTTTCCATCAGAACCATTTCTACCAAGAGCTTACCTATCAAAGTAAGAACAGATGTGCAAACACAAACGAGAAGGAAAATTAGATGCTTTTGCGTCAGAGTAAGAAAAGTGTTTAGTTAATGGCTGATCAGGGTCAAGTCACTCTGAGAGAGTAATGTCAAACATCAAATGCACACAGACACAGCGAGTGTAAAAATCAACTGCTACCGCCTGATTTCTGTCATAACATTTATGTAAACTTTAGATGTGCCCAATCACCATCAAACTGTCCAAGATATCTCAGGTCATTTACCTAACAGCATCTACAGTTTTGGTGACAATACCTTGGCAAGGACGTCCATTCTCTGTAGCATCCTCTTCATCTGTTTCTCCTCTTCATCAGTGAATTTGCTCAACAGAGGCTCCAGGTGACCACTCTTTGGAAATACACAGAGCTCGTGTGAGCGGAGTAGCGTTTGTGTGCATTAGACACATTTTTAGTGCGTGTCTGTGTGCGTTACCTCCATGTTAGGCACCACAAGCAGGTTGGAGATTTTGGTTCTGTCATTGATGAGACTGTTCCAGTCCAACAGATCAATGGTTCTACAAGAACAACAGAGAAACATGGTCAGAAACATGCTCCGAAACATACAGACAGTGTGAAACATGGAGAAGTAATAGGTGAGTAATGTACTTTAGGGACTGGGAAATCAGTTGAAGAGAAGGAAGTTTACCCTGATGATCCCAGTTTCTCTCCAGTAAACCAGTTCTCAACGTCTGATTTAGCACCTACACCCAGCTTGATCAAACTGTCCTGCGGGTAAAAAAAAAATTTAAATAAAAAAACAGAGAAAGATATATGTAATATATATATATCTTCTGCTCACCAAGGCTGCATTTATTTGACCAAAATACAATAAAAATATTGTGAAATATAATTATAATTTAAAAATCACCTAATATATGTTAAAATGTGAAGCTGAATTTTCAGCATCATTACTCCATTCTTCAGTGTTACATGATCCTTCAGAATTCATTCTAATATGATGATTTGCTTATTATTTTATCTTTTTATTATCAATGTTGGAAAACCGTTGTGCTGTGCATTATATTTGTGGAAACTGTAATATTTTCAGGAGTATATGAAATTAACACTCTAAAGAACAGCAATTTTAATTTTAGTATATTAAATTATACTTTTTTTAATAAATACACAAATAATTGTACACATTTGTCATAATGAATTGTAAAGAGTTTTAAGTACAACTTCTTGCAAAAATCTAAATAGACCCCATTAACTTCCTAAATAAAAAGTCCCTGGTTGTTTTTCTAAAACACAAATTTCATTTTCTAAACAGATTATTTCCTGCTGAAAAATATTGTTCACTTTATAATATGTCATATTACAAATGATAAATGCTAGTTGCAATGCAATGTTGTCTTTAAAGCTGCACTATGCAACTTTTACGTCCACTAGAGGTCACCTATTCAAAACAAAGGCGTAGTTTGACGATGCCAAGTTTGAGCACGGATTCATGGGACATGTGGTCTTCACCTCACAGCGGTGGAAAAGAATCGGGATAGGACTCGGGCAGAAATCATGTTTATGGATGAGATTATTAGCGTTTATTATTATAACGTTACTGTAGTATGAAGCAGAGCAGGACCGAGTGTTGTGGAGCTGAGTAAGGCTGCTGGAGCGATTACTTATATGAAGAGCAGAAAACACGCCTCGCGAGCAGCGGGACTTTTATTATGCCACAGTCATAATAAATTTTCGCTTTTCCGGAGTATGAGGTAACACAGCTTTATCGTATTAGACACATCTGAGTGTGTTGAAAATGATGTTATGACGTTACTCTGTGCGTTCTCTCGCCGGCTGCTGACTCTTGTTCACACTGCAGTGAGAGTAAAGCGTTTCTGCAAAATAAAACCAGAAACCGAGGGGAACACAGATATGACGCAATTTGACAGGCGACTCCCTCACACGTCCCAGTTTCTTGGTTAAAATAGCAATTTCTCACGATTTATAAATAGTTGGAAACATTTGGGATATTGTAAGTCCTCAACTGAACAAAATGTATAACACTGGCCTAGTGGTTTTTGGATATTTTTTGCAAACATGATGAAAGCAAACTAATTATTGACCACACTAAATTAGTTTAACTAACATCCCAAAACCCAGTCAATATTGGACTTTTCATATGAATTATAAACTGAGTGCAAAACACAAACCTGCAGCTGTTCAAGTTCTAGCTTCTGCTCGAGTAAGGCCATGCCGTCTTTCCCCTGATGGGCGGCCAACAGGTTGAAGAACCGCCTCCACTTCACCAGCACCTCAGAGAACTGCAGCTTTAAGACAAAACGACTCAAGATGAATCACACAGACATCGGCTTATCTGAAAGAAATTTAAATTCGAGTGAAAAAGAATTACCAGGAACTGCGGCCGGCCCAGTGCGGTCATCTTAATGGCCGAGAATCCATCGACAGAGCTTCCGGCTAAAATACACAGACATCAACACAAACACGTCAAAGAAACTCCAAGAGTAAAGTGCCCATATTTTGCTGTTTTTAAAGAGTCCTAATTTTGTTTCGGAGGCTTCTACAATAGGTTTACACTTTCATTTTCTCATAATATACATCGCATCGCCTCATTCCTCAAAGAGTCTGAAACTGTTTGATAAAAGTAAAACGGTCACTCTAAACCCCTCCTTCCTGAGAGCCTACTCTGCTCTGATTGGTCAGATGGTCCAGTCTGTTGTGATTGGCCTACTCTGCTCTGATTGGTCAGATGGTCCAGTCTGTTGTGATTGGCCTACTCTGCTCTGATCGGTCAGATGGTCCAGTCTGTTGTGATTGGCCTACTCTGCTCTGATTGGTCAGATGGTCCAGTCTGTTGTGATTGGCCTACTCTGCTCTGATTGGTCAGATGGTCCAGTCTGTTGTGATTGGCCTACTCTGCTCTGATTGGTCAGATGGTCCAGTCTGTTGTGATTGGTCTACTCTGCTCTGATCGGTCAGATGGTCCAGTCTGTTGTGATTGGCCTACTCTGCTCTGATTGGTCAGATGGTCCAGTCTGTTGTGATTGGTCTACTCTGCTCTGATCGGTCAGATGGTCCAGTCTGTTGTGATTGGCCTACTCTGCTCTGATCGGTCAGATGGTCCAGTCTGTTGTGATTGGTCTACTCTGCTCTGATCGGTCAGATGGTCCAGTCTGTTGTGATTGGCCTACTCTGCTCTGATTGGTCAGATGGTCCAGTCTGTTGTGATTGGCCTACTCTGCTCTGATTGGTCAGATGGTCCAGTCTGTTGTGATTGGTCTACTCGGCTCTGATTGGTCAGATGGTCCAGTCTGTTGTGATTGGTCTACTCTGCTCTGATCGGTCAGATGGTCCAGTCTGTTGTGATTGGTCTACTCTGCTCTGATCGGTCAGATGGTCCAGTCTGTTGTGATTGGTCTACTCTGCTCTGATCGGTCAGATGGTCCAGTCTGTTGTGATTGGCCTACTCTGCTCTGATTGGTCAGATGGTCCAGTCTGTTGTGATTGGCCTACTCTGCTCTGATTGGTCAGATGGTCCAGTCTGTTGTGATTGGCCTACTCTGCTCTGATTGGTCAGATGGTCCAGTCTGTTGTGATTGGTCTACTCGGCTCTGATTGGTCAGATGGGCATGTCGAAAAGAAACATCCATTACCATATCTGAATTTCAGCTCCAAAGGCTCTCTCAGCGCTTATATACACAGTGATATGAACAGTAACAATAGCATCGGTTTTACCATTTCAATTTGAGCCAGAGTCTTCATCATTTTTCATAGTGTATTTGCTCTGGCACCAGAACACAGCATCTTTTCAAAATGTCGACAACATAAACCTAACTCTTCCAGTCTCAGCTACAACTACAGTGTTTGAAGGTCAAAGTAGATGTTCACGTGCAGCCAATGAAGACCATAGACTGGCATTATGCAGATTTGTTACAAACCGATGTAGGTTCGTGCAGGAAGTGAGACCGGAATTACTGACGACTCGTTTCAGGCAGCTCAGAAACTCTGCAAACCTTTTACATTCACTACATGAAAGGTAATGTCCGAATAAGCAAAATGTGGGCACTTCAAGAAGACAAAGTAACATTTCTCTCACCGGAAGCTTTGATACAGTTGATGAAAGTCTCCATGTGATGGTCACACTTGGCTTCATCTGCGTAGAAATACGTGCGAGCGCTGATCACTCCTCCACGCCGATCTCCAAACTGCCGGTGAGCTTTGTACTTTTTCTCACGATGATCCATACCTGAATATGGATTTCAAAAACCAGTCAATTTCTGAGATACTGATTTGAAAACATCCCCGTTTTAACACCATAAACCTTTTCTAAGCGTCACATTATGCTGCAAAAAGCTGTCAGAAAATCATTATGATGCTGAAGTTTCCTCACAGATTATGCACACAATGAAAACATCAAAAGTTGCTTTTTGCAACCCATTATACTTCAATAAGTGATGTGTTTTTGTGCATAACACCAGGTTTTAAATAGATAATAGGGTCAGTTTTCATATCATGTTGACTTCATTAGGAATGTAATGCACATTTAGGATAAAAAATGGTTATCATTAACGCTGAACAGCTTTATGCAGCATGATGGCTGTGGCCAAAACCTTTTTTCTAATACCTTACAGAGGAAAGGTTTTCGTCTGAGACACAGAACACCCCACAGGCATAAAAAAAACATGAGCTTGCAAAGATAATTTCAGCCCCTTCACCAGGAGAGCCCACGGTTAAACCAGCTTTAACCAGTCTGAGCGAGTGAAACAGCTAGACTGCATAACACACATACAACAGTCTATTTCAGCCTGGATGACTGAGTCCACACGCAGCATGATCCCTAAGGCGAAGCGTTGCTCGCCTGTCACATAACAAACTTAAAAACCCCAGCCCGATGAAACCCAACAAACCGCCAACACCCTTCCAGCATTAACACTAAAGCCATGAAATAAAATGTAAAGCACTGTACACTTATGGTCCTGAGGCAAGCATGCACTGGTGTCCACTGAAAATACAACAAAACAGTCGTTTACTAAATGCTTTTAACTACTAATAATTTTATAAAAATAAAAACTAAATCATAAACGAACAAAAAAAAAAACTACATAACTAATTAAACAAAAAAATCTAATAAAATGCATAAAATTATATTAAATCAAACGAAACAAGACAAAACAGTGCAACACCACATAAAAACAAGACAAACAAACAAAACTAGACTGAACAGAACAAAAAATAAAACAAATTACAAAGTAATATAAAACAACAGCACAACACGATATAAAAAAAATACAAAATAAAAAACAAAAAGCATAAAAAATAATAATATATAATCCTAGTAGGATGCTTAAACAGTTTATTTATTTAGTAACACTGTGTACTAGGGCTGCACGATATATAGGGGTGTAACGGTACACAAAACTGACGGTTCGGTACGTACCTCGGTTTTGAAGTCACGGTTCGGTACGAGTTCGGTACAGCAGTTTTACAAAATTGCTTAGGCCTATTATTTATTTTTATTCAACAGTGGTTTACTGAAAAAATGGTGTCCTTAAATGAATTCAATAATAACTAAAAGCTGCTTTGAAAAGATATGTATTGTGAAAAGCGCTATACAAATAAATGTGAAATCAATTGAATAGCTCTATTTAAAAAGAATGAATCCCGGTCTGTAGAATAATTGGGGTGATTTTGTGGGGGAGTGAATCGGCATAGAACATAATAAACAAACTACAAGCATGGATAAATACAATAGAAAAAAGATACAAAGAAAATAAACAGTGCTTTATGTTTTTCAGTTAAGTCTAACAGTATGTAGGTACAGAAATTAAATAAATCAAATGTAAAAACACTGCACAGTCTTCACTGTATAAATTAAATATAATTAATGTTTAAAGCTACAAAAGTATTTTATCTTTAGATTTTGTTGTTTGATTAACATTAAAGGGTTAGTTCACCAAAAAATGAAAATTCTGCCATTAATGACTTACCCTCATGTGGTTCGACTTGAACACGATCTTCGGAACACAAATGAAGATATTTTAGTTGAAATCTGATGGCTCAGAAAGGCCTCCATTGGCACAATGTACTGTACACTCTCAAGACCCATAAAAGCTACTAAAGACGTCGTTACAAAGTCCATCTCACTACAGTGGCTCTACAATAACTTTATAAAGCGACGAGAATAGTTTTATGCGCAAAAAACCCCGAAATAACGACTTGTATAGTGATGACGGACTTCGAAACACGGCATCATGAAGCTTCGAAGCGTTATGAATCAGTGAGTCGAATCATGATTCGGATCACATGTCAAACTGCTGAAATCACGTGACTTTGGTGCTCCAAACTGCTGATTCGACTCACTGATTCATAACGCTTCGAAGCTTCATGATGCAGTGTTTTGAAATCGGTCATCACTATATAAGTCTTTATTTAGATTTTTGTGCACAAAAAATATTCTCGTCACTCCATAAAGTTATTGTAGAACCACTGTAGTGAGATGGACTTTGTAACGACGTCTTTAGTAGCTTTTATGGGTCTTGAGAGTGTAAAGTGCATTGTGCCAATGGAGGCCTTTCAGAGCCATCGGATTTCAACTAAAATATCTTAATTTGTGTTCCGAAGATGAACGGAGGTCTTATGGGTGTCGAACGACATGAGGGTAAGTCATTAATGACAGAATTTTAATTTTTGGGTGATCTAACCCTTTAATGACACAGACAGCAGCAGGAATATTAGGCTACTGTCACTTTAAGACCAAATGCACGGATCCGATATAATGATACGCATCCGTTTTCTTTCTCAATCATTTACGTTCACGTGAGCCATAAGTGACTGTGTTTACGTGTTTACTCACGGAGACGGCCATTTTGACATAATTTAGCATGAATGTGTCCGTTCAAGCACAAATAGATGTGGAAGAGAAATGAATACGATGTTTGCTTGCTGTCTGCGTGTGAGTTTCTAATTGGGTTCTCTTTTGCGTCGTCAAACGCTCGAATGGTTTAAAATCGCTTGAATGTTTAAATTCACAGGACCTTAACACGTGCAAATGATAAACTTTCTGTCTATGATGGTTAAACTTTCCATTTGTCCGAGAATGATGTGCGTTTCGAACTGTGGGGCCTGGTCCGTACGGATCAACTACAATCCCTATCCGTGATATCGATGCTAAAAATGATATATCGTGCAGCCCAACTGAACCGACTCAGTTAGGGATGAATTTTACATTCATAATGATAGGATATGCCAGGTTTATTTAACACAGCAATAAAACAATGTCTAGTTTTATGTTCAAATTTTGAATATTTTGAAATGGGTCATGGTACTTACCATGACTCTCTTTCTCAGCCTCAGAAACACAAGAACTGAAAAACAAGGAGAAAACTTTGCTGTTAAACTTGTGCTGTGTTTTATTAACACTAGTTGAGGTTTCTGCAAACAGGTCACCCTTAAACCAGGACATTTACACTTGAACTCCTGTACGCTCTATTAGAAGAGGTGGTACATTCACTTGGGACCATTAAATGATGCAACACACACTGAACACTCTGGCAGTGACACAAACACCTGATTCACAAACGCTGGCCCACTTCAGATTTCAGTCACATGCGTCATTCACTTTGCAACACGAGTCTCAGTCAACAGACAGACTCAGCTCAATCAATAAAGAATCCATTTCTAAACTCAGAATCCGTTTCTAAACTCTGAGAAAGGTGACAATTCTTATGTGAGAATTTTAAAACAACAATGTAGCTCTCTTGGCTGAGGCAAACTTAAACGATCCAACGCTAATGGTCAGCATGCAAATAACTGAAACTGGGAAGCCTAATGTGAAAGCTCAGAGCTGAGGCACGTGAATGAGAAGTATGACAGGTATTCGACCTGACCTTCTGGACAAACAAGGCAAATGGCTGCAACACGCGCTCAGATAGACGCTGCAGACCCTTAACTCTGCAACTGCTTGCAGAAAAATGATGGAAATGGAAATAAAGTTGGAAATAAAATATTTAAACTAACCAAAAATTTGAAATGTTGCCTTGGCAAATAAAAATAAAAGTGGAATAAAAATAAATAAATGAATAAATAAATAAAATAGCAACATTTCCAAAAAATTAAAAATAAAATTACAAAAGCACATAAAATTAATACAAATTTAAGCTAAAATGAACATTAAAATACCTAATACTGAAATAAAATAAATTAAAACTTTTACATAGCATAATATATGAAAATAAAAAATCTAAATATCATAATTATATAATAGTATCTCAACAAGATAAAATATCTGATAAAAGAGGAGAAATACTGTATATACATTTTAGCTTTTTTTTTTAATGTTAATGCTTTTGTCATTTTATTTATTTATTTATAAAATGTTGCTTTTGGGTTAAATTTATACATATACATACGTGTGTGTGTCTGTCAGTGTGTGTCTGTCAGTGTGTGTCTGTCTGTCTGTCTGTCTGTGTGTGTGTGTGTGTGTGTGTGCCTGTGTGTGTGTGTGTGTGCCTGTGTGTGTGTGTGTGTGTGTGTGTGCCTGTGTGTGTGTGTGTGTGTGTGCCTGTCTGTGTGTGTGTGTGTGTGTGTGTGTGTGTGTGTGTGTGTGTGTGTGTGTGTGTGTGTGTGTGTGTGTGTGTGTGTGTGTGTGTGTGTGTGTGTGTGTGTGTGTGTGCCTGTGTGTGTGCCTGTGTGCGTGTGTGTGTGTGTGTGTGCGTGTCTGTCTGTCTGTCTGTGTGTGTGTGTGTGTGTGTGTGTGTGTGTTGGTCTGAGTGTCTCGGTGTGTCTATATAAATATATAATGTATAAATTATTATCAATGTTGAAAAAAAAATGTCAGGATTATTTGATGAATAGAAAGTAAAAAAAAAAAAAAAAAAACAGCATTCATTTTAAATAGAATCTTTTGTAACATTATCAATGTCTATACTGTCATGTCTTTTGAAATGTCTTCAATGTCTTTTGATCAATTGAATGCATCCTTGCTGAACAAATGTGTTAATTTATATTTAAGTTATTTCCCCAGAAAAAAATTCTTACTGACCCAAAACTTTTGAACGGTAGTACAATTTTGCAAAAGCTTTCCATTTCAGATCAATACTGTTCTGTCAGAATGATTTCTGAAGGATCATGTGATACTGAAGACTGGAGTAATGATGCTGAAAATACAGCTTTGATCAAAGGAATAAATTACATTTGAACATATATTAACATAGAAAACATTTTAATAATATATTTCACAATATTGCTATTTTTCTTTTTTAGTAAAATAACTGCAGCCTCGGTGAGCATAAGACACTTCTTCAAAAACTTTACAACGGCAGTGTACATATACATAAAACACAATCACATGATTGTCATGTCAAATACCACCTCAATAAGTCATATGATTTAAGGAACCATTCATGTCTGAATAACAGCAAAGAGGACAGGTAAACTGCTAACCTCAAGCACGAGTAATGTAGTAGTGATGCATGGTTTACAACAGAGGAAAATTGTGCCCTAAAGCAATTGACTTTTACTGCACTGGAGCTGTAACTGCTTTTATTGGAGTGGTTTTGTCTTGTCTGTTTAGGAAATCACCGGCTGTAAAATGTCTAGTTCTCAGAATCCTGATATTTTCATATTACAGAGAACTGGATCTATATGTGCTTTTGAATATGTTATTATTGTACCGGTAATTCCATTTAATGCTTTGTGGTCAATCCGATCCACATGTTAGTCACATGATCAATGGCTCAGCGTTCTTAAAACTCTTCAGCTTCATGTTCTGCTGATTCCTGAAGGCTTTCGCGCCTGTTCTGAACCTTTTGTGTTCCTCTAGGTCTCGTCTAAACCACCTTACATAACATTTTCATTGTGTGTGTGTGTGTGTGTGTGTGTGTGTGTTGTTCGACTCAACAAACTGGCTTTTCCCTCTGAACAAAATGAAAGCACTTTCCCATGGGAGTAACATGAAAAAAAGTTTCACTTTTGTGTTTCTAGAAGAAGTATATTAAACCAGCAGCTCAAAACGTAGCCTAATTTAAGGGTTAACCTTTTAAAGAGTGATTTTCACAGTATACTATCTGCGCCACACCTTCAAATGTTAAACGCTTGTGACACTTTGAGTTACTCAACACGCTGGCCTGGGTTTCCTCGCTCAGCCTCATGTGACTGAATTCCGCAAGAGGAGGAGAAGAGTAAACACCTCCCTTTTTGAGCCAATCAGGCGGTGGGCCTTGGCCGAAACTGGCCAATGGGGAAGAGGGTAATAGAAGACGGTTTCCACTAGTGCAGCCAAAAGGGTGACATGGTTTCAGATGCACTGATGATTCAAATGCCTGGCTAGAACACAATGTCATGTCGTTTTTACCAGTTTAGATTACTCAATAACCTCAGGTCAAACTCTCAAGCTGATAGAAGACTGTTAATACAGTTTTGGATGCCAGACAAAATATATATTTTCTGACAGGATCTGGCATCTGTGTTTAGGGTCTACTATTTCTGATATGAAGACTCGATCCGATCTAACAGTAGGATAGTGGGAAGGAAAACAAACTCACTCCATCTCCTTCTTCTCAGCCTCTTCTTGAGTCAGGTCCTCCTCAACGCTGTAGTCCAGAACCGAGCCCACGCCAAACGCCTGGTTCTTCTCAATCAGAGGTTTGATGGAGTTCTGGTCCTCACCCGCAACGAACTGACCGTAGAAGGTCATTTTCATCAGTTTCTCAAAGAGCCGCTGGCCAAACACCTTTTTACTGAGGTCTATCAGCTGCGGACGGAAAAAAGTGAGGAATATAATAAATAAATAAATAAAACCATGACAAGTTGCCTACATTAGTTTCCAAAATTAAGAAACAAAAATGGAGAAAACAGAAATTATGTAAGGGATAATTGATGACGGGCCGTTGAATTATTAGAAAAATAATGCACACCCGAGGTGTAACGGCCATTATCGGGTGTGTATTATTTTCTAATAATTCAACGGCCCGTCATCAATTATTCCTTACATGAGTTTGAAATGTCAGGTGGTGCGACCAGCAAATTTACATTTAAAACTATCAATTCCCACCGCAATTGCGAAATGAAGTACGAAATATAACTGTAAACCGTTATATAATGCAGGGGTTTTCAAACTTTATGATGCCAAGGACCCCCAAATATGATGAACCTTTATGAGGGACCCCCTTCCTAAAATCCATCCATTTTTATGTATGAAAAAACATTCAAACTGTTAGATAAATAGTAAGTGTGACATTATAAATACAACATATTGTTTCCCAACTTAAATTGGCTAGTAATGTTGGATGTATAAACCTGAAGAAGTTTTAGAAATAGAAATAGAAAATTATTTGTATACGCAACTTTCACAATAAATGTATGCAAGCAGCGTATAGGAAGTGTGTTAAGAAAACTGCCTTATAACCCCAGTGAGCAAGATAAAGGGCACTATAGTGAGAAAAACTCACTAGAAAGATACAAAGCAAACATATATAAATCTGGAATTTATACGGCAAGAAAGGAGAGAACCATAAATGAAACAGTTAGAATGTCCAGTAGACTTTATCCATTTTTGCTTTGTCTTTTTGTTCTCCGAAATTTTCTGGGGACCCCGGACCCCAGTTTGAAAACCCCTGATATAATGTACACAAATCATTTTTACAGTTAAAAACAAAACATAAAAACTCCTTATGGAAAATTGGGTGTTTGAACACATAGACGGGTGTTTGAACACAAGTGTCCGTTTATATGAATTGGACTAAAAGGGCAATGCATAAATAAATTGAAAGGGAATTTACCATGTGATATGCATTTTAGACACTACAATGATTCACATCTACAAGTTCTCAGTAGTGCCAAGTACATTAAATGTATATTATTTTAAGTGAATATATGGTCGCACCACCTGACCGTTTCCCTGTTAATGTTGCCTTAAAATCAGTAAAACCTATGTGAATCAACACCATACTTTTTGTTTTGCTTCAACGAATAAAGGGAAATCCCGCACAATATCAGTACTTGCAAAAAATATGAAAACGTTTTGCTTAAAATTAATAATTTTTTTATCTTGAAAACCTTATTTGTCATTGACACACACACACACACACACACACACACACACACACACACACACACACACACACACACACACACACACACACACACACATATATATATATATATACACATACATACACACACACACACACACATATATACCTATACCTATATATAACATATATAAATGTGTTATATATAGGTATGTGTGTGTGTATAATACACACTTAATGTACTTAATATATAATACACACAAACATTCTAAGAATATTTATAATAAAAAAAATTATGAATTAAAAAAACGTAAAATTAATTTCATGTGTGCGATCAAATAATACGCTTGAAGGGGGAACAAATTAATTGCAACTAAAAGTTTTTCAAACATCAAAAAGTAAGTTAACTCGCCTCTTTATTTTTATCGACCAGGAAGTCAACGGTGCAGAGTTTGAACACCAGCAGGCTCCTGAGCAGCTCCAGTGTATCTTTGCTCTTATAAGCTTCTTGCGTGTTATCGAAATCGACGGAGATCTTCCGGCCGACCGTGTGCGCCTTCCCGCTGATGAGATCCACATCGCAGGGCTTCTCCACGATGGTGCAGCTCGGGTCCAGCGGCGGGTCCTCCGTCTTCAGCTCTTTGTGCTGCGTGGATGCGACGGTTGAGCGAAGCCTCTCGCCAAACAACTGACCCGGCTTTACTCTGACCAGAGCGGGGATAACTTTAGAGTAAGACATTTTTGATGAACGAAGATGTGATAAAGGAAATTTCGCAGTGGTTCTTGTGACGATGGAGGCTTCTAGATGAATGAGATGGAAACACCCCCCATAAGGGAGGGTCATTAAAGCGCGCTCTGAAAATATGCAAAGTACTTTGAGCGCTCTGAGTGGTGATTGGCTCATGATCTGTGACGCGACGGACTGGCTCACTGCGTCATTGCATGTACCAAAGTTACTTGTGACTTGTACTTGTACTAAGTGTACAATTATTACTTGAGCTAAAACAAGATTATTTTCCTAAATAATAAAATAAAACAAGTGAAGCTTAATATAAAATAATGCGTAGATACTGGACAAATACCCATGCAAATTGAATGAATGAATTGTTTAATTTAAAATATTGGTCAAATATGTGGATTAAATTATTAGACACAGAAATAATTATACAATGGCACCAGGATTATTATCTAATTATTAAGTTATCTAGTTATTAACTAAAACTATTAAAAATATTCCTTCACTAAAATAAAATTAAATATAGATTTATAGAAAATATAGATTTACACAATATTAAAATTCCATCAAAATAAATAATTGATTAAGGATTGTTCAATTATTCAATAAAAATAGGCTACACGCATTTTATTTAATTTAATTTGATGGATTTTTACTATTAATTAAATTGTGTAAATCTAAAAAAGGGCTTACATTTTTGTGTGTATGTAGATAAAAACATAAAATAAACAAAAATAAATTAGAAATGTTGCCGTGGCAAATAACTGAATGTTGGAGCGACTTAAATTACTTACTGGAAAAAAAGAAAAAAAAAACTGGAATAAAAAAATGTATTATTAATAGTAATATTTAAAAACAAAAACTATAAAAAGGGCAAAAGCACATAAAAATACAAAAAATGTATCTTAAAAAAAAAACACTAATTCAAAATATGAATAAATCTATAATACTATATTACTAAAATAACACTGATTGTCACCCTAGATTTCCTATAAGTATTTGTACTTTATTGATCAATGACATTTCCATTCCTCATTACCGGTAGATCCGCCCACTCTTCTTTTGCAAAGTACACAAATATGACCCTGGACTACAAAACCAGTAAAAAAATTTGTAATTGAGATATTATACATTATACAAATAAGCTTTCCATTGATGTATGGTTTGTTAGGATAGGACAATATTTGGCTGAGATGGAACTATTTGAAAATCTAGAATCTGAGGGTACAAAAAAATCTAAATATTGAGAAAATCTCCTTTAAAGTTGTCAAAATGAAGTCCTTAGCAATGCATATTACTACTAATAATACATTTTTGATATATTTACGGTAGTAAATTTACAAAATATCTTCATGGAACATGATCTTTACTTAACCTAATTATTTTTGGCATAAAAGAAAAATCAATCATTTTGACCCATTCAATATTGTTGGCTATTGCCACAAAATACCCATGTGACTTATGACTGGTTTTGTGGTCCAGGGTCACAAATGTCTTGTTTGAGTTGCTGTTTTCTGGTCTCCATTGCTTTTTTCCCAATGGATTTAGACCTCCACCCTAGTCACTTCAGGACAGTCCAGTGTTTTTTTGTGTGTGTTTTTTGTGCTTATTTCCTCACAGAAAAGTGTGTTTCTGTTACCATATACTCTAGTTTGAGCTTGTGGACTGTGGTGCTGAAGATCTGAACTCCTAATCAATATCATGTTACACAGCCGATGACTCAAACGCTTTCTTAATGACTCAATGGATTGATTATTGTGTTTGTCTGTCAGAAATCATGACCACCACCTACTTCAAAAACAGAAACCTTTGCTATATGACTTCCCTGATGTGTTCTCGTTGCTGTTTCAAACCTTTTTAATCAACACAAACCCTCTCCCTGATCTCAACAAATTACATGGGTGTTGGTTCATATTGTCTGACCAGTGTGACCCAACAGCAGTGAATGTGGTTTAACTTGTCTGTGTACTGAAAAGAAGACTTATTCAGTCACATTCAGATATATGAGATCATAACTCACTTTGAGGTTATGAACTTTCTAACTTCTAAATGTCTACAGAAAGAACAGTGTTCAGCGAGCAAACTATTCTCGCTTATGCCATAATGAGATTAAAAAGTGCTCTAGTGACACCAAGTGGTCAGTCAATATTAAATCAGGCGATACTCTGTGAAGTCGCCTCCACAACAATGGAATGGTTCACATTTGCATGCTGGTACCTGGTTTGATGGTATTAATAGTCTGATGAAGCAACTAAACTTTTATTTTGACATGACAAAGATGTACTAAAAATGGAAAAGTGTTTCCCTTTGTCAACAACATTTCTGTTGATTTGTTCTTTTCTTTGTGAAAGCATAGTAAGAATGTAACTCCTGTTTCCCTCCTAAGTTATAGCTACTCTTTATTTAAGCTACTTAAATATATAATATAAGCTATACCTGCTATACTTTGCGAGCCTTTACACTCCACTTTTTTTGAAAATAGGCTCAAAAACTCCCCGAGAGTTAAACAGCTTAGTTTTACTGTTTTCGAATCCATTCAGTCGATCACCGGGTCTGTATTAGTTATCTTATATACTAACATAGCATAAAGATCAACGATTAGCCTGATATCTTAGTTTATACACACATTTGCACTTACCCTACATACACCGATCAGGCATAACATTATGACAGGTGAAGTGAATAACACTGGTTATCTCTTCATCACAGCACCTGTTAGTGGGTGGGATATATTAGGCAGCAAGTGAACATTTTGTCCTCGAAGTTGATGTGTTAGAAGCAGGAAAAATGGACAAATGTAAGGATTTGAGCGAGTTTGACCAGGGACGAATTGTGAAGTCTAGACGACTGGGTCAGAGCATCTCCAAAACTGCAGCTCTTGTGGGGTGTTCCCGGTCTGCAGTGGTCAGTATCAAAAGTGCTCCAAGGAAGGAACAGTGGTGAACCGGCGACAGGGTCATGGGCGGCCAACGCTCATTGATGCACGTGGGGAGTGAAGGCTGGCCTGTGTGGTCCGATCAAACAGACGAGCTACTGTAGCTCAAATTGCTCAAGAGGTTAATGCTGGTTCTGATAGAAAGGTGTCAGAATACACAGAGCATCACAGTTTGTAGTATATGGGGCGGCATAGCCGCAGACCAGTCAGGGTGCCCATGCTGACCCCTGACCTGTCCACCGCCGAAAGCACCAACAGTGGGCACATGAGCATCAGAACTGGACCATGGAGCAGTGGAAGAAGGTGGCTTGTTCTGATGAATCATGTTTTCTTTTACATCACGTGGATGGCCCGGTGTGTGTGTGTCGCTTACCTGGGGAACACATGGCACCAGGATGCACTATGGGAAGAAGGCACGCCGGCGGAGGCAGTGATGCTTTGGGCAATGTTCTGCTGGGAAACCTTGGGTCCTGCCATCCATGTGGATGTTACTTTGACACGTACCACCCACCTGCAGACCATGTACACCCTTTCATGGAAATGGTATTCACTGGTGGCTGTGGCTCTTTCAGCAGATAATGTGCTCTGCTACAAAGCAAAAATGGTTCAAGGTGGTTTGAGGAGCACAACAATGAGTTTAAGGCGTTGACTTGGTCTCCAAATCCCCCAGATCTCAATCCAATCGAGCATCTGTGGGATGTGCTGAACAAACAAGTCCGATCCGTAAAGACCACACCTCGACGTGTCAGGGCTGTTTCGGCAGCAAAAGGGGGACCAACACAATATTAGGACATAATGTTATGCCTGATCGGTGTATATTCTCAATCAGCTTTAATGTAATTGTGTTACATTAAATGTCCAAATCATTCAGTTATAAATAAAACAAATGGATGATGTTCAATTATTCACTTAACAGGCTATTACTATTTAACAGTTAATCCAGTGAAATAAATTACTTTCAATTGGTTTTATGCAATGCGTTTTCATAAACACTATATAGTAAGCTATGTGTATTTTAAATTAATATAATTTGTATATACTTAGGATTATCATTAAATGTCAGTTTGGGGAGACCCAATTTCGAGGGAGGACCCGATTTGTCATGACACGGTGCAAATTAGTATTCAACAGCACCTGAAATCCCCTCTTGCACTGTATACAAAAGAACCACCAGGTCTGAAATGATTCTCAGTCGTTGAGTTTATTCATACAGAATTAAGTTAGCAACACATTAACAAATCATGAGGAATCTGACACGTCACACAATAATAGGTGGTCACGTGACATGTTAACAGGGTTCAGTAATAAGTCTCTGTCTATGTCCCCGGGACAATCCGGCTAGAAGATGAACACGGCGTCTGAAGACACTGCAAAAGCCGGTGAACCATCCAACAGGGTCACATCAGGAAAGGGGATGATGGCAGAATGAAGGCTCCACTAGATGCATCAAAGCCATGATTATTCTTCCTTCTCTTCAAAATTGTGTTTAATGTGTTTCCAGAGTTTCTGCACACACACAAAAAACACACAATTAGATCACACAGGGTGAGCAGAACACATCACAAATGCATTATTTATACTGATAATTATATTATAATGTATACTCGATTGTACTGACACTCCGGATGTAGCTGTTGTATAATGCCTTTTAATGGTTTATTATAAGATTTGATTATTATAAGGTCAAAATTGTTTTGATGTGTTTTAAGGCTTAAGTTAAGTCCTATATTTCTATCACACACTGAATAGTTGTAGTTAGCCAGCAGGCTAACCAAGGTCAGTCTGCCGGTGGGTCATGAAGATATCAACTACATTCAATGGAAAAATAACTTACCCCCCGATTTAAGTTTTCAAATACCGCATCTCCGGCCTGATCAAACACCCTCTCGAAGACAACAGCTCCCACCATGATGGTTATGGCGAAAGTTGACGTTCTCCTGAAGAGCAGATTGTAGACACTTCTCACGAGCGCCATGATCGTCAATGGAGTTTTCCGGAAGAAGGGGCGGGGCGATGAGCTGTCTATCAAATCCGTCGACCAATGAGTCTATAAAGCGAATATATATTTAAAAGTATTTATTTATTTTTATTTACTTTTTTTATATTTTTTTTACTTTACCATACTTATTTGACCACGTACAATTATTTCTAAGATATACATCTAACACACTGAACGCTCTGTAACAGAAATCGAACATAAATTAGCAACTCATTAACATATTCTCAGTATTTACTAATTAATTTACTATTTACGTCTACATTTGAGCGTAATAATGTCGTAATTTAATCAATTAAGGTCGTTGAACACCCCCTTTAAAAGGGGAATGGGAGATTCCACCCCCTCTCGCACAGCTGTTTGGTTCATTCCGTAACCCGGTAGACTTTCCCACGTGACCGCTGCAACTTCCTTTCTTGTGGCAGCCATCGAGAAAAATGGTGAGGATTTTCCTGAAACCGAGCAATCTAAATCAATCTGGTCGTTTATACGTGCTAAACGTCTCTGAGAACACGTATTAAAGACACATTAAGTTGTACGCTATAGTTTGAGCGCAGTATTTGAGTTAAGGATTTTGAAATAAAGTGGATATTGAGTGATGAAACGAGACCTTGGTCTGCGTTGAGTCCAGCAGTGGCTTTTGCGTGTAGCCTGTTAGCATAGCGTAACATTTAACCGCTTTAAACGATAACTATAGGTACAAAATAGTAATATTTTGGAGCTACTTTTTGATGATTGTGGATTTTAGTAGTCAACGGCCATCAGACACAAATGACAGATGTTATAGCCGGTTTGTTTAGACGACAGTGTGAACTGACATGTGTTTCCTAAGCGTCAACATCAGAAACCCATGAAATTGATATGGGAGAAACTCCAACCTGAACTGCGTTTGTGTGCGTGTTTGATGTGTACGCACAATTCTACAAGTCTCTATAATATATCTATAACATGGTTTCACGCATTTATTGGTTTGACGCTATTCTAATGATGAATATTGTTTTTGTAGGCAAAGATCAAGGCCAGAGACCTTCGCGGAAAGAAAAAGGAGGAGCTGCTGAAACAGCTGGATGATCTGAAGGTGGAACTTTCCCAGCTCCGCGTTGCCAAGGTTACCGGTGGAGCTGCATCCAAACTCTCCAAGATGTGAGTTGGTGATGGGAGTCAGTTGTGTTGGGCTGTTTACCAGGGTTCACCATTATTGGATGTGTGCTTTTGGCCTGAATTTGCTGTATAGGGGGAACTATTGTTTGGGGCCCCTCCTGTGATTCACTGCCAGCTTTAGTGTAACAGGAATGTGGGCAATCTGCCTCTGTATTGTGTTCTGACATAAGATCCAGAAGAACATTCAAGGTTTGTTACATGTATATGTGTAACACAAACCAAGCCCAACCAAAACAAAAAAGTCCCTGTTTGGATTTAAATAGGCAAAATGCTTAAGAGTCAGTGGTTGGATCATTATTTCAGTGATTGTTTTTAGCTGGTTATATTTGACAACAGTTCTTCCAACCCTAATTGATCTTGACCAAAAATCGATGCATCTCTTAACGGAAATAAGTTTGTTCATCAAATTTTTGGTCCAGATCCAGCACTCTGGAAAGTCTCCTCTGGCATATCCCAAAGACTTTCAATTAAGGTCTGGACCCAGAGGAGCCAATTCATGTGTGAAAGTGATTCTTTGTTCCATCCAATCATTCTTTCACAGTTTGCGCTGATTAATCTTGACATTGTCATCCTGGAATATGGCCATGATTTGTCTTCCTACATGATTGTTTGAGAAATGAAAAGCTACACACTCCAATTAGGGTTAAAAGAACTGTTGCCAAACATATAACATAATAGAAACACAATAATCACTGCAATAATGGTCCAATCGTTGACTCTTAATGGGGTCGTTCACCTAAATGAAATTTGTCATTAATTGCTGACCCTCATGTTCCAAACCCGTAAGACCTTCGTTCATCTTCAGAACACAAATTAAGATTTGACATCCAAGAGCTCTCTGGCCTCTCAATAGACCCGCTATTTAACACTTCCAAGGTCCAGAAAGGTAGTAAAGACATCATTAAAATAAATGTGACTCCAGTGGTTCAACCTTAATTGTATGAAGCGAGGAATACTTTTTGTGCACAAATAACTATTCATCAATTTCATTCTAGCCTGTGTAAGTATCCAACTTGGAAAGTGTTCCAAAAACTCTTCTCATCGCTTAATAAAATTAAGATTGAACCACTGGAGTCACATGGACTATTTTAATGATGTCTTTACCTCTCTGGGCCTTGAAAGTGTTCATTAAATAACAAGTTTGGAACGACATGAGGCTGCGTAATGACAGAATTTTCATTTTGGGGTGAACTATCCTGTTAAGCATTTCCCTGTTTAAATCCAAACAGCTTTTTATTTAATTTTGGCCCGGCAGTGTTGTGCACACACACATGCACTGATTCAGTTTGCAGTCTTTTCTATTGAACTTGAGCCCTTGGGAATTATTTGAATGCTTTGAAAATGTTAAGCGTAATTCTAATGTGCATCTCCTCTCTTCAGCCGCGTTGTCCGCAAGTCCATCGCTAGAGTCCTCACAGTCATCAACCAGACACAGAAGGAGAATTTGAGGAAGTTTTACAAGGTCAGTTTAATGCCATTGAAAAGTGCATTCATGCGCACTTGTTCAAAGATAATGCTTCACTAATGGAAGTGCTTTAAACTCGTTTTAGAGTCTAGTCCAAACTCTGTCCTGGAGGGCCGCTGTCCTGCAGAGTTTAGCTCCAGCTTGCTTCAGCACACCTGCCTAGAAGTTTCTAGTATGCCTAGTAAGACCTTGATTAGCAGGTTCAGGTGTTTCATTGGGTTGGAGCTGAATTCTGCAGGACAGTGGCCCTCCAGGAGCAAGATGGACACCTCTGATCTGGTTATACTGCAGGTCCAAATATCTGAACACCAAGTGGGAAGCTGTGATGGCCATTAGTGTCATGTTACAATCATTGTTCAGATTACATGTGCTATTAGACACACAACCTACAGCTACACAGCACATCCATTCCGACTCCAGCAAGAACGATCACCCAGCACTCCTCCTGCACACGTGGAGATAGTGTGAATACTCTCTTGCTAAAGAAATACGGCTGCTCACAGCAGAGTCTTTATATGACGCTCATCTGCTGTGAGTAGCCGACATGTGCCATCATCGAACTGACTTCAGCTGTAGTCCAATTCTGAAAGGGAATTTAATGGACAGTTTAGTGCTGGGCGGTATGACCAAAAATGTATATCACGGTATTTTTCTAAATTATATCGGTTTCACGGTATATGACGGTATTTTTTCCCCTATGCATGACAGGGTGTTAACCATATTTTCTACTGATTGAGAGAGGAAATACTGCAGGAGATTGACTAGAATGCCCTGTTTTACTGTCATGACGAGTGAATATTGTAGAAAAATTCCACACTAGAGTTAATAGGTCTACAGGTTAACAAAATGATGCTGTGGAGAGACAACAAACAATAAAACACAGACCTGCAACACGCTCAGAATCATACTTACAGACACCTGAATATTAAAAGTTGAGTTGAGGGCACCTTAAGCATTTTAAAAATCTAACCCTCTATAACAAACTGCCAAAACGAGGAGAAATGAGGATATTAGCAATACATTTAACAGGACTCTCGGAACGAATGACACACATCAGTTTAACACAGAAAGAATAAAGCAGTTACTTTTTGGCCCATTCTTCTTTGAATTGTCAGTTTATTTATTAACTTACATCGTCTTTTGAATAATCCATCGTGTCAGCGCGCTCGTGATCAGACATAGGTTATCAGTGAGTGCATACATTTCATTTTAATAAGACGTGATGAAATATGCGCGCATACACACTTCTGGTTCATGTCTAGAGCACAAGAGTTTTTGAAATATGTCCATAAAAATTTTAAACGCACTCGCTCCGGTCTATATCAGTGCTATATGATCCATGTGGTGAGCGTTGTTAAACTCATCGCAGCGCTCCGTGCAGAAACCGCGCTCTCTCGCGCGCCGCGTGTAGTTTGAATTCTCAACAATAATCAAGGGCTGAATCCGACATCGCTCCCATAACCCCATAACCTCAAATATAGCATTATTTGGAGGGCACAGAGCTTTGTAGTGGTGTCCGAAACCTTAGAGGACGTTATTGAGTGCACTCATTCTATCCCATTGCACCGCAATAACGAGTGTACAGCCGATGTACACACAACGGTTGTCCGACTTCACGCACGTTTTCATTCACTCCTTCAAATAAAGTGATAACGTAGGGAATAGTGAATGAGAGTATAGGATACAGCCATAGGCTGTGCTGTAATGCGATCTCAACTGTGCTCTGACTGCTCTTACTACAGTGCATCAATGAAATGGGTCCCCTCTCAAACAATGACGCGCTGCGCCGCGTTCCGAACGTGGTTTAAGCGACATATACCGGTATTGCGGTATCATCAAAATTCATATCATAAAGAAAATTAATACCGGTATTCGGTATGAACCGGTATACCGCCCAGCACTAGGACAGTTACTGTGTCTTTAAGGGTTAGTTCACTCATAATTGAAAATTGTCATTACTCACCCTAATGTTTCAAACCCGTAAGACCTTCGTTCATCTTCAGAACACGAAGATATTTGATGAAATCCGTGAGCTTTCTGAACCACACATGGGTATCAACACAGCGACCACTTTCAAGGCTCAGAGAGGTAAAGACATTGTTAAAATGGTCCATGTGTCTCCAGTGGTTCAACCTTAATGTTGTCAAGCAACGAGAATTCTTTTTGTGTACTGAAAAAAAAAAACTCCCAAGTTCAATGGAAGAACTGTGGCTCCCCTTTGTCCAGCTCCTGCCTCCGCATCACACGCATGCGTTGTGGTGCTTGCGTGAAAAGCGCTGGCCTTCATAACATTATTGTTGAACCACTTTAGTCACATTGACCATTTTAACGATGTCCACTTCCTTTCTGGGCTTTGAAAGTTTACATTTATGCATTTAGCAGACGCTTTCATCCAAAGCGACTTACAACTTGGGGTTGAAAGTTGCAATGATTTTGCCCTCTGGGTTTAAAAAGCTCTCAGATTTCATCACATATCTTTCGTGTTCTGAAGATGAAAGGTCTTATGGGTTTTGAATGACATGAGGGTGAGTAATTATAACAATTTTATTTTTGGTTGAACGATCCCTTTAATACCATTTAAAATTGAGTGATTTGTTCATCATTTAACTGCAACTGTACTTGGTCTTTTTAGGGGCCGTTTACATGACATCATTTTAACAACTTAAAGTCACTTGCACTTTGTAAAAAGCGAATATATATATATATATATATATATATATATATATATATATATATTCACTTTTTACAAAGTGCAAGTTTGAACGGTACAGTATTGTCTCCATATAAAATATTGTGAATTTGTGAAAACTGATGTCAAGCGCATGTATTGCGTGTTCGGTCTATAGGCATGTAGTGTTTCTTTACAAAGTGACATCGCCTGGCCTTTTTTCATTAGGCCAGGTTTGATTTTTATTTTAACTGTTTGACGCTTTGCGATCTCTGAATGGACCCTTCTCACATTTTTGGGTTTTAAATTGGAAGTTGTCATGGCTGGGTAAAATGTAATGTTACCATTTGCTCCAGTAGTAAAACAAACACGTCTTTCAAAAGAGGAAAAACGGAGCATGATTACGTTGGTCAAAAGATCTCAAATTTGCTGTAATTTCCTCATGCGTTGTATTAGAAACACACAGAGCAGCATACACTAGTTATCTGATGTTTAGTGCAAAGTTAGTGTAATGTATTCTAACAGCCTGGCTCTTCATTTTCAGGGTAAGAAGTACAAGCCTTTGGACCTGAGGCCCAAGAAGACCCGCGCCATCCGTCGTCAGCTGACAAAACATGAGGAGAACCTGATGAACAAGAAGATGCAGAGGAAGTCCCGCGTCTACTCCATTCGCAAATTCGCCATCAAGGCTTAAGCGGCTGTACTGTTTTTCAGTGAAAAAATAAACACCCCACCCTGGAATTAAGATGCCCTGAGTCTGTGTCTCTGAAGCTGTCGTAGGGATTCTTGAGAAATATGAAGTGATGGCATATGGTACTAGTCTTATCTAGATCAGTGTTTTTCAGAGCCTCAAAACCAAGGCAGAAAATAGCCTATTACATATTCATTATGATGTTTTTGAATGTAAAAACCACACAAACGTCCTAAGTTGACCTCAGACAACAGTATAACATTTTTTAAAAAGCCAGTTCATGACCCCTTTAAAAAAGTGTGCCTCATGAATGCGTTGCGCTGATTCAGGATCTGCTGTCAGATGTTGTAAGTGTCACTGTTCAAATTTTTGTAGCTTGATACAAGTGTCTCTATTAGACGTTATACTGAGCTTGCGGCATTTGTGTACCTGTATAGCACTTCATCACTATATAAAGCAAAAATTGCGAGCATGCAATGCCAGTCATAGAATTACCAAAAATTGTTTGCTTGGAAGGATTTGCAGATATGTTCATTCATCAGGATCTGTGTCCATATGTGTTAACAGTTCAGGTTCGTTTTGTTGGCCTATTCATTGTGTAATAGTTTCTGCAGCCTTAACCCAATATACAACTCTTTCACTGCTGTTTTCTGAATGGTGGCTCATACTAACTTTATTATTTTAACTAGTTTGAAACTATTTATTACACATTATTCAGTGATATTCTTGCCATTTGTGCATGTTGAGTAAAGTGGGGAAGTACTTGTGTCTGCCAACCATTTTTCAGAAATTAGCTTGATTCAAGGTCCTAAATTTGGGTTGCAACTTCATGACCATCAGAGCCAAAGCAGTTGAACCACTGATCTAGATGAGGAGTATGTTTGTTTCCTGTTCTGACGCATGTATAGGTATAGGCTATGTGCGGTTTGACTGTCACAAACAGTCACTCTTATCTATTTTATATTGGTTGGAACTAGGGTGGTTGAAGTGGTTTTTCCATTGAATTTACTTGAATTTAAGCTTCATCTTTGCAATTACAGCTGTGTAAAACATTACATTTGAGTTGAAATAAAGTAGAATAAAATTTAAGATCCATTAAAAAAAAAGCTAAAACTACATTTGGACTAACTCTTTTTGGTTAAACCTTTAAAGGGTTTGTCTAAGTAAAAGACTCAGCACTTAAGATCTAAAGGGACCGTTCACCTAAATATAAATTCTGTCATTTACTTGCCCTCAAGTTCCAAACCTGCATGAATTTCTTCTTTTGAACACATGTAAAATTTTAACTCGCAGGTTTGGAAACACTTGAGGATGAGTAAATGATGACAGATTTTTAATTTTTGGGTGAACTATCCCTTTAAATTGTAAATTCGAATAACATTTGGGTTAGATAAAAAAAAAAAAAAAACCCTTCGTTGCTAATATTGTCTTTAAATCCTCAAAAGTAGTTTTTACTTTGAAAATCATAATTGCGATGTGTGATTACGTGAATTTGATTGCAGAAAGAAATGGGCTTGTAATATGCTTTATATTATGACAAAACATGAGATGATTCAGTTATTTTATTCTATTTTTTTTTTTTTTACAAATCTTTTAAGATTTTAAAGGATTATACATAATTTCTTTTTAATATTTAAGTATTTTTCTTTATAGAATAAAAAAAAAAGAAAATGTGTATTTAATTTTAAAAACATTTTCTTCATATCACTATTTTTCACACAGGCCTTATCTATAGTGTAGTTTAATGCACTCCACTTCTCTTCTAGTTATTTACATATAGCAGTTAATGAGTTGAAAATATCGCTCAATCACAGCAAATATCTTATTTTTGCATTGAAAAATAAGTTGCCGCTAATAAACCGGAAGCCTCGCGTGCTCAAGCTACAAATGGCCACACGCTCTTATGTAAAAATAAGGTGGTATAGCCGTTGTCTTTATTGTCCTGTTCTCTGTTTGAACTCCTCCATCCCTCACTTTTCTCCTCTGTGCTGTTTTCTTCATGCTCTTCTACATCCAGCTGTTCAGAGCCGCTGACGAGAAGCTCCCCGCCAGGACTGAACACGCAGCCAAAGGCAGAGTCCTTGTGACCCTGAAACACACACGCAGGCCTGCATTATGAGTCATTATGGGTGTGTGTGGTGTCATAATAATGCTAAACATGACTGGCCAAAAGTTCTCGATCACCTGCAGTCTCTTCAGACATGCTCCGGTGGTCGTATCCCAAATCCTCACCTGATGAAGAGACGTATCAAAATCAAGCTTTTGCAGCAAAGACTGTGTGTGCGTATGAGAGAGAGAATGAGTGAGTGTGTGTGTGTGAATGAGTACATGTGTGTTTGTTTTACCATGTCGCCTTCAGCGGCGGATGCTAACACCCGTCCGTCTCTGGAGAAGGCCAGACTCCTGACCCACACACGCTCACAACCTCCCAACACAAACAGACACGCGTGACCCATCGGCAACCACACACGCACGGTGCCGTCCCATGAGCCCGAGGCCTAAAACACACACATACACAATAAATAATGCATATAATGTCACAAAACATCTCAAATAAATGCTGTTCTTTTGAACTTTCTATTCATCAAAGAATCCTGAAGAAAAGTGGTTTCCAATCAAATATGAAGCAGCACAAATTTTTTCAACACTGATAATCATAAATGTTTCTTGAGCAGCAAATCCTCATAATAGAATGATTTCTGAAGGATCATGTGACACTGACGACTGGCGTATGATGCTGAAAATTCAGATTCATAACGCTTTGAAGCTTCATGATGCATTATTTTGAAATCGGTCATCACTATATAAGTCGCTATTTAGGGTTTTTTTGCACACAAAAACTATTCTTGTCGCTTTATAAAGTTATTGTAGAACCACTGTAGTGAGATGGACTTTGTAACGACGTCTTTAGTACACTGTAAAACCCAGCAAGTTAACTCAACTCAAACCATTTGAGGAAACTAATTGCTTCAAACCATTTAAGTTTAAAAACTAATACATATGAGTATTGTGAACTTGTTTATATAGAGTCATATTCACTCATAACTTAGTGTTGAGTTAGTCAATCATTTAGAGTATAGTAAACTTGAACATTATAAGTTAATTCCAACAAACCACTTAAGTTTAAAAACTAATACATACAAGTATTGTAAACATATATAGAAAGAGTCGTATTCACTCATAATTTAGTGTTGAGTTAGTCAATATTTTAGAGTATAGGCAACTTGAACATTCTAAGTTAATTCAAACTAACTGGTTTGAGTTCATTTAATAAATCTAACCAAGTCTTCACAACTATTTAGCTACTCAAATGGTTTGAGGAAACCGATTGCGGTAAATGGTTTGAGTTGATTAAACTCAAATTAATAAAGTTACATAAGACAAGGGAAAAAACAGTTTGAAGATGAAAGAAAAGGATGCAAATATTAACAATATTTATTGAAATTCATATCACAAAAGGTTGTCATAAAACAAGTGTGCTGTTCAGTCCAAATGCATCACAATAAATACAGACTTGCACCTTCCCCATGAAATATGTAATATATTCCTAATTTCTTAAGTGCCCTCCAAATAACATGAAAACATTAATATGTACACTTCCCATGAAATGTCAACTCTTAAGACTTTAACAGATTTCCCAAACATGGACATTTTAAAACAAAATCATTGTGCTGTACAGTCAAAAATAACATTAAAACAATTTCATCACACATTCACTATACCCAAGAAAAATAAACTATACCTTTAAGACTTTAAAGTGATACTCCACTGTTTTTTCATATTAAACTGTTATTCCCTTAACTAAGACGAGTTGATACATACCTCTCGTCTCAGTGCGTGCACTTAATCGCTCTGACCCGCAGTGACATTTTGATAGCACCTAGTTTAGCCCACTAAGCCCAGTTCATTCATTAGGTACCAAACAGAGATCAAGTTAGAAGCGACCAAACACCTCCACGTTTTCCCTATTTAAATACAGTTACATGAATAGTTGAATGACCAAGTATGGTGACACAAAATAAAACGTGGCGCTTTCTAAGCGGGTTAAAAAGGATAACTAATGTATGGCGGAATAGCACTTTTGAGAGAGTACTTCAACTCGGCGCAGTAAAAAGTCACGCAGAGAAAAATCCTCTCAGGATAAGCAGGACTTTTTACTGCGCCGAGTTGAAGTACTCTCTCAAAAGTGCTATTCCGCCATACATTAGTTATCCTTTTTAACCCCCTTAGAAAGCGCCACGTTTTATTTTGTCACCATACTTGGTCATTCAACTATTCGTGTAACTGTATTTAAATAGGGAAAACGTGGAGGTGTTTGGTCGCTTCTAACTTGATCTGTTTGGTACCTAATGAATGAACTGGGCTTAGTGGGCTAAGCTAAGTGCTATCAAAATGTCACTGCGGGTCAGAGCGATTAAGTGCACGCACTGAGACGAGAGAGGTATGTATCAACTCGTCTTAGTTAAGGGAATAACAATATTTATTGAAAAAACGGTGGAGTATCACTTTAACAGACAAAACTAATTCAAAAACTGCTGTTTAAAATTCAAAGAACAGCAAATTGAATTGCCTAATGACACCAGAAAAAGCATCCATATTACTTAATCAGAAGTTCATTTTTAAGTGCAAGCAACTTTGGCCTGACCTTCCCGTCTTCAAGATTTAGCAGCACTTCCTGAACTAAAAAAAAAAAAAAACAGTCGGGTAACTCATTCTTCGGGTAACTCATGTGAAGGGCATACTAGTCCAAAAAGCAGGACAGTGCACTAACCCAGGACTTGGCAGACATTACCACCTCATCTTCAAGGACAAGCAGTATATCCTGTGGTTTGTCGTCTTCCTCGATAGCAATGATGGCAACTGCTGCCTTTTGCGCCTGGTCAAGATCCTCTCTCTAAATGGATTGAAATAATCTTTGTTAATGCATGCCTTTATATCTACAAAACAAACAGGCCCTATTCAGGGTAGACACTATAACTAAATGTTCATGTATGACAACTAAGCCTTGAAAAATAGACATGCAAACGGACTGTTCAATTGATTGGAATATTTAAGAAAACGTAATACTTTTAATTTTAACACCACATTTTACTAAATTAATTGGTAAGATTTAATTTGGAATAATACTAGTGCTTTGAGGTGCATCAGCAAAATGTTCTAGAACAAAAGAAAAGCAAAAAGATATACAACCTATAGAACAGGCTGTCATTACGCTGTCATTATGCACCTTAATGTCATTCCAAACCCACAAGTCTTTCATTCACCATCAGAATAAATATATATTTTTTTTACATTCAATTTTGTTCATCCATCGAAAGTCTAGTCAATCCATATTTTCAGGCTTGAAAAAGTATGCAAGCATGTAAAGACAGTACAAGTAATAATTATAAATCAAGTAGTTTACAGCAGCTTGTATTACCTTTTTCTTTAGTTTTTGCCATGTGAATGACAGTCGATTTGGAGGATATCGGTCTCCTCACTGATGGTCGTTGTGAAAGATGGTCAGTCAGTCTCCTCGCTGTCAGATATATATAAAACTGCACAGGTTTATTTGTGTTGAACTGTGAAAAAAAAGAAGAAAAACAAACCATTCAGGGCTCGACATTAAGCCTGTTCACAATCTTGTCCTTCGGACAAGTAAATTTGTCATTCACTTCACAAAAATTAGCTTGTCCGGAATTTATTTATTTATTTTTTGGTAAATATAATCTATTCTGAAGCAATATTCTCATCAGAGTTCAATCAGCTTTGACATATTTAAATATGCATATTTGTGATATTTCTACCTTTTTATAAAGGGCATTTTTCCATAATCTTATTAAATATAGGTTATGCTTCAGCTTTCATTTTATATTTTTAAATTTGATCAATAAATTAAATTAGAATAAGACACTATAGGCTATTACCAATTAAATTAAATTATTTACACTGAAAAATTACAACTGCATTAAATAATGTTATGAGATTATTTTAGATATTTTTGAATATACAAATAAGAAATGTTGGGAAGATGAAACTAAACCACCAGTAGGGGGCAGCAGGTGACCGTCTTAATGAGTGAATCATTGAGTCGATTCGTTCAAACGGCTGATTCATTCAAGAATTAGGTGGTCGATTACGAATAGGTCATTGAATCTTTGATTTAACCGATTCATTAAAACTCTGAATCATTCAGTAACACACGCTGTTGCTGTGAGATGCGTTACGTTTCTGCTGTGATCTTAGTTTGGAACTATTTTCGCTGCGAAATAGAACAAAAACAGTCCATATTGCATCTAAAATGTAAGTGACTTAATGTTAATTAATTGTTCAGTGTAATTTTCAGTCGTGATGGTATTCAGGAAAACAACACTCTTGTTTGTGTGATGTTGCTTAACTGCATCATATGTTATAAATATAAAAACTCCACAATTTTTAACCGTATATGTGAACTGAGTTTCTTTGTATGAGCGGCGCTCATTTGTTTTCGATTTTCTCCTCGAGAGGCTGCGCGAGCCTCAACATGACAACCTTGTTAACGTCAGTTCGTTTTCTATTATCCACTATCGATCTCCACTTACACTAACTGAATGCAGAATCATTATTGCACTTTGGTGATTCCCTAGTTATTTTTTGTTTTGACGTTTTAACCAGGATACTTGTCCGTCGGGCAAGTACAATTATTTTTCACTTGCCCCTTCAAAAAAAAATCAACTTGTCCCGGACAAGTGTCAATGTCAAGCCCAGCCATTTAATTAAACTTACACTAACAAAACTGTAGTTTCCTTGCAGCATAAATGCAGGGCTTGACATTAACGCTTGTCTGGGACAAGTGGAATTTTTGAAGGGGCAAGTGAAAGAGAATTTTACTTGCCCGACGGATAAGTATCCTGATAAAACGTCATTAACAAAAATAACTAGGGAATCACCCAAATGCAAGAATGATTCTGCATTTATTACTGTTAGTGGCATTTGACAGTGAATGATAATGTATAATGAACTGACGGTAACTAACACACTGTTTACGCTCGCGCAGCCTCTCGAGGAGAAAGAGAAAAAAAAGCACCGCTCACACAGAGAAACTCAGTTAACACACTGCCGTAAAAATGTAGAAATGTGGAGTTTATTTATATTTATAACATGATACAGTTGCAACGTCACATTACCAAGAGTGCTGTTTTCCTGAATAACATCACGACTGAAAATGACACTGATTTCATATGACAGTTCCATAAACAATTATTAAAATTAAGTCACTTACAGTTTAGATGCAATATTGAGTGTTTTTGTTCTATTACAGCAGCGAAAATAGTTCCAAAAGATCACAGCAGAACGAGTGTCACAGCAACAGCGTGTTAGTGAATGATTCAGCGTTTAGAATGAATCGATAGAATCAAAGATTCAATGAACTATTCGTAAACGACCGCCTCATTCTTGAATGAATCAGTGTTTGAACAAATCGTCTCAATGACTCGCTCATTAAGACGGTCACCTGCTGCCACCTACTGGTGCTTTAGTTTCATCTTTCCAACATTTCTTATTTGTATTTTCAAAAAATATTTAAAACAATCTCATAACATTATTTAATGCAGTTGTAATTTTTCAGTGTAAATGATTTAATTTGACTGGTAACAGCCAGTGTCATCTTCTAATTTAATTTATTGATCCAATTTAAGAATATAAAAGGAAATCTGAATCATAGCCTATGTTTATTAAGATTAGGGGAAAATGCCCTTTATAAAAGGTAAAAATATCACAAATATGCATATGTCAAAGCTGATTGAACACTGGTGAGAATATTGCTTCAGAATACATTTTATTTACAACACACACAAATTTAAAAAAAAAAAAAATTCCGGACAAGCACATTTTTTACTCGGACAAGTGGATGACAGATTTACTTGTCCGAAGGACAAGCACGTGAACATGCTTAAAGGGTTAGTTCACCCAAAAATGAAAATTCTGTCATTAATTCCTCACCCTCATGTGGTTGGACACCCGTAAGACCTCCGTTCATCTTCGGAACACAAATGAAGATATTTTAGTTGAAAGCTGATGGCTGAGAAAGGCTTCAGATAGGCCTCCATTGGCATTCAGTACATTTACACTCACAAGACCCATAAAAGGCACTAAAACGTTGTTACAAAGTCCATCTCACCACAGTGACTCTACAATAATTTTACGATGCGACGACAATAGTTTTTGTGCGCAAAAAAAAATCAAAATAACAACTTTATCCAGCTTGTTCTTGTCTTCCGTGTGTGCCTCCACGACGCATGCGCGAGAATATGACGCAGATCCGGCGTTCGGACACATGACCCAGAAGCGATTTGTTTACGAGCAGAGGAAGACGCGCGTGTCTCAGCTGTTGAATTCTACATTGATCGTGCTTTAGGTCTCGGCGTAGTTCTCAAAATTGGGCTAAAGTGTGCATTTCATGGATTCCCGAACGCCGGATCTGCTCATATTCTCGCGCATGCGTCGTGGAGGCACAGACGGAAGACAAGAACAAGTTGGATAAAGGTGTTATTTAGATTTTTTTTTTGCGCACAAAAACTGTTGTCGTCGCATCGTAAAATTATTGTAGAGTCACTGTGGTGAGATGGACTTTGTAATAACGTTTTAAGTGCCTTTCATGGGTCTTGTGAGTGTAAATGTACTGAATGCCAATGGAGGCCTATCTGAAGCCTTTCTCAGCATCAGCTTTACACTAAAATATCTTCATTTGTGTTCCGAAGATGAACGGAGGTCTGACGGGTGTCCAACCACATGAGGGTGAGGAATTAATGACAGAATTTTAATTTTTGGGTGAACTAACCCTTTAATGTTGAGCCCTGAAATGCTAGAATATATGCCAGCTTGTATTACCTTTTTCTTTAGTTTTTGCCACGTAAATGACAGTCGATTTGGAGGATATCAGTCTCCTCACTGACGGTCGTTGTGAAAGATGGTCAGTCAGTCTCCTCGCTGTCAGATATATATAAAACTGCACAGGTTTATCTGTATTGAACTGTGAAAAAAGAAGAAGAAAAACAAATCAATTAATTAATCTTCCACTGACAAAACTGTAGTTTACTCACAGCATAAATGCTAGAATATATGCCAGCTTGTATTACCTTTTTCTTTAGTTTTTGCCACGTGAATGAAAGTCCATGAGGCAGTCAGTCTTCTCTGAACTGGGGGGAAAAATAATTTTCTACTGACACAACTGTAGGTTACTCACAGCATAATAAAATAAATATGTCAGGTTGTAGTGCCTTTTTATTTGTTTGTTTTTTCCCCCACGTGAATGACAGTCGATTTGGAGAACATCGGTTTTCTCACTGATAATGATCAAAAAATGCGCGGGACATGTTTGGCTATGCCAAAATGTGAGAAAACACAAATTTCAACTAAACTTCCACTGGCAAAACGGTCGTTTACTCACAGCATAATAAATACTGGAATATATCAGTTTGTATTACATTTTATTTCGTTTTTTTCCCGTGTAAATGTCGGTCGGAGGATGATAATGCAACAGTCAATATCAAAATTGCGCGTGACACGTTTGACTGAAAACGCCACAATGTGAAAAAAAAAACACAAACATATGACGTTACATTTTCCACTGACAAATCTGTGGTTTAATCAAAGCATAATATATAGAAGAATATGTCAGCTTGTATTACCCATTTCTTAAGTTTGTCATGTGAATGACGGTCGCTGGAGGATATTCAGTCAGTCTATTGACGGATAACTTTGCGCGGGACACGCTTGTCTATGCCAAAATGTGGAAAAACAAACACCTATAAATTACTTTTTCACAACAACAAAAAACCCCACTTGTGTACGCAAATCACATTAACTACTGCCACTGATAGATAAAAATATATATCTTGAGTAACTTAGGCAATGTCGCGTTTGCTCGTCTTAACTGACATGGCACATATTACCATAACTTAGCCAATCGGTCTTCTTAAGATGAACAGAAGAGTCACGACAATACAAAACGTTACCACATAATAAATATGATCGTAAAAAAGTTTAAAAGTGCTCTAAAGAGAATTAAATGAAGCAGTTTGCCGTGCTTACCTGTTAATCATCGTCGCTATCCTCTGAACTTGGGAGTTCTTCGTCAGCGGTGTGGGGGATGGGCAGATTAACGTTACACCTGTTTAAATAAATTCGCGGGCCGGTGCGTGAGGTAGAATGCGGTGATGAGTAAAAATATTTTTTTACAGTCTATGTTCAAAAAAAAGACCTAAATGTAGGCTTCCAATGAAGCTTAAAACTTCAAATTTATTTATTTATTTATTTATTTATGTTTTGTTAATTAACAATGAAAATATAAAAGTATATGCCTTATACTAAAGTAATTTCTTGAAACATATAATTTAAAATAAATTAGAAACAATTGTGGTTTCTAATTTGCTTTTAAATTATTTATTAATTATTTTCAACCATAAACAAACTATTCAATTAATTAAATTCAACTTTAATCTTTGAGGTAAAATATCAATAGGTTATTCATAACTTATTACGTTTAAGTTCTCCTTAATGCATTGCAGTTTTTGAGTTAACATCACATTTTTTATTAAGTGAAATTAACTTTTTTTTTTAAATAAGTTAAATTAACTCATTTCATTTAGTGACTTTCAGTGTTAGGTTTTACAGTGTAGCTTTTAAGGGTCTTGAGAGTGAACCGTGCCATTGTGCCAATGGAGGCCTTTCAGAGCCATCAGATTTCAACTAAAATATCTTCATTTGTGTTCTGAAGATAAACAGAGGTCTTACGGGTGTCGAACGACATGAGGGTAAGTAATTAGTGACAGAATGTTCTTTTTTGGGTGAACTAACCCTTTAAAAATGAATGTTTTTCATAGAGATGCTATAGATAGAAGAACCATTTCTGGTCCCCAAAGAACCTTTCAGTGAACAGTTCTTAAAGGAAACATTTTCTTTCTTATACCGTGAAGAAAATGTGTATATTCTGAAGAAACTTTTTCCTCTATAATGAAACTTTTGTGCAAAGATTTTTTGAGGGGGGCTTCTGAGATTCTTCACATCGATACTGCATTAAATGCTTGTGTGCCTGGGAGTAGTCCAGTGGTAGAGCTGTCCCGCGAGTGTGTCTGAGGTTCGGTTCTGGGTTTGAATCCACCATCGTATAGTTTTTTTTCCTGAGTCTATGATGCGATGACGTCTTGTGCATGTGTGTGTGTGTGTGTGTGTATGTGTGTGCACCATACACAGTACAAAAAGATGAAAAAAAACAACTTTTTTCTTCTGCATCCTATTCTACCATTATCCAGAATGGCAGCACAGTGGAGCTGCGCCCTCTACTGTTCATGCGTGAATTTGCATTTTTACCTCAGCCTGGGGCTTATTATTTCAATTTTGGTATGAAGAGGTCTTTACTGTTGCACAAAAATATACCTTTTTTGTTATAAACAAAAACAAAAACAAGCCCAGCCCAGGTGAGAAAAAGTAACGCAACAGTAACGTAACGCATTACTTTTCTTAAAAAGTAACTAAGTAACTCAATTAGTTACTTTTTAAGGGAGTAACGCAATTTTGTAATGCATTACTTTTCAAAGTAACTTTCCCCAACACTGCTCAAGATTAACCTGAGATTGGCTGAAACTGTGTGTGTTACCCCCCCTTTAAGGTTGAACCACTGGAGTCACATGGAATATTTCAACCATGTCTTTACCACCTTTCTGGGCCTTGAAAGTTGCAATGATGTTGGGGTCTATGGAGGGGTCAGAAACCTTTCAGATTTCATCAAAAATATCTTCATTTGTGTTCTGAAGATGAAGGTCTTACGGGTTTGGAACGACATGAGGGTGAGTAATTAATGACAGAATTGTCATTTTTGGGTGAACCTTTTAAGAGTGTGTATGGAAAAATCAGCACGAAAGAATCTGCATTCTTTTGGGTGTAAACTTATGATTCCTTTCAAAAGAACTATCCTGAATCAAATACCAAAGCTTTTGTGAGCTCACCAGCATCCCAGTAACAGAGAAACAGAGACAGGCCACATTTCCCAGGTGCCCCTGTAATGTCACAACCTGCTTTCCATCATGAAGTTTCCACACTCTCACGGACCGATCCCAGGAGCCCGTGGCCTGTGGTGGAGCGAAAGAAAGAAGAGGTGATGCGACTCATGCTGAACGGCTCAAAACAATCGCCACAGTGAGAAGGAGATTCATACCACACACTGCGAGTCTGATGAGAAGGCGCTGCTCTGGACAGCTGCAGTGTGACCCCGCAACTCCTCAAGCATCTCACCACACTGAAACACCACAGATAAACATCACGAGTCTAAAAAACACCTGTTACTACATGAAGACAGTCCAAGATTTCTGCCCTTAGCGCATGTGAAACAGCCCTTTAACCGCAAGTATTACATTTCATTAAAATGCTCAACCCACACACTATTTTTATGCTTTAAAGATAAAAAAAATTACAAAGTATTTTTTAGAGCTGTCAAAAATGTTATATTAATTCAAAATTTTAGACATATTTACTACAATTGATATTATTTTATTTCTATTCAGAAATCATGAGATTAATCATTTATTTTATTCTATTCTAAAAAATAATTTTAATTTTTATAATTTTTTTAAGTTGTATACATTTTTATATTTTTAATATAAGTAATATTAATTATATAGATATTAGAGGAAATATTTAAATATTAGGATGATTTTTAAATTAGCTTTTAAAACAAGATCAAAACTATAAAAAATTATTAAAATATAATATAATAGACATAGAATAATATTAACATAAACATTTAAATAATATATAGTAGAAAAAGTATAATATAAATTAAATATGATATAATATATTAACTTAAAAATATATAATAAAGTATAATATAATAATAACAAATGAAAACAATACATAATAGACAATGTATAATATGACAAAATATAATATAAAGTGTGATATAATATTAACATAAAGTATAAACTACATTATTAATATTAACATAAAAAATAAAAATAACATATAGTAGAAAAAGTATAATATAAATTAAATATAATATAATAACTTAAAAACATATAATAAAGTATAATATAATAATAACAAATGAAAACAATTCATAATAGACAATGTATAATATGACATAAAATATAATATAAAGTGTGATATAATATTAACATAAAGTATAAAATACATTATTAATATTAACATAAAAAATTTAAATAATATATAATAGGCATAAAGTATACTATATAATATTAACATAAACAACATATAATAGACAAATTATAATATGATATAAAATATAATATAAAGTAAATATAATACAGGCTACATTATCATATAATGTTCTCATAATTAAAATATAAAAGCCAAAGTATAATATCACACACTTAATATTTTTCTCAAATTACATAAACTGCTCTTTATACATGAAAATATATAATATGTGCCTTTATATTTTTGGAAGGGCTTGCATAGTCAAGTGGGCTAAACCACTCAAAATGTAGTCTCTTGAAGTATGGTTTTAAAAAGGGAAGTGTTTGTTTCATTTGGTTAAATATATTTTCCCCTCTATTTCTGTAGCCTTTGTTTTAAAAAAGGAAGTGTTTGTCTCATACATTAGTTCCTGAGCTATAGGTAGAGTTGTAAAGAGAAGTTCAAGTGTTAGTTTCTCACCTGAACTCTCCAGAGCAGGGCCCTGTTGTCCCATCCACCCGACAGCAGCCACTGCCCGTCCGGACTGAAGCTCACCGTCTCCACACTCCGCGTGTGAGCTGAGGTTCAGGAACATCAACTCTAGTATATTCTGGCTGAAACTATGGTTAATAGGCTATACATTCTTGTAAGGGTGTAAAATAAAGGGTGATAACGATAATTAGGCCTATATGCTGCTGCTGAAGCTATGAATTAGGCCTACGTATATATAATGTAATGCATCACTATTTGAGTTAATTTGTTTCCAGCAAACGGTCATTATGAGCGTAAACACACCTGTCAGTATGTGTGTGCATTTCCTGCTTGAGCTGCACCAGATTCTGACGGTACAGTCGTGGGACGCGCTCGCGAACAGCTGACCATCCGGAGAGAAAACACACGATTTCACTGGACCTGCGTGTTTATTTAAAAAAATAAAAAATACACATAAACATTAAACATATTTCTATATATGGCATATCCATACTGCACCACTGGATGGACTCGTTACTTGTGTATAGGCTACATCCTGCACTTTTGTTTTGTACATTTGTATATTGTTTTGTAGCTTTTAATTCCTTAAACAATCTTGTGGGAAGACACATCATGGCCATATTCCAGGATGTCAAGATTCATCAGCTCAAACTGTGAAAGAGCGGTTGGGAGGGAGCATGAAGAATCATTTTCACACATGAATTAGCTCCTCTGAGTCCAGACCTTAAATTCATTGAAAGTCTTTGGGATGTGCTGGAGGAGACTTTACAGAGTGCTGGACTCTTGCATTGACTGGACCAAAAATGTATGCACCTCTTGATGGAAATAAATGTTGAAGTTATTCAACTCACACTTTGATGCTTCAAAAAGTTCATAAAGAGATCGTAAAACTAATCTATATGAATCGAGGGGTTTAGTCAAAATTTTCTGAAGAGACTCATTCACTTTATGATGAACAGATTGAATTTAGACTTTTATTCACATATGAACATTGATGAGCGAACATAAACAGCTTAACCGAACATGCTTGACATGCGTGAACACACCTCATTGGTTCTTGCAGAAGCTCAAATGTGATGTGTAATACAAGAATGAACCTCATTGGTTCTTGAGGAAGCTGAAACGTGGTGCATAACGCGAGAATGAACCTCATTGGTTCTTGAGGAAGCTCAAATGTGCTGCGTAACGCGAGAATGAACCTCATTCGTTCTCGAGGAAGCTCAAATGTGCTGCGTAACGCGAGAATGAACCTCATTCGTTCTTGTAGAAGCTCAAATGTTATGCGTAACACGAGAATGAACCTCATTGGTTCTTGTAGAAGCTCAAATGTTATGCGTAACGCGAGAATGAACCTCATTGGTTCTTGAGGAAGCTGAAACGTGGTGCGTAACGCGAGAATGAACCTCACTGGTTCTTGTAGAAGCTCAAATGTGATGCGTAACACGAGAATGAACCTCATTGGTTCTTGTAGAAGCTCAAATGTGAAGCGTAACACGAGAATGAACCTCATTGGTTCTTGTAGAAGCTCAAATGTGAAGCGTAACACGAGAATGAACCTCACTGGTTCTTGTAGAAGCTCAAATGTGATGCGTAACACGAGAATGAACCTCATTGGTTCTTGTAGAAGCTCAAATGTTATGCGTTACACGAGAATGAACCTCATTGGTTCTTGCAGAAGCTCAAATGTTATGCGTTACACGAGAATGAACCTCATTGTTTCTTGCAGAAGCTCAAATGTTATGCGTTACACGAGAATGAACCTCATTGGTTCTTGCAGAAGCTCAAATGTTATGCGTTACATGAGAATGAACCTCATTGGTTCTTGCAGAAGCTCAAATGTGATGCGTAACATGAGAATGAACCTCATTGGTTCTTGCAGAAGCTCAAATGTGATGCGTAACATGAGAATGAACCTCATTGGTTCTTGCAGAAGCTCAAATGTGATGCGTAACATGAGAATGAACCTCATTGGTTCTTGCAGAAGCTCAAATGTGATGCGTAACACGAGAAAGAACCTCATTGGTTCTCACATCAAGTGAATATGCTTGAGCTTCCGTTTACCACGGCTGATGTGTGAGCTGATGAATGTTTGTATGTGAATAAACTCCTCATTTAAATCTGTTCATCATATAAAGTGGTCGTCTCTTCAGAAAATTTGGACTAAACCGTTCAATTCATATGGATTAGTTTTACGATCTCTTTATGAACTTTTTGAAGTGCCATAGTAGTTGCACAGCTGTCAATGGAGGGACAGAAAGCTCTCAGATTTCCTCAAAAAGATCTTCATTTGTGTTCCAGAGATGATTGAAAATCTTACGGGTTTGGAGCAGCATGAGGGTGAGTAATTAATGACAGAATTATAATTTTTGGATTAACTATCCCTTTTAAATGTACCTGAGTGTCCGCTGACTGTGGCCAGGTGTTTTGCACTGGTGGCGTTCCACAGGTACAGTCTGCCATCATCACAGCACGTGAGCAGAATCTGACAGTCAGGTGAGAACGTGCAGCAGTTCACCTGAGACACAGATCAGAACATAACGCTATTCAAACACAGGCTCTCTCTGTCTATCTATATATTTAAATGAAGTACAAACAAAGCTTACCTACCTCTCCTTTGTGTCTGGAAAAATATCTAATATTGGACACGCTGAAATACTCTGAAGGATGACGCCACATGTCTCCTTATTCACGAGAAAGCAACATTTCAGAAATGTCAAAAATGTAATAAATAATCAAACATGGCCAATGAATCATGTACATTAGCTGCAGTGGTTAGTGCTGCAGCTCAGTTTTGTTTGGGTTTTGACTGTTTCCAGAGTTACGGTCTCTTGAGTGTTTGAGGGCTGTGCCTGCATGCGCTTTATTAGAATTTTCTCCTGGTTTAGGCAGTCATTAACTCTGAAAACACATTAACAAGCTCAGTTTGAGTGTTCGTCCTGCCAGTAGCACTTTCAAACAATGAAAGTAACATAAAACTTGCTTGTGCATTTATAAAATTCTATCAAAATGATTTTATGATGTGAACAATGCTTTACAAGTCTTTTGTGACCTATAAAAGTTCATCCTAAAATCCTAAAAAAAAAAGTCATTTAAAAAAATATTTAGATACCTGTTATTATGGAATCATGTTTCTATGGAAGCTTGTTTCTGCCACTGAATAAACAATTTAAAAGATAATTGCGACTTTTTATCTCACAATTCAGATTTTTTCCCCCCACACAATTGTGAGTTATAAAGTCAGAATTGTGAGGAAAAAAAGTCAGAATTGCAGGATCTAAAGTCACAATTGCGAGAAATAAAGTTGCAATCCAAGAAAAAAGTCAGAATTGCATGATATAAAGTCGCAATTTAGAGAAAAAAAGTCAGAATTGCATGATGTAAAGTCGCAATTCCGAGATAAAAAGTCAGAATTGCATGATAAGTCGCAATTCAGAGAAAAAAAGTCAGAATTGAAGGATATAAAGTCGCAATTCCGAGAAAAAGTCAGAATTGCAGGATATAAAATCGCAATTCCGAGAAAAAAAGTCAGAATTTAAGGATATAAAGTTGCAATCGCGAATTATAAATTCAGAATTGTGAGGAAAAAAAGTCAGAATTGCAGGATCTAAAGTCACAATTCCGAGAAAAAAAGTCAGAATTGCAGGATATAATGTCGCAATTCCGAGGAAAAAAGTCAGAATTGAAGGATATAAAGTCGCAATTACAAATTATAAAGTCAGTATTGTGAGGAAAAAAAGTAAAAATTGCAGGATATAACGTCGCAATTCCGAGAAAAAAAGTCAGAATTGCATGATATAAAGTCGCAATTCCGAGAAAAAAAGTCGGAATTGAAGGATATAAAGTCGCAATTCCGAGGAAAAAAGTCAGAATTGCAGGATATAAAGTCGCAATTCAGAGAAAAAAAGTATGAATTTAAGGATATAAAGTTGCAATCGGGAATTATAAACTCAGACTTGTGAGGAAAAAAAGACAGAATTGCAGGATCTAAAGTCACAATTCAGAGAAAAAAAGTCAGAATTGAAGGATATAAAGTCGCAATTCCGAGAAAAAAGTCAGAATTGAAGGATATAAAGTCGCAATTGCGAATTATAAAGTCAGAATTGTGAGATAAAAGTCAAAATTCCAAGAAAAAAAGTCAGGATATAAATAATACTCAAAGTCATGACTTCATATATTTAGATATGTCTCAGTCTAGTTTCATTTCCCCTTTTGTTATATTCAGATATGATTCAGACACACACTAACTTGGGCATTTAGGTTTCAAAAGCATATAAATGTTAATCCTGCAAGAAAAATAAATGTTAGTTATGATTAATTAAAAATTCCATCACAGTCGCAATTGCAAGTTATAAAGTCAGAATTCTGAGAAAAAAGTCAGAATTGCAGCATTTAAAGTCGCAAATGCGAGAAATAGTCAGAATTCCGAGAAAAAAACCCCTGAATTCTGAGAAACAAAAACAAAATTGCAGGATATAAAGTTGCAACTGCGAGAAATAGTCCGAATTCTGAGAAAAAAAATCATAATTCCCAGAAACAAAGGAAGAATTGCAGGATATAAAGTCGCAATTGCGAGAAATAAAGTCCGAATTCCGAAAAAAAGGCAGAATTGCAGGATATAAAGTCTGAATTCTGAAAAAAGGCAGAATTGCAGTATATAAACTTTCAATTGCGAGAAATAAAGTCCAAATTCCGAAAAAAAGTCTGAATTCCGAAAAAAAGTCTGAATTCTTAGAAAAAAAGTCTGAATTCTAAGAAAAAAAGTCAGAATGCAGGATATAAAGCTGCAATTGCAAGAAATAAAGTCTGAATTTCCGAAAAAAAAATCAGAATTGCAGTATATAAACTTTCAATTGCGAGAAATAAAGTCCAAATTCCAAAAAAAAAGTCTGAATTCCGAAAAAAAAAGTCAGAATTCTAAGAAAAAAAGTAAGAATTGCAGGAAATAAAGTCGCAATTGCGAGAAATAAAGTCAGAATTCCGAAAAAAAGGCATAATTGCAGGATATAAACTTTCAATTGCGAGAAATAAAGTCAGAATTCTGGAAAAAAAAGTCTGAATTTCCAGAAAAAAAAGTCTGAATTCTTAGAAAAAAAATCCGAATTGCAGAATATAAAGTCGCAATTGCGAGAAATAAAGTCCAAATTCCGAAAAAAAGTCTGAATTCCGAAAAAAAGGTCTGAATTCCGAAAAAAAGGTCTGAATTCTAAGAAAAAAAGTCTGAATTGCAGGATATAAAGTCGCAATTCTGAGAAATAATGTCAGAATTCCAAGAAAAAAGTCAGAATTCTGAGAAAAAAAGTCAAGATTGCAGGATACTATAAACTTGTAATTAAAAGTCTCAATTACCTTTTTTTATTTTGTATTCAGTGGTGGAAACAAGCTTCCATGTTATAGCTTCAATTTTGATTTCATTTTTCATGAACCAGTCATTCCATCCATTTGCATAGTTAAACAACCCTGAAAAAAGATAAATTAATTATATTACTTGAATACATGAAAAATAAAACTATAATATTTCATTTTAATATTTATAATATTTCATAATCATATCAATCAACTGACATCTGGTGTTATTAACTTGTTGCCAATGTGATTTCTTTAATCCTTCACTATGAATCCTCTCAGAATCCCAGACTTCAGAAATGTCCACATACAGGAAAGGAATTTTGGCATTGCCCTGTTATATGCGTCACCTCTGTGCATGTGTGTTCATGCTGTGTGTGCAATAATGTGTATGAATACCAATGTTTACCCCGTGACCCTTCAGAAGTCCTGACATGTTAGTGTCACTAATCTCAATGCCCTTTTCCCGTATTTTTGAGATATGATCCTCCCACCTCCATGCCTGACTGTTTCTGATTTAGGAAGACATCTGTGTTCCTGTCTCACAGTCACAGAGAGTAACTGACGCAAGCGATCCGTGGGCTTTCTATCTGAATGTTTACTCTTAACAGCAGGATGTTTTGTAGGTTGTTTGCATGAGTTTCACGTTGCTCGCTCGCAGCAGGAGATGGCTGTTAGTCATTCTGCATGTCCTCACGCCTGCAGGAAACAACAGTCACTTTCATAGCAATGCAGCAGTTTCAAAAACAAAATATAAAGTCGATGCACATGTTTTTTTTTTTTAGAAGCAAATGCAAATAAAAACAAATCATGCATATAGGATAGCTACATATATTATCAACTTTTAAAAGAGAGTAAATGCATAAAATCAAGCTCTTTTTTGTGCATTATTGGTGCAATATTATATTTATAATGTGTTAGGACATTTTTGATTTGGTTTTGTGTTTGATTGTTACTTGTAAAAAATCTGGGTCTTAAAGCTGAGAAAGATTTTAGAGGAAGTTAAGCTCTCTGACCTGCAAGATAAGGGTTAGGGCTATAATTAAATCGTATGTGTGTGTGTGTGTGTGTGTGTGTGTGTGTGTGTGTGTGTGTGTGTGTGTGTGTGTGTGTGTGTGTGTGTGTGTGTGTGTGTGTGTGTGTGTTTGTGTGGTCCTGGTAAACCATGTGGGGACAAAATGTCCCCGCAAAGATGAATGCATTATCTGAAATCCTTGTCCTTGTGGGGACATATTTTTGGTCCCCATGAGGACAACAGCTTAGAAATCAAACTGTGATGTTTTTTTAAAAAAAAAAGGAAAAATATAGGAAGTTTTCTGGGTAGGTTTAAGGTTAGAGGACAAAATATACAGTGTGTATATAAAAATCATTATGTCTATGGAAACCTAACGTGTGTGTGTGGGTGTGGGTGTTTGTGTTTGTGTGGCCTGGTAAACCCTTCGTTATGGGGACAAAATGTCCCCACAAGGATGGCAATATCCGAAATCCTCGTCCTTGTGGGGACATTTTTTGGTTCCCATGAGGAAAACATCTTATAAATCAGACTAAGTGATGTTTTTTGAAAATGTAAAAATGCAGAATGTTTCCTGTGATGGGTAGGTTTAGGGGTAGGGGTAGTGTAGGGGGATAGAATATACAGTTTATACAGTATAAAAACCATTACGCCTATGGAAGTTCCCCATAAAACATGAAAACCCAACATGCGTGTCTAACTTTCTGAGACCCCTTTAAAGGCCTGGTGACGTGATTTTAGGGATAAGGTTATACTCAGGGATGGGCAGTGTGTCAGATACATGTATTTGAAATACTATTTTGTATTTTAAAGCCTTTAGTAAAAATCAAATGTAATTTGTATTTAAGTATTAAAGCATTAAAGTTCTGCATAATAAAGGGCGTGGCCACTTCGAGTGACAGGTGGATAGCCATTTATCTGCTGTCTGTTAGTCATCTTCAGCTTCAGCTCCGCCCACGTCCCGCCCTTTTTGCCCATTTTCTATTATCCGGGAGTGACGCGCGATGACGGCTGCCAAGATGGCGACGGCCAGCTCGACCCTACTTTGCGCTTCAGAACGGCTCATCAGAATCCTATGAGTGACGTCACGGACACTACGTCCATATTTTTTTACAGTCTATGAGTGGAACGCTGACAAATAGGCCTACACTTTTGACTTAAAGGCCTTTTTAACGCGGCAAGCGGTGGAATCAGCACAGCTGCCGCTTTCTCTTTAGCTTTGTGCAGTTGAAGCCACTGTTGCCAACACATTTTCAGGGGAAGTTGCTAAAGGGAGATTGAGTTGTTTCTAAAAGTTGCTAAATGACGTTGCACGATGACGTCATTAAGTAATCGCAAGACAAAATTACGCCATTATGTAACACATAGATATTATTTGAAATGCTAATTTAGATTTGTTTGTAAAATAAATTAAAGCAATGTGTTAGTTAACATCTACGGAGCCCCACACATGACGTGCAAGAAAAAAAAAAGGTTAATTGTGCGCAAAATGTACTAATTTGTTCCCTCGATTTGTTAAACCGTCCACACGATTTACGTATTTGTTCCCTCGATATATAAATCGTGTGCGCGATTTAGCCAACTAGTTTTTTCCTGCATGTCATATGCAGGGCTCCGTAAATATGCTACCTAAATGATCTTCCGGTTTTTACAGCGATTTCCACATTTCCACAGCGATCTTAAGGAATTATGAATGAACCGCTCTGCCTATTGAGTTAGCTTGTACGTGTGTTGTTTGCATTAGAGTCACTTTCCAGAAGTTGCTAAAAGTTGCCAAATAAATAAAAAAAATTGCTAAATTTGTTGCGATGTGCTTTTAGAAAAAAAAAGTTGCTAAGGTAGTCTGAAAGGTTATTAAATCTAGCGACAAAATTGCTAAATTGGCAACACTGGTTGAAGCCTTGTTTATACTTTCGCAATTCGCATGGCTCTACTCCGCGAACCTGCTTACTGCGCGCGCTCCTCAGTAAAGCAATGCTTTATGTACTCTCCATTGTATTATTCTGCGAAACGACAGAGGGCGTCTCTGAGTAATTGTTCTCCAAACCATCAAAAAGCAGCGATGAGAGGAAGTAGTTTGCCGAATAATTTGTCAAACACTCGTCTCGTGAGAAGTTTGTGAATAAATGGATTTCTTCACATATAAACTGATTAGGTTGTGGGTCAATTTCACATGTATTTTGTGTATTTTCAAAATTCTAAATACTGTATTTGTATTTAAATACATTTCCATGTATTTATGCAAATCTCTGGTTATACTTAGGTTAAGGGTAGGTTTAGAGTAAGGGTTCGGGTAAGCCACTTAGTTGGGATGGGTAGGGTCCTAACAAAGATAGATGTGCAAGAATGTGTGTGTGTGTGCGTGTGCGGATATATGTAGGTGTGCAATAATGCATATTTTAGTGAATTAGTTACTGAAGCCACATCTACGTGCACAATTGTTCCATCGTAGGAAACAGGAAAGCATCACTCTCATGTATTTGTCACCTTTGGCTTTGATATGTCTGATCTGCTCCTACAGCGTCACTCACTGCGCTATAGTGGACTGCACCACAATAACACGTAACCACACGAAGACGATGCACTGATGGGAAGTGAAAACAGATGTTCAAACTTGTCAGTTGTCTTTTGGATCTCTTCGTCTGACTGTAAGAGGAAGATCAGAACTGGGACCTCTATTTTTGTGTTATCTCTCACTGACAGGCCTTTCCTTCCTTTTGTGCATCATCTTTCATGCACGCTGTTAAAACATCTGTGATAGAACCCATCAAACAAAACTAAAATTGTTCTGCTAGTCCAACATGTCTTTTAACTTTTAGAAATACAAGGTTTATGTTCAAGTCACATCTTGCTAGCAAATAAGCAAAAATGAATCAAATTCTACAATTAATTAAAGGCACAATATGTACGATTTTTGGATTAAAATATCCAAAAACCACTAGAACAGTGTTTTGATGACTTGTGTACTTATTAGATGTTTCCAAGAAGGTTTAAATCCAGAGAAATAAGCCTTTTTACCAGGACAAGGACCGTGTCTGTGCATCGCCTATCAATGACATCATACCCGCATTACCCTCGATTTTGTTGTTGTTGTTGTTGTAGAAACCATGAAAACACCAGAGACGCTTTAATATATTATATATTATACAATGGAACAACTGTTAGGAGACATTTATAGACAGAAAACTAATCATTGTTATATTAGCTCAACCCGTTTAGCAGAGGTGGAAAGAGTAACAAAATATTCTACTCAAGTAAAAGTACTATTACTTTAATGAAATGTTACTTAAGTAGAAGTAAAAGTACTTGTCTAAAAATTTACTCAAGTAAAAGTAAAAAGTAGTTCATTTAAAATGTACTCAGAGTAAAAGTTACTGAGTAACTTTTTTTAACTGTGGGCTGGGGGACTCTCCCTGGGTTGTAATATAATGAGATTTTCACGGTATGAAAACATCAGTTTCACAGCATCACGGTATTAATTATTTAATAAATAAACTGTATTATTAAATTATGGTTATATTATCACATCAAATGGCATTAAATTAATGAAAACAGTTGAACAAATGCTTTATTATAACAAACTTGAAACCATTTGTTTGTTTTGTTTTTTATTAAAATTCCAATAAAACATGTCTAATGAACTAAATTAAATAAATTATTATGAATTAGATTAACAACTTTAAGAATCTTTAAGAAATTTAAGAGTCTTATGACATTTTTGTTTTTATGATTTAATACAAATACATTTCCAAAACGGTGGTAATCAAATAAAAAATATATTCTTAAATAATGTTTAAATTATGTAATATTATTATTGTTGTTATTATTATTTTGACAAGTATTCTATAGGCCTACAATAGTAATATATTTCTGTCACAATTTCATCTAGTTAAACCGTTTATTTTTTACGGGTTTCAGTGAGGACCTATTTCAGTGAAGATGTTTCAGAGTGTATTTGATAATGGCTTTTAATCAAATAAAATGATGAAAATGCTCATTAGGGAGTCTCAGATTAGCTCTGGAAATGTTCATATGTTCATGTCCAAATATGTTTTTTGAGACGTTAAACACCACAAGCATCGCGTAGGCTACTTGAGTATGTAGTCTAGTAGACGAAACGGCGCTGCTCATTTATCAAGCTCATCTCCTTGATCATATATTCATATAGCAGTGTTTTGAGCTTTAATATTCACATACCATGTCGTGATTTGATTTATTGTACAGCTCTACTGTCGATGTATTCATTCATCCATCAGTTTGCGTGTTTAACGTGACATCTGCATTATACTGTAAATTAAATTGTCATGTCTGGATTCCGGGATTCCCTCTGCATCACAGAACACATTCGGCCTTAAGTTAAAAACATACCTTTATCCGCACAGAGGGTGTTCCCGAACATGTTCTATGTGTTTCCTCCTTTGCATCTAATTTTTTTTGCTAATTTATCCTCCAGGACAACACCCGGCAATCCTCCAGGACAAAAGTATTTCAACACTATCCAGGGATTCACAACGGCGGTTCGCTTTCAGTTGGGTCTGGAGTATGTCTTGTTCGTCCGTCTCCATCTTTTTGTGATTTTTGCGTGTTCGTTCTACCGCTCTTCAATTCAATGTAGTCGTTTCCGGATTGCGCCCCCCCCCCCCCCCCCTTGTATTATTTTTACTCAGTAACGGATGTGGTTTAAAATGTAGCGAAGTACAATACTTCAAACAAAACATACTTAAGTAAAAGTAAAATTACAGATTTTCAAAACTACTTAAAAAAGTAGAAGTACACAGAAAAACTACTCAATTACAGTAACGCGAGTAAATGTAATTCGTTACTTTCCACCTCTGCCGTTTAGTCTCATTGTTTGAATCTTGATTTACCACGAGTACCATGTTTTACCAAGTAACAAGTTTTAACAAGTGTCTCATAGCAGCCACCGAGCGAACGCACAGAATAACGTTAGTATTTTCAACACGCTCAAATGTATCTAATATGATAAAACAGTGCTGTGTTACCTCACATACGCTTGACCGGAAGAAGCGGAAGTGGTCAACTGTGGCATAATAAAAGCTCTGCTCCTGTCGAGCCGTGCGTCGCACTCGTCTCTCATTAGTAATCGCTCCCGTGGCCACGCCGCGCTCCCACAACACTCGGCCCTGCTCTACTTTACTACAGTAAAGTTAATAATCTCATCCAAGAACAGGGCCCAAGTCCCGTCCCGATTCTTTCCCACCGGCTTTGAGGTGAAAACGTCATCTCCCATGAATCGGCGCTCCATCTCTGCGTCATCAAGCTACGCCTTTGTTTTGAATAGGCGACCTCTAGCGGCGAAAAATACATATTGTGCCTTTAAATAAATGACTATGAACAAATTCTTTAACTTTTTAACTAGGCTATCCCTTTAAGACTTGTTGGATAGTGAAAAAGAGTTTCAGGTGCAAGAGCACAAAATGGTCCCAGTAATTAGGATGTTTATGATGTCAAAGGCTAAAGAATTCAACTGGACTAGTGGGAAGGAAGGATGATGTCATCGGTATGGAACGACTCTGCTATTCTGATGAGAGAGGGAGAGAGAGAGAGAGAGAGAGAGAGAGAGAGAGAGAGAGAGAGAGAGAGAGAGAGAGAGAGAGAGACGCGCGGTCACAGTTCTCTTGTGCCGTGAGTCGTGACTCGTGTCGAGCTTCATTTGCATTCCACACAGACAAACCGCGTTAAGACTTCGTTTTTAATTGACAAAATTGGACGTTTTTCTCGGTCATGGGGAAAGTTTTTCTTTTCGTTTTGATCACATTAATTCTTCTGAACGCGACCCAGGCTAAAGGTAAGAAAATCGATTGGTTGGAAACCGTTTAGTTTTGATTCACTTCAAACAATCCTTTGCTCTGTATAGCCAGATAATCTCCTCATATACATCTGCGTGAAGAGCGAGAAAAGATTCGACTTACTGTAGAAATACCACACCATAACAACTACATCATTGAATCGGATGTAGGATTGTACAGAAGTACAGTGTGTTTTTGTCTTTGTTTTTCGTAAAGACTATCCCTCTCTGAAATAATCTAAACCAAAACAAACCAAACAGATATACAGTACAACATTTGAGAAGTTATTTTTTGTTAGTTTATTTATATTATACTGTTCATATTTTTAGACCGATTTGAAATAGACATAACAGGAGGTCTTAGTAAAATAAGTTTGCAAATAACGTAAATTGGATTATTTTTTCTATTATAAACAACCATAAAACTGTATTCCCCATTGAAATAATCTATAATCAGATTTAATCAACTATACAGTAAAACATCTGAGATATATTAATATTATGAATATTTTTATATTATATTTATTGTTATATTTTAGTATGGTAGTTATTAATATTTTAGACTCATTTTAATAATAATAATAATAATACATTTTATAATTATTTCATAGCACTTTTAAAGCTAATTAGGACAAAGTGATTTACAAAAGGTAAAAAGACATGAAGAGCTTTATAAAATATACAATCAAGTAAAAAAAGTAATACATGAATAGCTTTACAAAATAAAAATAAAAATGAGATCTAATATCCATTGGCAGGCTATTCCACAACATTGGAGCCACTGCAGAAGCTCTGTCACCTTTTGTTGATCTTGGAACAGCCGACAATCAATGACTAGAAGATCTGAGACATCGAACTGTTTCATAGGTCTTAAAAGGTCTGCTAAATACTTAGACTCCAAACCATGTGGTGATTGTGTCAATAATAATAGCTTAAATACAATACTAAAAATGAATTGGTAGCCACATCTAGTAGGCAATTGAGCTAAAACTGGAGTTGATTAAAATATTTAGTTTGTGTCTATAGCAGCATTTTGTACTAATTGAAGCCTGGGCTAAAATGTGTTGATTTAAAGTAGAAAACAGATCAATAATCCAGACGAGATGAAATAAAAGCATGACTACGCTTCTGTCTTTAAAACTTAAAATCTGCCTCGCATTAGAAATATTTTTGAACTGATGAAAATACGACTGAGCCAACTTCTTTGGTGTCAAAATAAACACCCAAGTTTTTCACTACCTGCCGAATATTGGGGAACACCTTATTAAGAGCTGACTCAATCTCTACTTTATCAGTACTTCAGTTTTATTAGTATTGAATTGCAGAAAATTACAAGCCATCCAGTTTTTTACATCTGCTAAGCATGCTTGGAGGACATCTTAACTTCCAGATCATTGGATCGCAGTGATGAATATAACCAGTGTTGGGGAAAGTTACTTTTAAAAGTAATGCATTATAATATTGGGCTACTTCCTAGAAAAGTAACTAATTGCATTACAGTTACTTTTTAATGGAAAGTAATGTGTTACATTACTTTTGCATTACTTTTTCTCACCTGGGCTGGGCTTGCTTGGTTTTTAATAACAACAAAAAAAGTTCTAATTTTGGCGAACGCAAAGTGAAATGAATGAGCCTCAGGCTGAAGGAAATGCAAATTCCTTTCAGCTTTGCTGGCATTCTGGGTTGAAGACGAATGGGATGCAGGAGAAGAAAGTTCAACACTTACTTCAGCAATAAAAAAAGTAATTTTTTCTTATTAGTATGGTTGAAGTATATCATCGAAGGTCAGCAGCAAAGACATTGGTTAATAAAGTGAGATTAAATACATAAAGTATATATGTGTAATTTAATGTATTTAATTATTGCAGGTTTGCGTAATATTAAGATAGTTAATAATAATTGTGAGTAATACTGAATCTGTTTTTTTTGCAAGTGCACACAATTCATCTCAACATGGGGGCAAGTCAATAACTTGCGTTACTTGAAAAAGTATGATATTTTGTTGTATATTTAAAAGAAATGCATTACTTTACTAGCCTGACGTCGTCATACTCAATTCTAGTCAGAATATGAGTCTGATACTGCTCTGTTGGGCTGTGATTATGGGGCGTGTTTCAACCAAACCAGGAAAGACTTCACCTACAACCAATCAGAGCAACGGAGCGACGCATAACGTTAGTTGTCAAATGTCAACAGAACTCGACTGCACACAGTGTTGCCAAGTCCGCGGGTTGAAGCGACCCCAATTATGTGATATACAGACCCAGGAATGCGAATTTTAGCTGCCAGCCCTGCCAAAATAACACATATTTTACCCCCCAAATGCCTTTTTTTAATTTTTAATTTTTTTACCCCCCCCCCCCCCCCCCCCCCCCCAGTTGCACATGTATCGGTGTGTGTGTGTGTGTGTGTGTGTGGAGAGAGAGAGAGTAGGCTTACATTACATCTTATTGAATCATATAAGCTCATATTATATTTTATTGACACACTTTAATGGGTAAATTAATTTATTTACTGGACACATTAAACACAAACATATAAAGCTTTTATTTGTACACATAGCATTGAAACGATGGAGTGTGTTGTGGTTGCTTCATCTGACAGAGCTTCTTCCACAGACTTCTGCCTGCTTTATTTTAAATAAGCACCAGATGGCGCTGTTCTTGACACTCTCGAAGCTTTGAATCTTTTCCCGAAACAGTCAGGGTAAAGCCTCACTGCTTCATGAGGCTTCATTTCCACATCCCTACTTTCATATGCAACACATCTTAAAAGAATATGCTCTACCGTTTCTGGCAGACCACATTTGTCACAATAACCATTTTCATGTCTTAGCAATGATTGACAGAATGAACAGGCTTATATAGGGTGAGCTAACTAGGTAATGGGGTGCAGGTGGATGTAATCAATGGGTGTTGAAGAGTCCGGGCAAAGGATTATGGGAGATGTAGTCCTTGATGGAGTGACAGTCTGGAGTGGAGTGCCCTCTGGTGGTTCTCATAGGCACTCAGACTGGTGAATTTATGCTCGGTATGGTTCGCTTAAATAGTTCCAACTCGGTTGAGGTTCCAAGCGTGCCGTACCGATACTAAAAAGTGACGTGTAAACACTGCAGATTGCTGATTGTTCAGAGAGAATCGTCACTACCATTATATAGTTATGTGACAGTGATATAGCGACTGAGACCCTAAACTTATTGCTAAATACAAGATTAGTTTACTAGGGTGACCATATTTTGATTACCGAAAACCAGGACACTCGGCCCGGCAATGAGATGTTCAAATGATACTCGAAGTTTACTCAAAGATTCCTTATTATTTTCAATACATTTAAAGTATGCCCCCTCTGTATGGATAGAAAATTGTTAAATTAGGGCCAGGACAGGACTTGAAAACAGGACATGTCCTGGGAAAACAGGACGTTTGGTCACCCTAAGTTTACCCCTGTGCGCTGTCGAGCAAATCAAGTGATGCCGTCATCTGCGCTTAGTTGTACGAGTGCCTAAGAGTCTCTTGTTTTTAGCAGTATTTTGTTTTGCTGCCATCAGCCTCCTTTGAAACAAACTTTTTCGTCTTGTAGTTAAAAACATCCACATGCTGAGAAGTAGAGGCGGCACAATTACAACGATCGTTCTATAATCCCACTATCTAGCCATCTATCTAGCCATCTATCTAGCCATCTATCTAGCCATCTATCTTGCCATCTATCTAGCCATCTATCTAGCCATCTATCTAGCCATCTATCTATCTATCTATCTATCTATCTATCTATCTATCTATCTATCTATCTATCTATCTATCTATCTATCTATCTATCTATCTATCTATCTATCTATCTATCTATCTATCTATCTATCTATCTATCTATCTATCTATCTATCTATCTATCTATCTATCTATCATCTATCTATCTATCTATCTATCTATCTATCTATCTATCTATCTATCTATCTATCTATCTATCTATCTATCTATCTATCTATCTATCTATCTATCTATCTATCTATCTATCTATCTATCTATCTATCTATCTATCTATCTATCTATCTATCTATCTATCTATCTATCTATCTATCTATCTATCTATCTATCTATCTATCTATCTATCTATCTCCATATAAAGTGAGGAGAAGTACTATTCCTAACTCTTCTATATGTCCAATTGCAGGAAAGAGGGCCAAGAAGAACAAACGAAACGCCACTGACATCGCCATCCCGAGGACTTTTCAAGGATATGCGATCCCAGTTAACCTCCCTCCTCCTCCTAATCAAACAACAGATCCGCAAACATGCGGCATCCCGTCTGCCGTGGGGTTACGCAACAACAACACAGCAAAGTACCTCCAGGGTTCTCTGAGCAAGTGCTTCATCCCAGCGGTCTACATCATAGCCATCATTGTCGGCGTTCCCGCCAATATCGCCATTTTGTTCGCTGTTGGAGCCAAAGTGAGGGTCGTTTCATCGGCGATTTTGTACTGTAGCTTAGCGTTGTCCGACCTGCTGCTGTTGTTCAGCCTCTTGCTGAAGGCACACTATCATCTCAGTGGAAACAATTGGATTTTCGGTGAAACCGCCTGCCGCATCACGACCGCCTGTTTTTACGGCAACCTCTACTGCTCAGCTTTCACACTAGCGTGCATTAGTATCAAGCGCTACCTTGCCGTGGTTCATCCATTTCTCTATAAGAGTTTGCCAAAGCGCACGTTCAGCGCCTGGGGTTGCTTAACTGTTTGGATTGTGTTTATTATCGCCCTTATCCCGGAACTCCTAGTGCAGCAAAGCTACCGCATCCAACATCTCGGAATAACCACATGCCACGACGTTCTTCCTGACAACATATACTACTACCAGTGGCTTGTCTATTACAACCTTGGCCTCACCTGTGTTGGTTTTTTCCTGCCCCTAGTGGTGACAGTAGCATGTTACACTTCCATCGTCTGGCACCTGAACCGCTCGCACCGAGATTGGGCTCTTTACATCAGAGCTAGCACGTTTAACTTCATTATCTTCGCCCTGTGCTTCGGCCCAAGCAGCTGTTTTTATTTTCTGCATTACGTCCTTCTGTCTGCTGGCACTACAGAGAGTTTCTACATCTACTTCAGTGTGTCCGTGTGTCTGTGTTGCCTGCATAGCGCTCTGGATCCCTTTCTGTTCGCGCTCATGTCCAGGACTGTCGGAACCAAACGCTACTTTCTTGCACGCAAAGGACGCGCGCTTAGCATCTCTACGTAAAGTGAGTATGAGGTCTCTGCGGAACAAAAGTGGGTGTTTCTAAATTTGTGGGTGTTTTCAAACTGATGGGTGTTTATAAATCACGCAGTGAAAATGATCCCCTTCACCCGACCCCACCCCTAAACACTACCCACACTGTGACGTGGGCCAATCAGGTAACACAGTGGAAAACGCCCCTCTGTTTATGGCCTCGCCCACTGATCTGGTAACTCCTATTACTATCCTTCAGAGACCTATACTTGGGTACAGTCGACATGAAATGCATGTTGCGCAACCCATTTAGCTTCCGTAATCCTGTGTATTCCCAAGTGAAACAGGATGTTTAATGTGAACTCGTTGAAACAGCCGAAATAGAAAGTCGTTTTCTTAACGGCAAGAGAAAGTTGTAGCATTTTGATAAAAGACTACAAGCACTTACACTACCGTTCAAAAGATTGGGATAGTTTTTTGAAAGAAAGAAATGCTTTAATTTAGCAAGGATGCATACAATTGATCAAATTTGGCACTAAAGACATTTATACTTTTACAAAAGATTTCTGTTTTAGATATTATCCTGAAAAAATTTAGTTTTCAGCATTGATAATAATAATCAGGAATGTTTTTTGAGCAGCAAATCATCATCTAGAATGATCTCTGAAGGATCATGTGACACTGAAGACTAGATGAACACAGATAATTTTTTTTTTACCTTTATGGGTACAACAACTTGTAACTGCAGTACCCTTAAAAGGACACATTCTTGCCTCTTTTTTTTTTTTTTACCACAAAAAGGTTTATAGTAGTACCTTAAGGTACATATTTGTACTCTAAAGCCCTATTCGGACGGTAATTGTTTCTCACGTGGACGTTCGTAAAAATACATTTGCATGCCACCTCAGTGATAAAACTCGTGCATTCGGATGGCGATTTATTCACGGTGGAGGAGTGTGTTTTGTGATTCGCTGCTCATGTGGTCAATAACATAGTATGCTGTGAATAAAATGTCATTTGCTTGGTATAATAAGAATAAACGCATATTTAATTTAATAATAGGAAAATAATATACAAATTATTGAATTATTTAAATCTGTTTAAAAATAGGAAGATATATAGATGCACATTATATGCATATTTTATCTCAAAATAAAGGATGCCATTTTGTTCCACATGGAAATGAGCGGAAATAAGTTAATACAGCCTCTTATTAACATGAGGTAAACACAATGCTGCTTGGTTATTTTAACATATATAATTGCTGCCGTAATAACGTACCTTTTCAAATGTGTATGTGCTTTTCTTCTTTTTATTTTTTGAGCGGTGATGAAATATTTCAGTAATAAAGGCAATGTAACCAATTAGCGAAGTGCAACCGCACGGTGCTCTGCAGTGGTCAAAAAGGATATAAACAGTGAATTTTGAAGTGATATATTCTTGAAAACTTAATTTAATTACCACACAACCTTGGTGTTTGTCAAAAACAGTAGGTAATTCGGCCGGGGATTTTTACGCGGGTGGTGCTGGTGGGAAAAAAAACACTGACATTCTGGATTCGGATGGCAATAAAATCACAGACTAGTCCCTGTAAATGATGAAAATACCTTACGACCCCACGAGAAACAATTACCGTCCGAATAGGGCTTACACGGTACTAATATGCACCTTTTAGGAGTAAAAAATTACAAAGATGTCCTTTTAAGGGTACCGTGGTTACAGTTTGTTGTACCCCTAAAGGTAGGCCTACAATTTTTACTCCCTTTTTCTCTGTGAGAATGATGCTGAAATTCCAGCTTTGCATCACAGGAATAAATTCAATTTTAAAATATATTACAATATAAAACAGTTATTTTAATTTGTAATAATATTTCACAATATTTTCCTGTATTTTTTTATCAAATAAATGCAGCCTTGACGAGCAGAAGAGACCACATGCTTTTGAACAGTAGTGCACATTTGATGATGTACAGTGCACTAAGTAGGCAATACTATAGGGTCAATTCTGATTTCATTTTGACTAAATTGATTTAAAAAAAAAGGAGTAATCTAAAATCTGTTAGAATCTTGTTTCTAAAACCTCCTTGAGTTAGGTTTAAAGTATTTAATATGTGAAGACAAGTGCCATTAGGAGAACTAATAGTTTGTAGTTCCAGCCAGTTGGCTCGAATCGCTTGGACAGGACTGGAGCTGCACCTTTTATACTGAATACAAATGGAGAGACATTTGAATGGCCCTGAGAGAAAAGAGTGTAATATACGGCCTGGACTGTGTTCAGTGTGTGTTTTATGAATGTTACATAAAGCCTTGTTGACCAAGGCAAAGTTTGTCCGTTTGTATAGAGAATGTAAATGCTTTATGATAATGCCTATATTTAAACACATGTGATTTCAACGCAGAGCATTTAATACATAATATAGTCATTAAAACAAGTAAAACAAAAGTCTCGGCTGTCTGGTAAATTATATTCCATGGATCTCAATCAAATGCCATCTGCCGGACTAAGGTGGGTCCAGTGGTGTTTTGTTCACTTTAAAATGAAAATGAGCCCATGATTTACTCACCCTCAAGTCACCCTAGGTTTATATGACTTTCTTCTTTCTGGTGAACACAATCATATTTGTTATATTAATAAATATCCTTCCAAGCTTTATAATGGCAGTGACGGGGTCCATTTTGAGTTTGAAGCTCAAAAAAGCACATCCATTCATTATAAAAGTACTCCACACGGCTCTGGGGGGTTAATAAAGGCCTTCTGAAGAGAATTGATGGGTTTTTGTAAGAAAAATATCATATTTAAATCTTTATAAAGTAAAATATATAGCTTCCGAAGAAAGTGTGACGTTCTAGTGATACGTTGCATCAGTTACTCTTTTTCCGTAAGTTAAATACGGAAGGCGGTCTGGCGGAAGCTAGATATTTTACTTTATAAAGTTTTAAATATGATATTTTTCTTACAAAAACCCATCGATTCTCTTCAGAAGGCCTTTATTAACCCAGTGGAGCCGTGTGGAGTACTTTTATAATGAATGTATGTGCTTCTTTGAGCTTCAAACTCAAAATGGACCCAGTCACTGCCATTATAGAGCTTGGAAACATCAGGATATGTATTAATATAATGCTGATTATGTTCATTAGAAAGAAGAAAGCCATATACACCTAGGATGGCTTGAGGGTGAGTAAATCACTTTCATTTTAAAGTGAACTACTCCTTTAAATTTGATTAATCAAAAAAACCTCAGCAAGATTTGACTTCGACTGCAGTTTGGAGACGCCGTCTCTGGCTTGAAGACAACAGTGCCAGTGGGTTGTGACTAACTGTGTAGCAACACATTCTTTCTCTCTGTTTCTCATGCAGACATGCTCATACAGAGGCACAGACTTCTTAAAATCAGCTTGAAATGGAAGTTGCGATAATGTTTTCTTTTCCATTGCGACGTATATCCAAGAGAAACGGCTTCTCGAATGAGGAAAAAAAATTGGTAATGCTTTACAGCCAGGGGTCTCCAAACTCTGTCCTGGAGGGCCACTGTCCTGCAGAGTTTAGCTCCAACCCCAAATAAACACACCTGAACTAACTTATCAGTGTTTCACAAGCATAGATATACATAATAAAGGCTAGATGTCTTACGGAGGAGTCTCTAACGTCATCACCGGCGGCCATCTTGTCACAGGCAAGCTTTCTGGCGGGCTCTGAGGTACCTGATGTAAGGTGAGTGATCTGCACGAACACAACTACTCTTATCTCGCTGAAATCTTGACGGATTAACAAATGGATTGGTTTCTTACAAACATTATTAACGTGGCTATAATTCTGGATGCTTGAACAAATTATGAACAATTATTCAAAAGTATGCAGTGTCATATCTACATCTCTGTCGATTATAACAAACCAAACAGTTTGAAAATCGGTAGAAAATTGAGCAAGTTATGGTTGTTTAAAAAGCACATGCACCATTAAAACACAATGTTACGAGAGAGCGAGCTGACTGTGACAAGATGGCCGCCAGGTGCGGATGTCAACCTCCATTGGCCAGCAGCGCGGACGAGACATCTAGCCTTTATTATGTATATCTATGCTCACAAGGCCCTAGTTAGACACTAATAAGGTGGTTCAGGTGTGTTTATTTGGGGTTGGAGCTAAACTCTGCAGGACAGCGGCCCTCCAGGGCCGCGTTTGGAGACCCCTGATGTATATGATGCACTATAAAAGTGATTTTAATGCATTAATTATGCCTTGTAATGCACCTTATGTACTGTAACCACAGTTATAATATACATTATAATGCTTATCTAATCATAGAACACACCGTTAGAAAGTATAGTGCATTAAAACACATGACGAACAACCAATTTCAGAATCTGCAAATATTATAATACATTTTAACCTTGTTTACATAAGGGCTTTAATGGTGCAGTGTGTAGTATTTATGAGGATCTATAGACAGAAATGCAATATAATATACATAACTATGCTTTCAGTGGTGTATAAAGACATTACATAATGATTCGCTATGTTTTTATTACCTTAGAATGAGCCATTTCTCTCTACATACACCGCGAGGCTTACAGTGAAGTCGCCATTTTGCGCCGCCATGTTTCTACAGTAGCCCTAAATGGACAAACTTCTCTACACTTTTTGCCATTGAGATGACTTGAAAAAAAGTGTCCCAATCACCCTGACTTCACCCTACCAAAAATGTTGTCTATTGAGAATTGATTGGATGGTTGTGGTTTGCTATTGGTGGATGGTTGGCTAAAATTTACACAGTGCACCTTTAAGTGTTACCAAAAATGTTGTCCATTAAAAATTGATATAATGTTTTGCTATTGGTGGATGATCTCATGTGATTGACAGGTTGCCCCGCCCTCACGCCAGTAAACAAGTCATCAGAGAAGAGATGCGGCGAGAGAGAGGGGAATTTATTTTGATGAAAGATTACGAGGCACATGAATTTAAAAAACAATGATGCACGGATAAATCATTTATAATAAACACTGCAATATTCCATAAAGATAATTGTCAGTTTTGATATCATGGTGACTTTAATGTTGCAATGCAACTATAGATTTCACATTTGTCTCATATATTGTTTAATAGAGCCAATATGACAACTGATAGCCATAAATAAATGTTGTGTTGTGTTTGATTAGACTGCTCTCTTGTAATCTCTTATCTCACTAAGATATCATGTTTGACAAATATTCGTTTTGATGCATGGTTTACTCATTTTTATGGTTATGACCTGTCTTGTTGTTTTTAGCTGGAATGCTCTTTGGCTTTATCTCAGTGAGCAGTCGGTGCTTAAGTGTAAAATGTAAATGCATTCATTCACAGGCTTGATATGAACTCACGCATATCACTGTCTTGACAACCTCTATTGTTTCATAAGCGTAACCCTGCAGGAATGTGAAGAGAGGATGGCAGGTGGGGATCATAGAAAAAAATTGGAAAAGTGTTTTTGAGCCTATATTGTCATTGTAAATGCACATTAACTTAATTCAGTTCTTATTCAAGTTTTGCTTTTTGATTAATTTGTCAAGTCAAGTCACCTTTATTTATATAGCACTTTATACAACACAGAACATTTCAATGATGCAGACAGAATTCAATTCTGCTGTAAAGCAGATCTAAAAAGACAATAGTAGGCCTAAACAGTCAGTATTCAGTTAAAATCAGTTCAGTGTTGATTAGTTTAGGTTCAATTACTGTGTAAAGTATATGCTACATCAATTATGAAATTAGTTCAATTCAGCTATAAAGCATCAAAACAGAATGATCAACTGGTGCAAAATGACTGTGAATATTCAAACGAAAGATACTTTTGATTATTATTATATTTTTTAAAAAAATATTTGCTTACATTTATTTTCTTTTCATTTACATACCCAAGGACCTAGCACAGCATCAGATGTTTTATTACAACATGCAGGTAAAGTTTTTTTTTTTTTTTTTTTTTAAAGCACGAAAAGCAATACAATGTTTACATTGAAAATATGTAAATAAGCTGAGAACTAATAAAAACGTGTAAAAAATCTGGATGTACAACTGGGGACACTGCATTTATATATTCATTAGTTATAGGCCAAACTTACACTTTCACAATCAGTGTTTGCTGAAACCAGAAAACAAAACACTATTTATCACCTCTGTATTTATTATTACTGTATTTGTTTATTGTTTATTTGCTTACTTAGGCTACTTACTTGCGACAATTGAGCTACAAATGTTTATGACCATTGTACACTGACAAGAGCTTTATTTTGAAATTATTTAAATTCTTTTTTTTTTTTTTAAATGTTAAAAATGCTTTTATTTTGAAATGTGTTCCGGTGGCGGGCGGATTGAACGGTCTCGCGCGTTCTGGCTTCCGTAGTGTAAATCAGCTGAGACATGTGAGTGACGTGTGAACGGCGCGGACCGGACACGTTTTGTTTAGCGCACACGCGGTCGCTTGCCATCCACGTTTATCATAAGCGCGTTCTTCGTCGTGCAATATTTCCAAAATGTATCTATACGAAAATGACTTTTTCGACATATTACAATCTTAAAGCAACGTTATAAGTGGAGACAATCGTGGGACCCATCAGTGCGCACGTGGACGCCCGTGCTCACGTGAACATGCCCGGGCTTGTCTGATCTTCTTGGCCGGGTAGACGGGACTTCCGTGCGACCATCATGGACAACGCATTTCCTCATCAGCTTTTCCCACATTTGTTTCTGGATGGACCCCCTGAAGCTGAGGCGCAGCACAATTATGGAGGCTGGGGCTCATACGAGCGCGTGCTTGCTGTTAGTCCCGGGCCGGTAAGACGAGTCGCATCATAACGAAAGTGACAGATCCGCCCTGATGTACAGAATACACACGTTAAATATGCGGGCACACGTGTAAATATACAATTATACAAATGGCATGTGTTATATAGAGATTGAGATGTTTTTGGCGCTTTAAAGCAGCTATTCCTGATGCCTAAATGTATTTCTAGCCCTTATTATTGCATGTTAACTCTTTCAGTGGTGTTATGCAGTTATGATGCATGCACGAGCTAAACGAGGATTTGTTTATTTATTACTAAATATCCCTTGAATAATCTATAAGTGTGTGTGTGTATGTGTTTATATTAATATTATATGTTTGATCACACTTAAGTTTAGGGTCAAATTCTCAGTATTAACTACGACTTTTGACTTAATATAAGGTAGTTAAGTTTAGGTATTGGTAGGATTCAATTATGTAGAATATGGTCATGCAGAATAAGGCATTATTATGTGCTTTATAAGAACTAATAATCAGTCAATATCCGTGTAAAATGTATGCTAATAATAAACAACTAGCTTTTAGTGAGAATTGGACCCTAAACTAAAGTGTTACTGCAAGTTTTTATGATTATTTGAAGTACAGAAAACCAAAATTATGTCATCTTAAAGTTTATTATTGCATATGGTATGATCCCCCCTCCACCAAACTTTACACTTGGCACAATGCAGTCAGACAAGTCCCGTTCTCCTGGCAACCGCCAAACCCAGCAATATAGTGAATTACTTCACAAAATACCGCTTGAAGAATCAGTAAGAATAATTAAAAGAAATTCAATAACAATGCATACTGAGTTGATTTATGGTAAGGAGTTCCAGAGTTATTATAAATTATGATTCGGTGAAGTACAGAAATCACAAATGTATAGTGGCAGCCGTGGCACAAAAGAACACTAGGACTTCTCTAAATATTGGCTATTTGTGTTTTTTTCTTGCATGATTTAACAGAAAGAGAACACAATTATCATAATGTTATATTTCACATTCTCCACAATTGTGAATCTTTATCATGACTGACCTGTTTATTGTGAATTTTACAGTGTGATGATGAACAATCGGCGACCCTTCCTGGGTTTGAATCCCAGCACACTGTGAGCGGTGAGGAATGGGTGCCGGTCAAACCAGCCGTTACTCCTTTAATGCCAGCATTTGAAGGTAAATACTTATTATTAATGGTCTAAAGTTTAGTCATTTGATGGTCTTAAATGATAAAACATCCTCAGATCCCAAAATATAAAAAGCATTTTTTTCTGTTAATGTAGTGCATTAGCTTGGTTATGAATATAGAGTCTATTTTAAGTAATTCTTTGTGGAAGAAAAAAGCATTGTGGTAAATCTCACGAAGAACATGTTATAGGTTATATTTTAAAATAAAACAAAAATATATTAACATCAAGGCAGTTTTACCAATTAAAATGCAGTGTTATTTTAATATTTATATAATATCTAATATAAGGTTTTTCATTTTTTAAAATGAAATCATTACTATTTACCGGAATATCGCATAAGATATCGCCCATCCCTAACATCCATTTCATAACAAGCATGCGTGTTTATTTTAGCACTTTCATAATTGAAACAACACACAACAGCCTGTAAAACATTTAAACAATTATTAGTAAATAATGGTAACCTAAAGAATATAAGAGAATTAAATGTTAAAGGAACACAGACTTTTGGGACCGTCTAGCCTACTGCTCAATAAGTCATGAAATAACGCCAACATTTTCCACTTTAAAACAGTCCCCAGCACGCTCTCTGTGTAAGCATGTTGTCACGTTGGTTATGTTGACGGAAGTTAGCCTATTTTGAAGTGCTCTGTAAAATCATTGCGCCGCTGCACTCATGGGACGGCACAAAGTTCCTTGACTACGCAGAAATGAGAGTATAGTTCCCAGCCATGTCTAGAAAATCGCAACTTTTCATTTTCCGTCGGTCTTAGTACACAATGTAACTATACACAAACATGTAAATTGGAAAATGTTGGTGTTATTTTGTCTCTTATTGAGCAGTAGGCTAGCTGGAGCCATTTACCTCCAGTCTTTGTGCTAAGCTAGGCTAGCGGTGGGTGCATCAGACAGAGTTATGGCACGCACGAGGATGAGAATGGTATGTATGGACTTATCTAACTCTGGGGGATATGGGGAATAAGCTAAAGTCCCAAAATTCGGCGTGTTCCTTTAAAAAAAAAAAAGTGGATCACATTTCCCCACAAAGATGCGTCATATGCCGCTCTGAGCTTTGAGAGGGATGTGGGACACAAGCAGGAAAGAAACCTTATCTTTTTTTAATATCATATTTTTTTTCTCATCAAATTTTACCTTCCAAAGTGTCAAAACATTTAGGCTATGTTTGATTTTGTGCCGCCAGAGAAAGCGGAACTAAAATCACCTGTGCGTGCATGTGTGTGTGTGTGTGTGTGTGTGTGTGTGTGTGTGATAAATGCACTATACAAATAAACTTGATGTGCCTTACCAAGTCTAATAACAATCACAAACTGTGTTAAATCGAGTTAAAAAGGTGTCTGTCCTACAGTGTTTTTCTACTTTACTGAGGGCTGATCTCAATAACTCAATAATCAGTTTCATTTTAATTTGTTTATATTTTATTTGCTTATATAAAAAAAAATATTTTTTGCCGTTAACAAAATTTTTTGTAATCGTTTTAATTAACCAGTAACAACAACTGGGGTCGGGAGGTAATGTTTTTAATTGTAAAATGGTCACACTGCTAATGCTTTAGTTTTGTTTTCGGGGTGATAATTGCATGATTTATTTCTATATATTAATTTATTTTTAATCATCTTTCCAAGATGGCAAAGTCTCATCTGTTGATCTACCAGATCCAATGGATTTTCCAGAGCATGTAAGTTAGAGCAGCATAATTCTCATGATTGTTTTGAAGCGACTTCTCATCTCAAAATGTTGTATTTAGTAATAAAATGCGGTTTTGTCTCTTTTCTCTTCAGATGCAGTATTTCTACCAGCATTACTATACGGATGCGTTCTCTACAATGGGACATCTGCTCCGGGATAATCTCTCTTACTCACTTAAAGGGCCAGAGGTGAGGGAGACCTGGGCTCTGTTCTTCGTATGTCGCTATCTCAGTTAGCTGGATTTGATTGTTGACGATTTGGCATGATCTTGAATTGTTTGGTTCTTCGATGCTCATCCTGGACTTGCTGTCATAGCAACAGGTCCTTAAGCTTAAACCTGCTCGCGAGCAGCTTATTTCCTGTAAACAGGATTAGATTGCATCTTGAGGTGATATTTAAAATCTGTCCCAGCCACTGCTACTTTATTACAAGAGTTCATTACTGAACCAGGGGCAATAATAATAATTTTAAATAATAATAATATAGACATTTTTAATTGTATATGTATATGAGAATGTATATAATATTATCATGTTGTGTATAATAGAGCTGCAACTAACGATTATTTTTTCTGTCGACTAATCTAACGATTATTTTTTCGATTAGTCGACTAATCTAACGATTATTTTTCCGGATTAATCTTATGATTCTTTTTACTGATTATTGTACTTCAAAGAGGGTAGTGAATTTGTATATTATTTTAACATGAAATCAATGAATGATGACAATATTAATTGTATTTCAGGAAGGGTAGTGTACATAGGCTATGCCATTTTATAAAGAAATATATGAACACAAGAAGCTTTTTAAACATAATATATAATGATACTATTCATCATAAAATGTATACAGAGTAGGCCTAATTAGGAAAAGTTGTTTACTATAGTAGTTGAGTATGATTTACTTATTGATTTGTTTCAATAGTAAACGAAAATGCACTTGTATTTATCTGCAAAAGGTTCACATACAGGAGCTTTCAGCATAGTTTTAATATAGTATAACTAGTTGTCTATTTTGAAGATACATGTGCATAAACAACGACTAAAGCTGCCAGAAGTTTTAGCCCAAACTTCAAAGACACATTTAAATGATTAAAGCTAGAGGCATATCTTAACTTTAATGTTACTTTAATCATGCAAACTACCTATATACAACAAGTTATTATGCATATGTGTTTGGGACAGAGCGGAACCAGGTCGCATTAACAGCAGATATATGCAGCCCATAATAAATAAAAGCACGAGACGTACTGGGGTCGGAGAAGAACCCCGGAAAATGTGACCGTCTGTTGCAATCCACGCGCCACGGTTCAGCTGCGCGAGAGAACACTGGCAGCAGGGTTGCCAGGTTTACACAACAAAACCCACCCATTCGTTACTCAAAACTAGTCCAAAACAAGCCCAATCGCGTTTCGGGGAGGTTCTCTGGTAAATATCGCGTTCGGGGGGTTAAATATGTGTGTTTTTTTGCAGGGCTGCCTGCTAAAATTCTCATTCCCGGGGCTAAATATCACATAATTGGGATCGCTTCAACCCGCGGACATGAGACACAGCCCGCGGCAACAGTGTAGAAGTAGCCCAATTCCGCGGAAAAAAACGGGACTTGGCAACACTGACTGGCAGTGTGAAAGCTCCCGCTCTCCACGCGCACAGCACCTGCTCTGCCACCGCGCGCAATGTGAAACCGGCATTACAGAGCGAACAAAGCACAGTTTTACTCGGCTTCTGTTTAAAGTACTCCCACACTTTTGAATGTCGCGGTCTGGCTTTATATGATAAATGATCATTTTCACTATGCCCGGGAGCAGAAGCTGCCATTATTCTAGATCTTCTGTTCCATTCTAGAACGTAAATAATGTGCCGCCGACGCGTCGACGCATTTCACGCACGTCGACGTATTTTCGTAGTCGACGTCGACGCGTCGTTGCAGCCCTAGTGTATAATACTATAGACACAGCCACTTGATTGAGCGATTTATTTGTGATGGAATAATTACTTTATAATTTTATTGGAGGTTTACACACATGTTGTACAGTTAATCTGAGCCGTGCATTAATTTACGTGATGACGGATATTATGGGAGTGGCTTGATGCAGAGAATTTGATCTTAACCCTTAAGAAACTTTAATGCTGGCACGTTACAAATCTGCTCCAAATTGAATTAAAAATGTAATTACAACATTGAAATAAAAATGTAAAGGGTGTACAAACACTGTATAAAATCGTGAATATAAATAATTGGTAATCATGTAAAAAAAAAATAAAAAAAAAAAATAATTATCATTGATCTATTATAACTTATGTTGGTTTGGTCGTTTAGCTGTTTCCTTATAAAGGTCTAGATATTTGTGGGGGTTTTTTTTGGTGTAATTTGTCAAGTTTTTTGCCAGGTGGCTTTTTTGATTATATGATGTCATTACGTTGCTGTCTTGACTAGGGGTGCACCGATCCGATATTAGGATCGGATATCGGCCGCGATACTGACAAAATAGCTGGATCGGGGATCGGAAAAATGAACAGATCCACAAGCCGATCCAGGTGTTTTTTTCCGTCGCAGCAGAACCTACGTCATTCGTCAGCTTCACGTGTGTCGCATGCTAGAAGGGAGCGAGCCAGAGAGTCGGCTGTGTGGAGGAGATATTTCACGCTTGCCACACCAACTAGTTCGTCGCTGTTTCGAGGGTATTACTGCAAAGTCAGGGTCTTTCCTGCATTGACATTTTTTTGACGGCCAAAGCCTAATTTGATGAGTTATTGTGATTTACGAGTGATGTAGAACAGATGCTGCGCTCGTGACTGAGTGACAGAGAGACCGATCTGAGAGCTCCTCCCCCGCGCGCGCTCTCTGGGTCTTCAAAATAATCAGTGTTCGCTCTCATATTTCACATATTAATCCAAATCAAAAGCTCGGAAGACCGAAACCATGTTGCACGTGACACATTCGGACAATTTTGTCCTTGAATTATCACTGGGTGTGAATTGCGCTCAAAAAACATTGACTCTTCTCTGACCAGCTGACATAAAGCATACTTTCAATAAGCGGGAGACAAATTATATCCAGTTATGAAGTGTTTTCTGTGTGTTGACATCTTTCGCGATGTTCTAACAGACGGGATTCGCACACAACGCGTCTGCTAATGTCCGATTCGTGACCTAATGACTCCTTTGAACCGAATCATTTTAACGACTGGCCAGAACAACTGATCCGTCCAACACTGAACTCATGAACTCAGTTTATTAATTTACTCAGAACGCAACTGAAATGAGAACACAAGTGTGCTTACCCAATTTAGCAAGAGTGGGTAGTAAGAATTATTTTTAATTATCAACAGTATTTCATCTTATTTCTGTTGACAATGTGTAGTAAAATAAAAAGGCCTAGCCTACAATCATTTAATCTGGAGTGAGGTGAAACCAGAACAAAGTTGTTATTAGCTAGCTGAAAATTTTTAATAAATTGCATATGGCAGAAAATTAGACTATTTGTTAATTTGTAATGCTACTTTTTAATATTGATATGATTATATACCAAAACAATTATCTGTAGTGTAAAAAAATGTTTGGTAACTGTCAGATTACTATTGTATGTTTGACCAATAGGCCTACACTGTTTTTTGTTTCCACTGCTACATTTTATTTATTTAAAGAAGTTAGATTACATTCTATTTTAGATTTGAATGCACAATTGTTTTTTAAATAAATAAGAATTCAACACCTTACATACATCTGTTATTTTGTCTTAGTTATGTTTAGTTAGTAAAGTCTGGTGCCTTTAGTCTCTTCAAGGAAGGTATAAGGTGGAAGATATACAGTTTATTATTAATTCAACAATATATCGGATCGGTATCGGGTATCGACAGATACACAAAGCCCAGGCATCGGTATCGGTATCGGGACTGAAAAAGTCGGATCGGTGCACCCCTAGTCTTGACGCAAGCCAATCGCTGCATTGCTGATCGAGGTTTTGAGTATCGATGCATCTGCCCTCTTCAGGGAAAACAAGAACGTGCAGTAATCTTAGATCATTTAATCCAGATATTTAAATCCAATCCGCAAATTCGTTTGAAGAACCAAATTAGCCTGAGATCAGTTATCACGATTAAAAGATCTGGGATCTGTCAAATCATCTCGGATGTATTAAGCGAGGTACGAAGAACGGACCCCTGATGTGTGTGCTTGTTGTGGTCAGAATGAGGTGTCATTGTTTTGTTGTTGGCATGTTTTCACGTTTCTTAGTGGTCCTGTAGTAGTTGTCTTCTGTTCTTGTTTTTCAGGATGCCTTGTCAATGCGCTGGTCTAGAGTATTTATAGATGGCTTGAATTATAAGAGGTAAGATTATTTTATGGGAATCAACTTGTCTGACAATTGCCATGTTGATAATCACATCACATTAAAGTGCCTGATCTGGCCAATCAGAGCAGAGTAGACCAATCACAACAGACTGGAGTGGACCATCTGACCAATCAGAACAGTAGACCAATCACCAGAGTACACCATGTGCAATGTATATTAAGAGACAATTTAAGTTTTTGGAGACCTTATTTTAGGAGACTGCCAATACAAAATGAGAAATCTTTAAAATAGCATAATAGGGGCATTTAAAAACAAAAAATGGTTTTAAAAATAGTTTTAATTGGTAAAGTGAGAGGGAAAAAAGACAAGGTGAAGTTTTAATTTAGTAATGCATTAAAAATAATGCTCAGATGTGGTTTCCTCCTTTTAGGTGCGAGTATTCACATTTCTCGAAGAAGATCCGTCGTTTGCACCATCTTCTCAGGGATATTGTGAGCGACGTTCCTCCGTCTCTCCTTTCCTCGCTCCTCTACGAAGAGCTGACGTCTCGGAGGGAACAGCTGCAGTTCAGTCCAGATACCACAGGGGGCGCTCTCGGATACGTGCCCTTATATGAAGGTCGTGGCGGCAGTGAAGGCTGTTTTATCTATCCCAGCGGAGAAGGGATGGACAAACTCTGTATCCTCTGCCATAGTTGCCATAGCGTCACAGTTTGTTTGATGCCATGTTGATGAACTTTATTAAGGTGTCAGTGATCTGAGGGCTGATCTCAATAACTGAATATTTAAGTCCATATATTTTATTTTATCCCTGTTCAACCAATCACTTTACCAACCATCCAGAACACCATGGCAAGCACATAGCAACACACACTAACCCACCTAGAATACTATACCACTGGGGTGTCCAATCCTGCTCCTGGAGTGCCCAGCTCTGTAAATCATCTGTTCTTTATTCTTTAGAACATCTAAACATGTCTTTGCTGCTTGTAATATTTCCTTCACTGCTGTTCCTCAGATTTCCACAGGGTGGTGCAAGAGTTTAACGATGACAAGCCTCCTAGTTTTGACATGCAACCCCAACCTATTGTCTTTTATTTGAATGGAATTATCAGACAGCTCAGTTTGGACAATATGGAGGATGTAGGTGAGATGTGAGAAATGGATTGGCTGCTGAGAGAGAAAAAATTACATTTGGGAAGAGTCATTCATTACACCAATCAAACATCTTCATATCAGAGTGAAAAATCAAATCAATTTCATGTTGTCAAATTATTGCATGCCAAACATCTGTGTGCAGGTAATGTGGCTGTGCGGTCAGATTATTGCTGTGGCGTGTGGAGGATAGGAGACAACACAAAGCCGCGGTTATTGGACGTCATCCAGACAAAAGATCGCTTCTCTTGCGTCACCGTCAGGTGTGTCTGAAAGCTCTTGCTGCCTCACAGAACATGTCTGCTTGTGCTCCTGATGGACTCTGATTATTCAGGGCTTCCTTAAGGCCGACTGCAAGTTGACTAAAAATGTCCCTAGCGGTTATTCAAATGATCATTGATACTGCTCCATTGATACTGAACTGATAGTCAAAGTACTTTATTTTACTATTCTGCTGAATGAGTGTATGCAAGAATGAGTGCAGACATGTTGTGCATTTAAGTTTAAATAACCTTTTTCCCCCCCTTGCCATTGTGATCATGCTTGAATAGTGTTGTGTGTTCTGTGTTGGTTAGTTATACCTACTGGACACTAGGGCTGCCAAAATGTCTGAAAAGCTAAATTTAAAATTCTTTCATAAATATTAGCAAAATTCCAATTATATTCAAACTCTAAAGGCAATATTTAAATGTTAGATGGAAAATGTACTGTATTGTCTCCTATGGCCACAAGAGGTCGCAACCGAGCGCAACAAGCAAATGTAAACCAAATCAAGCATCGCATATTTTATTGAAATGTAATGACATTCACTTTTTACAGTGCATTAACTTTTTTTAAACAATTGTTATTAAATAAAATATAATTTCATTAATGAGCATGTAAGGAAAATTAGGTAACAAAAGTGCATAAAACTGCAAGTGCATCAGTAATCTGAGATAACACGCTTCAACAGGCAACGTAATGTGGACACAAAATAGCAAACGGATTTATCCGGAAGTGCGTCCGCGTGCACATACGCCTATATTGCAATCATTTGCGAACATGTCACTTGTGTGTTACAAACGGAACCTGGAGAACTGAGGAAGAGCCGCTTTCCTGCGCGAGCCTACCTCTCCGCGCCCTGCACAAGTGCAGATAGTGAGCGTTTGTTCAGCTCAGCTTCATCTGCACACACAACGCGTCTGCTAATGTCCGATTCGCGAACCAATGACTCATTTGAACCGGATCATTTTAACGACTGGTTAGAACAACTGATCCGTCCAACACTTGAACTAACGAACCAGTTTATTAATTTACTCAGAACTCCTCTGAAATGAGAACACAAGTGTGCTTACCCAATTCAGCAAGAGTGAATAGTAAGAATTAATTTAATTATCCACAGTCATTCAGCTTATTTATGTTGACAATGTGTAGTGAAATATAATTTAGTGTAGACTGGAGTTAGGTGAGACCAGAACAAAGTTGTTAGCTAGCTGATAATTTTACTAAATTGTATATGGTAGAAAATTAGGCTATTTATTAATTTATGCTACTTTTTAATATTGATATGATTATACCAAAACAATTATCATTAAATAGTGTAAAAAATGAGGATCAAAAGAAACAAACATCAAGGTAGAGATCATACATAATATCAGATGTCAAAATAAGATAAGCAAAAATTACAAAAGTTTCTTTGCATTTATTTTACATGTATTGTCAGTGTTGCACTCACAGATCACGTAGGTAGAGTTCTTTACTGTGTGTGTGGATGACAATGTCTGTCAGAAACCACCGAAGACCATTTTTGACCCAGGAAAAACCCTGCTATAGGATGATCACTTTTATTTGGTAACACTTTAGAATAATGGTCATTAGTTAATATTGGTTAACTAAATTAGTTAACATTAACTAATAATGAACTGCACTTATAAAGCGTTTATTAATTTTGTTAATGTTAATTTCAACATTTACTAATGCATTATTAAAATCTCGTTAACATTAGTTAATGCACTGTGAACTAACATGAACAAACCATGAACAGCTGTATTTATATTAACTAGCTTAAAAAAGATGAACAAATACAGTAACAAATGTACTGCTCATGGTTAGTTCATGTTAGTTAATACATTAACTAATGTTAACAAATGACCATTATTCTAAAGTGTTACCTTTTATTTTACCTTAATTACATTGACTTAATTCGATTTAAAAAGCACCAGCTGTAGCATTGATTTAACATTTTGGAACAATTATATACTTTGGTTTTATTTAATTTCACTGGTAAAGACTTTTTTTCTTTACACTGAATTTAAAAACAAATGCTGATTTAAGTAACATCTTTGTTTGGATTGCAGAATATGCAGTTGTTGCCTTTAATTTCACCTTTCAGCCTTTAATTTCCAATTAAATTTCTTGTTAATTTCAGATTGCGGACTTGTTTTCATTAGCCAAAAGCCAATTTAGCCTGTTAAATACCAAATAAACATCTTGTTCATGTATACTTTCATTCTTTTATTGTGTTAAAAAAAAAAAAAAAATCGGAAATCGGTATCGGAATCGGACAGTTTTCTTGAAAAAAATCGGTATCGGCCATGTAAAATCATGATCGGTGCATCACTAATTGAAACGTATACCTAAATGCATTTGTCTTTCTAGATTTCTTAAGAACGCAGGGTTTAGGATATTTTCCTGGATTTGCATGATATGTTTTATCCTTTGTAACTGTGGCTAAACCTATAACTTGAGTAAAAAAACGTATGTCTTATTAATGTTTTTTCTCTTTTGTCTTTCACAGTCCACACCTCCCAAATGAGCTTTTGGTGGTCAATGAGCAGGGAGCAGCATATCTTTGGACTGTGCAAAAAGGGTATGTGTATGTTTAAGAACAGTGTGTGCTTCACAGACTGTGCTATCTTGTGCTTAGAGCTCAGTGTACGAGACTCCAACATCATATCAGCTTCCATTACAAATTGTTCTTTAGCTGACTTTGAGCTGCACCCAAGCTCCAAATGTTAACCGAAGCTTTTCCATCATTGACTGAATTTTTTTTAGCCATGATTGAAAAATCTGAAGGCTGTCCATTTTGACAGATTACACTGAGGGTGATCTATTGTAACTTTTAACTGTAATTCCCACCCATGTCCAGTTGGTGGCGAGTGCACTCAAGTGTGGCAGCAGAGTGTGGTTTTCAGACTCCAGAACAAAATTAAGGCTGTGTTTACACGACAACGATGTCAAAATGGTCCCTGTTCACACGGATGTGCAAAAATTATTAAACAGGCTGTGCATGCCAGGCCAGTAGCTGGAGATATCTCTGTCACGAAACAGCTCGCGAAAACATTCATGTTGTTGTTTAAATGGAGACGAAGGCGTCACTTTCAAAACCTTGCACTTTGAAACCTGTTTTCAAAAGTTTGCATTTTCAAGCCCCCAAAATGCTGTTGACATGTGAATGAACGGCCAGAACACTTCTCTCTAGAGAGTTAATTTTTCTAGCTGACTGAGTTTTTGGACATTGAATGACTTTCCTGAGGTAAATGTAACATTACATCATTTACAAGCTGTTTTATTGACGTTTTTCTGTGGTTGAAACTGATTAAGCGACTACATGAGACATGATAATGGTTCTTGTTGAAGCTCAAACGTGCTGCGTAACACGAGAATGAACCTCATTGGTTCTTGCTGAAGCTCAAACGGGCTGCTTAACACAATAATTAACCTCATTGGTTCTTGCTGAAGCTCAAAGGTGCTGCTTAACACGAGAATGAACCTCATTGGTTCTTGCTGAAGCTCAAAGGTGCTGCTTAACACGAGAATGAACCTCATTGGTTCTTGCTGAAGCTCAAAGGTGCTGCTTAACATGAGAATTAACCTCATTGGTTCTTGCTGAAGCTCAAACGTGCTGCGTAACACGAGAATGAACCTCATTGGTTCTTGCTGAAGCTCAAAGGTGCTGCTTAACACGAGAATGAACCTCATTGGTTCTTGCTGAAGCTCAAAGGTGCTGCTTAACACGAGAATGAACCTCATTGGTTCTTGCTGAAGCTCAAAGGTGCTGCTTAACACGAGAATGAACCTCATTGGTTCTTGCTGAAGCTCAAAGGTGCTGCTTAACATGAGAATTAACCTCATTGGTTCTTGCTGAAGCTCAAACGTGCTGCGTAACACGAGAATGAACCTCATTGGTTCTTCCTAAAGCTCAAATGTGCTGCGTAGAACCTCATTGGTAGTTGTGTAGCTGTCAATGGAGGGACAGAGCTCTCAGATTTCATTTAATATCTTAATCTGTGACCCTGTGAAGTGCGGTGCATTTGTGAAATGAGGCTGTTTATTACAACAAAATGTATGTAATGCATAAAATCTAATTTCCGGATTGCATTGACAAAACCACAAATGAATGCTTCAGCATGGTTCCTTGCTGGACATCCACAAACAAATTCAGAGAACTGTTGACCCGACGTTTATGATCAATCAAACTGGGTTCTGCAGCAAAACCTCTAGTTTGTGAGTTAATGAGTCTTTGTGCAGTGAGCTGATGCAACCCCGTACCACAATGATGCAGTGTGTCGATGATGTAACCAGTCCAGAGTTTTGAGACATTCTGTTCTCTTTCAGATTGCAGAAGTTCCGTCAGGAGAGTTCCAACCTGTACTTCAATGCCAAGTCGCCATGGCGATGGTGTGAGTTCTCCTGTCATCCGAGAGTGATGGTCTATGCTGACAGAACGGGGGTGGAGCTTACAGACATACGGGTAAAGTGGTGCTTCTTAGGTGTATTATTATTGGCCAAAATTATGTCCTCCATAAACATTTAGTACCTTATCAGAGTGCATTGTTTTTCAAGTTTTAATAGCCAAACCACCAATACAGCAACACCCTACCAGAGTAGAAGCAGCATCATGCAAATACTTCATTATATCATATACTTCATGAATACTTCATATAATCAAAATTGGAGGATGTTACAGAGATAAAATACAGCTAAAGACATGGAACTTGCATTTAAAATAAATTCTTGTTCTCTCCTTTTCTGCATTTCACTTCTGCTCAGTATATGAACACATGAACGCTGAGTCAATTCACAAGCTTTTTACCATTTCATTTGAGGAAAAACTACCATGAAATACATGCTGAAACTGAATAAACTGTCAAAATAAGTCCGATTTGACTTTAGCAGAAATATATATTAATATTGTATTCTAAAAAAAAATCTTAAAGAAATTAGATATTTATTTATGTATTTATTTATCTATCTATCATACAAACCAAGATATTGGAAAAATAAAATGGAAAATACAGAATTTAGGGGATTTCATGGGGCTGTAAGTTAAAAGGTAGTTTACTCTGTGGAGATGAATTGTGAACAAACACGTTTTACATCCATTTGCAAGGTCTAACACATATGTGGAAAACATTTCCTTCTCTATTGATGGTAAATTAATATTGCGATGCTGTTTTTCACCATGTGACCCAGCCCTATTATGTTCGCTCTTTTGTTAGCCTTCTCTTTATTCCTCTGCGTTTTTAGGTGGCTCTCGATTTATTATTAATCTTTGTCACTTCCTCTATGCAGAGTGATGATTGTTCTCACACATTGTTCCGGATTGGAAAGACACCAGCTTGTGTGTCGGGAGAGCGAGTGATTCTAGCCAAGTACCTGGGTAAAAGCCACGCCAATCACCACCTTGTTAACACCCAGGTAAACACTGGCATATATCGTGATTCAAGATGAGTGTTTGCATCAGATATAAGTGCAGAGGGGTGTGTTCCACCTTGTGTTTTTCACTGAGATTCTCCAGAACTTCCTTGAATGATGATCTGTATCAAATATCTTGGGAATGGCATTGATTCTACACACACCTGTTTGAACTTTAAAAAAAAAATCTTTACAGGAACTAATGATCATTAATGTTGTGGAGCATTTCCTTATCGAATGTGTTTAATAACCACAATCTTGACATTACCAAAAGTAACTTGCCAGTACCACGGTAGTAATGTGGTATTCTTTGAACTACCTTGGTGTACACGAATACAAAAGTATATAAATATGTGACCCGTGCTGGCAAAAGGAGTCGGAATGTGCACAGGATAATTTCAAGCGACAGGCAATTTTGAGGTTCATTAAGCCCTCGATTAGCGATCCCAATGCTCCAAATAGCAATTAAACATCTAAAGGTGTCTTTATTTGTACGTTTTCTGGGAGAAGTATCTTTCCTTTGTCCATGAAAACGTTCTTACTCACGCTGACTGACCGATCCGAAGCGTGCGCATAATGACGCCTCTGCAATCCCGATATACACAGAATTACAGTACTTCAAAATATCTGTCTTGGCAAGTATTCAGGCAAACATTATCTGTTGTGTCTTATGTGAATGTTTGGTTAACTGTTGTGGAAAAACAATTGATGTGTTGTTATATTAGATCCGTGTGGTACAGTAGGTCTTAATACATAGGCGGTCGGTCTCATGAATGTAAATCAAACAATTGTGGTACCACTGGGAAAAAAAAGTTGAATATATTTTTCTTAATAGATATTTGGTTTTGACTTTGTGTGTATCAAATTTGGTGTTACGAGAGATTTTAAGGTATGGTTGCTAAGTGATATTGTTTTGGAACTGACTTTGCTGACTATATTGACTTAAAACAGGTGTAGCTCAGTCATTTTGAAGGGTTTTTAATAGAGCCCGACCGATAAAGGATTTTTAAGGCCGATACCGATACAAATATTTGGTCACTTAAAAATCCGATATTCCGATATATCAGCCGATATATATAAAATAACAGAAACGCGTAAAAAAAACACAAAAAGATTTCCCTTATACATTAGTTATTTGTAATTATTCATGATCCCTCAGCCTCTCTAAAATAATATGATAATGCAGTTTAAAAATAAACTTGTTTGTTTTATTGTCACAACAGAACAGAGGAACATAAAATATATTAAAGTTCTGATAAATAAAATGTATAAAAATACAAACTTAAGATATGAAACTTAAAGTCGTTTGGGCTAACAAAAACAAAAAATCAAAGTTACCAGTATTAATAGATGTGGTAAGCTTTATAAATATAACTTTTAGCAAGACTGGAAAAAAAAATATTCAGTTAAGTTCTAGAAGTTCTGATAAATAACAACAACAGCAAAACATAAACTATATACAGTATAAATATGAGCCACCTTATAATTACAATGTCAACTTGCTTATCCCTTTACATGCACTTTTAATTCTATCCATCAAGCTACCACAAACCATTTTCAATCATCATTTGCTGCCTGCCTTCTAAAATCTACTAACGTTACTGATGATGACTCGTGTAATCCATTATTTGACTCGTTAATGCGGCGTCTGAACGAAGTCACGCACTTTCGTTCACTCTTCACGAGCCTAACTTACGATTTACAATGCAGAGACTGGAACTACAAATATACTAGTTATAAATACAGTAATCATTACTTTATTCAGGCAGAATAAGTTTGTTGTGTTTTTCAAGGCGCATTAATGTTAGCGGTCTCCCACTGATAGCCATGGCATTAGCTAGCTTTGTGGTTAGCGTCTATGATAAGTTATAATTTAGAAATATGTATACTTTTTCAAAATAACGGGCAGGGGAGAGATGATACGTCTCATGATGTCAAACTGTCAGACTATTAAAGAAATACATCTTATTCAGTCACATTGTCCGAGGTAAAATAAGTCAGTCAACTGTAACCTAGCGTAATTACCAGCTCTCTTGGCTTACATGTAACAGCAAAACTGGACTTGGCAGTTACAAATTGTGTCATGTTATTTGAGTTAAGAAAACTGATGGGGATGTTCTTTTAACTGTTATTCAATTCAAGCAATGTATGTCTCGTTGCCAACTTACATGCATTTCGCGGATGATCTGTGTTGTGAATGCAGCGCTCAGAGCGCTGAAGCTCAGCATGACTCTGCTGGATCAGCTGGTGGTGTTGCCAGCCGGCACGTTGTAGAGTGCCCTCTGGTGGACAAACTATGAAACGCCAACACTCAATGTGTTTGAGAGGTGTTTCGTCCGGTTTTTTTATTTTTAAAAAAATATTAATTTATCGGCCATCATAAATGCCGATACCGATAGTTTGGAAAAAGCCTAATATCGGCCGATAATATCGGCCCGCCGATATATCGGTCGGGCTCTAGTTTTTAATAGAGAATGTGAAAATAACTTTAGAATTTTTTGACAATTTGATCATTGCGACTCATTTTGCCGGCACGGGTCACATTTAGTAATAATTAGGGAAGTAATCAACCAAAGAAAATCTTGGTCGACTGAAGTTCTGAAATTTTCGACTACAAATGATGCTAGGAAAAAAACGTTAAATTAATTAGCTGCGCAGTACTTGGTAGCCTTATTGTCTGCCTAAATGAATTATAAATAAACATAAACTAGTAGGCTATTTGCAGTATATTAAATCGTTTTTGAGCTGATTATTTTGCACTGAAATGAGTCTGACACACGAGTGTATCGGCTCTGACAGCTTTGCATCGCGTGCATCAGCGCAATATCATAGCCTATGATTTCCGAAAATATAGTACTATGTTGTCAACTAGTGATATCATCACAAGAACTTTTGAGGAATATGCAATATAATTTAGACAATTGTTTTTGTCAAATGTATTATAATAACTGACAGACACTATCATTTCAGCCACTGTGCAGCTCGAACATACACGAATAGACTATTAACTTAAAGCTTTTACTCTTAAACACAAAAGGCACGTCCAAGTTATCTTACCGTTTTTAGATGATATGACATGTTTGTCGTCGAGCTGTGATATGCAAACTGTTGCTTGCAAAATTTGCATTCGACTTTTTTCCCAATTTCTATTTTTAAAAAATGCTGCCACACTGTTGATGTCTTTGTTGACATGGTAGAAGAGGACTGACTAGGAAAACACTCTCAATTAAATAAATGATATACAGCAAAGTAGCCTAACTTTACTTCACTGTTTCTCTTCTCCAGTGGGTTGGGCTAATCCAAAATAAGTGAAAACAAGGGGATGTTCTGAGGACAGACTGTTACCTGTGAAACGGGTGCTCTGAAAACATCCCCATTAGCAATTAGTGCTTTCCACCTGATGAAATGAACGCGGCAAAAAAATCGACGAATCTGAATTTTTGTCGAGCCAGAACGTATCGACTAATAAACAACTAATCGACTGGGAGATTACAGCCCTAGTAATAATGAAGTATTGTGGAATGCTATTTATTCATTACTGTTCAAATGTTTGCAGTCTGTAAGATTTTCTTTTTTTGAGTTTTAAAAACAAGTCTCTTATGCTCACCAAGGCTGCATTTATTTGATCAAAAATACAACAAAAAATTTACAGAAATATTGTGTAATATTATTACTATTTAAATGAACTGTTTTCTATTGGAATATATTGTAAAATGTAATTTCCTGTGATCAAAGCTGAATTTTCAGCATCATTACTCCAAGCTTCAGTGTAACATGATCCTTCAGAAATCACTCTAATATGATGTTCTGCTCAAGAACATTTCTTATCATAATCAATGTTTAAAACAGTTGTGCTCATTAATATTTAATTGAAATAGAAATATTTTATAACATTATACATGGCTTTACTGTCACTTTTATTAATTGAATGCGTCCTTGCTGAAATGTTAATTCCTTTAAAAAAAAAAAAAAACTTTTGAGTGGTAATGTATATTTAAAGACCCATAACAGATTCTCCTGTTATTTGATGCCCTCACTGTGCAGTGTAAGAGAAATAAAGCATTTCCTGTTTCTGCGTCTGCAGTTTTCCACGTACATCATGGATGAGCGCGTTCCCAGTGTTCCCATGCTGAAATGGAACCATATGATGGAGTCTCCGCCTATATTTGCCTGCGGTCTGCCAGCACAGACCCCAAGCCAAACCTCCAAATTGCTGCTTGGTACTCAGAGGTCACAGGAAGTCATGCTACTGCAGTACACAGGTGAGGGGTTTGTGTATCAGTAACCGTTTCTGTTTGTTTACTAATTGCTGTGCATTATTTAAGTTATGAGTTTTATCAGTTTATTTTATCTGGTAATGTGCCACCAGTTGAGGTATAGGAAGACAATTATGATAATGGAAAGCATGTATTGCGGGTAGTTGAATCTTATTGGTCAGGGCACTTTTTTAATTTTTAATTTATTTATTTTTTTATATGCATTAGAGCCGGTTCACACAGAAGGCATTTTTGGCTTCCACTATGGTTTTCTTTTTGAACATGCTTCTTCAGCACCTTGTGAAAACGTTTAAAATCCCTTCTCGAGGCGCTGCGTTCTCTGCAGTTTCACTGTGTTTCGCTGTTTTTGAATGCATCAGTAGCTATGTTTCCATCTAAAGTTGCGAATTTAACTTGTGCGCAAAATTGGAATATCACTTAAAACATTTGCAAAAAAAAGCACAGATTCTATCCCGTGTTCAAGAGAACAAAATCGTCACTTCCTGGGAAATTGGTGCAACATATCCTTGATAATAGGGGAAGCTGCTGCAATTGTTTTCCAATTGCTTTTTTCCTACATAAGAAATTACTTCAGGCCCATTCAATTCACACCAAGAACGATAACAATAAAGATAACTATTAGCGTCCACACCAGAGGATGCTATCGTTCTGTTTATTCTAAGCTCGTGCTTGTCTGCCATTTTTAAATGCTCGAGCTCGTTACAGCAGGATGGATTCTGATTGGCTGTCAATGTTTTTATTGTTCATCAGCTGGAAAAAAAACATTCTGAAGGTGATTCCAAAGATATCGTTTCTCTCTGCACTTATAGGCTATTCTTTAATAAGACCGATTTTTAGAACTCTTATCTTTGTTATTTTTAGTTATCGTCCTTGGTGGGAACAGGCCTTTAGGGCTCAGTCAGAGCATACAGATGAAACTTAATAAATGTTGTCAAGTTATATTTTTTGGAGGAGGATGCATAGTGTTTGAGAACGTAATTGTGAGTTCTGGGAGGGCATTATACCCAACCATTTTGATGACTGGCTCAGGCATTTCAGAATGACCAAACCAACAGTTGAAATCAAACCAATTGTTTTTTTTGCAGAAGGGATTCACACAGTAAATGTGTTTCCATCTTAGTTTATCTGCACGTCTTCTCATCGGATAAAAGTTATCCGCTTCAATTGAGCTCATACGTTTGTTGTATGCACATTTTCAGAATTGATGCCGTTTCCATCAAGCGTTTAAGTGATATCCCAAAATGTGCACACAAATAGAAACACAGCTAGTGTGTCCAGTGTGAACTGTCAAAATGTAGATCTGCATGCAACCCAAAAAGGTTTTGAGCTTCTCCTGGAGCGTTTTTCCTGTAATAAGTGTACTGTATGACAATTTGAATAAAAACACTTTACTAAACAACTGAATAAATGACTGCATCTTTATTTTGTCACTTAGGTGGGAGGGAGCATGCCTGTCAGGCTCAGGGACCCATTCAGAGGCTTTTTAGTCCTAAAGAGAGTCTGAGCCACCTAGACCTTCAGCTACCCCACAAGCAACACCTCGCTCAGGAGAGACTGAATGTACCCGTTACAGGTCAGGACACTTTCACAACCATTTTATCAACTAAAACCAGATTGAAGGTAATAGATGGTATTTTTTGACTAGCATGAAGTATGTGATCTTAATTTGATCAAAGGTCAAAGGTGGGGAGCACAGGTACTGCGGGGGGGATCAGCAGGGGGGAAAAAAAGAAAGAAACAAGTGCATGAATAGAGGTTGACGCTCTGCTTTTATGAAGCGGCACCGAACTGCAATTCCACTGAATCGTTCTTTAGACCATTGACTGAACAAGCCCAGCATAGAAGTTCCTCGCTATAGAAAAGCACTGCTTCAGTGGACTGAATCACAAGTTGATATTGTGAAGGCGCCGCTCCCGTGCCATGTTCCAGCAAGAAGACGTACAAGAAGCTGAGGTTGTGAGGCGCTTGAGAGCCACTGGGGTAATCCATAGTGCACCAAATTGGACATTGGGTAAAGTGGGATAGCTAAGCTTTCTTGCTCCATCTCAAGCAAATCTGTGATAACACTACATTAATAATTCTAGCTGTTTTGTCATATGATAGCCTCTTTTAAGTTGGTTTGGAGTGGTGAGGTGATAATCACAGTCAAAAGTGGAAGAAAAGAACAGGATTTAATGCGATCCGAGCTGCTTTGAGACACTGAAATCACTGTATCATGAGCTGCTCACATTTGTAAATGAACAGTGTTGAGCATATATTTAATTAAATCAAAGCTTTTGAGATTTGAATCTCTCACTAATCTATACTTTCAGCCCTACTCTTATTTGGTGCAATGATTATCAGACTACTGTACTCATGTGGTGCTTTCAATTTATTCCTCAGGTTTTTCTGTTGTACGGAATAAGGAGTACGTGTCCGTTTTCCAGCTCTCAGATGCTGGAGACATCTTTTTCCAAACGTTGAAACTGCATGCAGACCAGACCACGACCAACGAGGATGTCCCAGAACAAGCTGTCAGTGTGGAACATACTGTAGAAAATGGACATTTGGAAGTAGTCAACAATGTTGACGAAGATCACTTAAATGCTTCGGATACCAGCAAAGACCCATTAAGCTGTTCTATTGGGAATAACACAACTTGCTGTACCAGACCACCCAACCCAAGCCAGGATCCTGATCTCCAAGTTGCCTGGAACGAATGGTTCAAGCCCATTTTTAAAAAGGCTTCAGGGAAAAAACGACACTCTCGTTTTCGACGGATAAGAACCGATGATTTAAAGGGCTTAAAAGGCAAAAAGAAGTATAAACTTGTGGCAGATAGTGTGACGAAATTGAGGAAAGACCTTCAAGCGGTTATGAGGAAGAAAGAGTCGCTCTCGCATAGGGTCACGTACCTGCCTCACCTGGACGTGACACCAGTTCCCAATCCTGTAGATCCCGAAGAATGGGACGACGATGTGAGCCAGCGTTTGGCTGCGTCGTGGGAGGGCAATTGGAAACAGTGGTGGGAGGAGAAGCTGGGCTTGAACCGGGCCCAGAAAATTGCTGCGCTCCGTAGAAGGCGTCATAAGGCGAAGCAGGCCAGAGCTCGGCATCGCACATCGCTTGCTGGAAGCTTCACCTCGTCTGTAAGTTACCAAGAAAGTGTCTTGGATTTGCCATCGGCGGGGAGCCAGGTTCTGGATTCTAATGATGAGACTTCGGAAAAATCTCAAGCCACGGACATGGCGGAATGGAGGTCCAGATCGGAGTTGCACAAAAAGAGCCGCATCATACTGAGACGGTTTTTAAATGATCAATCGACTGTGGAAGAACCTTTCAGATCTCCTCTACGTTCTCCTCCGAGAAGGCATGATCAAGACCTTTTGACATCTCCGTCAAAATCTCAGTCTTCTCTTCAGGTAAGGATTCACTGTTATGGAATTTCAGAGTTGATAACCAATAACTTGCCAATCATTGTGGCTGACACCGGTAATTGTATTACTTTTAACCTTGTTAAATGGAACCGCTGTCTAATACATTTGGCTTGTTTAATTGAAATCATCTGTTGTGCCATTTTCATGAATAAGTGAAAACAAGACATAATACCAAGACATGTTCATTAATTACATCTTAATATAAAATGGCACATGAGTACATTTGTGATTGTGAATTAAAGGGATGGTTCACACAACTATGAAATAATTATTAAATTATCATTTACTCGCCCCCCAAACCTGTAAGATTTTCTTCATCTTCAGAACACAAATGAAGCTCTTTTTAATGGTATCTGTGAGACGCTTTATATGTAGGGCTGGGCGATAAATCGATTTTATCAATTGACTCGAATGTGTAGTTTACGTTGATTTGTTTGAATAAAAATCAGTTTTCCCTTTAACATTCGCTGACGCTCCCCTCTGGCCTCCCGTAGTTCCGAATGGGCTCAGCCTGCGCCCCGTGCATTTGCCATAGAGATACACAAACAACAAGGACAGTGTCATCTTATAACATAGTGTCATTCGTAATTGGTTCGGTCAGTCGCAGAACAAACAATACCCCGCTGCAAAGTGTGTTTTAAGTCTGAACGGAACCGCGCTACTCGTTTGAGCTGCGTGGACGTTTTTCAGCTCGGAGCAATAATAGACAGCGCAGCGGAAGCTCACACTGAGTGTCACACGGGCCAATCTCGTGACACCATTACTACACAGCGCTGGGAGATCCAGTGAGAGCGTTTGAATTCACCACAGAATTAATAACATCGCTACTGTGAGATCTAGTGGAAGCGTTCGGCACAGTATTATGTTATAAACCACAGATATAAGATCAAACACAGCTGATGTGGAAACCAGACAACATGAGCGAGGATCAGGGGCACATGGATTTAATGGATTTGATGTTGTCATTATTCATCTCAGGGTTCGTGAAACCTTTAGAGATTAAAATTCAAGCACTTAAGGGTTTTCAGGAGCTTCACACTTTTTCCCAGCACTTCAAAGCTCCAAATATTTTCCAATTTTAATGTAATTTTTAATGTGATGATTTGTAAAACCAAAAGGGTATTGTGGAAGAAATAGGCGAATGTTTTTTTTTTTATATATATATATTTTTTTTTATATATACAATTCCTTTAATAATCACTGAAGCTTTTGGTCAGTTCAGTGTGAGACTATAAAAGAACAATGGTAACCTATATTTAGTAAGAGCAGACTAGATTTTTTTGCACATTACTTTTGTTAATAAAGTAATAAAATTTTGTTTTATCTGCATATCAATTCATAAACCTTTGATATGTATTGTATACTGCAAAACATATGGTGCCTATATATACACCGTGGAATAGTCAAGGTTTATTCACATGCTGAAAGTTTTGGACCCCAGGTATGTGCTACCAAGCCGCAAATATTTTTAAACAATATAAAGTTATAACTTGTTTTGAACAATTTCTTTATCTGCAGATTGATTTTAAGTAGGAGGGAAAAAATCGATTTAAATCGTAAATTGGATTTTTTTGTGAAAAAAAATCTGTTATTCTTTTTTTAGGCCATATCGCCCAGCCCTATTTATATGATGAACTTTTATTCACATAAACATTAATCTGTGAACATGAACAGAAACTCAGCCGGACCTGCTTGATGCGCAAGAACAAACCTTATTGGTTCTTGTGGAAGCTCAAACGTGTTGTGTAACACAAGATTGAAACTCGTTGGTTCTTGCACGTCAAGCAAACATTCTTTTTTACCTCAACTGATGTGTGAGTTGATGAATGTTTATATGCGAGTCAAAGGCTAAATTCCATCTGTTCATCATATAAAGTGATCGTGTCTCTTTAGAAAGTTTTGGACTAAACCGCTCAATTCATATGGATTAGTTTTACGATCTCTTTATGAACTTTTTGAAGCATCAAATACCCCTTTTCCACCAAGGCAGTGCTAGAGCTAATTCAGAGCCAGAGCTAGTCCTAGTTCATAGTTGGTTCGACTGAGGAGCCTTCTAAGAACCGGTTTGCTTTTCCACCTGCTTAGAGCCACAACAGAGCCATGTCTTACGTATACGTCACTGTATACGTCTCATCTCTCTCAGCAACACTAGTGAGGCAGCGGCAGTGTTGCCAAGTCTGTGGTTTTGCTGCGGGCTGTTTTTTCATGTCCGCGGGATGAAGCGACCCCAATATTATGTGATATTTAGCCCCGGGAATGCGAATTTTAGTAGGCAACCATGCCAAAAAACATATTTTACCCCCAAATGGAACGCGATTGGGCTTGTTTTGAGTAGCAATTGGGCGGGTTTTGATGTGAAAACCTGGCAACCCTGGGCAGCCGGAAACACACACCAGGCTTGTTCGAGATGCATCGTCACTGCGCAGACGATCAGCGTATGATATAGGCTTGCTACGATAGTCGGTGTTACCGGTGTCCAGACTCAACACCGGTTACATCACTTGCCCACCGTGACACCGCCCACCGTCTTTTTGATTTTTTTATAGTAATAAAATAATTTGGTTCAGTTAGAGAACAGACAATACAAATAAAAATTGAACGTATCTGCTTAATAAAGCAGGATCCGACCGTGAGTCTCGGCAGCGGCAGGAGTCATTCATCAGATTTAAGAGTGAGTAGCTGACTGAGATGATCGCGGAAGATTTGATTTCAGAGCGAAACGTAAAAGCGCCTATTTAACGGAGTTTGTCATTTGCTTTCTTGTTGTGTTTTTCATTAAAAATAATAGGCTAATGAACCCACAATTCAAGCAACCCGCAGCCAAATTGGCGCTAATTCAAAACCGAAAGGAAAATATGCACGGCCGCACAGAGCGCGCATTGTTTACTTTCGCCTGGCTCCGCGTGCGAGCCTCCGCGCTACGCTGACTGCGCGCATTTATTTTTGCCGCGCGCACCCTCAAGCTCGTGCGGGCGCGTTGAGTATAAACACGGCTTTACGGACGAACTGATATTCATTCATGGCGTGCATCTCAATCATAGACTGATCACTGCTTGATCAGTGCCCTGACTACTGAACTAGGGAACTGATTGAGACGCACCCATGGCCTCACAGAGCGCGCATTTACGAGCTGTCATTCATGGTGTGTGCGCACTGGCGCGTTTTCAGTTCAGAGCGGTCGTGTGCATGTTACTTTCGCTTAGATAGAATTAGTGATTTAAAAGCCTCCGCCGGTGTTACCGGTATTACCGGTGTTGTCACACATCAATTAACCGGTGGGAAAATTTCCTCACCGTCACATCCCTAGTATGATATAAAAAAAAACGCATGAGTGAATCAAAAGCATAAGGAGTCATATGCTCTCGCTGGACTCGTTATCATACGGCGATCGGTCTCTGCACAGCACCGCTGTGAACAAGCCATCCATCAACAATGCAAACGTTGCGTTACTATTCATTCACATGGCTTTACGATCCTACATCGGCATCAAAACACAACGCAAACACAGCGAATCCAACGCATTCATGCAGTTCGCCGTAATTTGTATTGACGGAGATTACAAACAAGCAGCAGCTGTTAGCTCCATTAGCTGCTATTTCAAACATGGCGGATCTCAAGTTTGTGTTGGTCTTGTTGACCCCGCCCCCAGCGCCTGACTTAATCGGTTCTTACTTCTAGCCCTGTTCTAGCCCAGCAATGTTTTGGCGCTACTTAAGAACCACTTTTCCTGGCTCGGAGCTGGGGCTTTGGGTGTGGAAACACAAAGAACCGATTTGAAACTAGGCTCTGGCTCCGATCTAGCTCTAGCTCTGCTTTGGTGGAAAAGGGGTAAAAGATCAAAGTGGTAGTTGCGTGTCAATGGAGGGACAGAAATCGCTCAGATTTGATTAAAAAAAGATCTTCATTTGTGGTTTGGGACGACATGAGGGTTGAGTAAATTATGACACTGTTCATTTTGGGGTGAACTAACCATTTAAATGAGCTTAATAAATTAACAAGTTGCGATGAAGTAATCCTCACTAGTGTCATGACAAATTGGCTAAACAAATTATCGGTGAAAGTTTCAGCAGAAATTCCATTATAACCGTAATAATCATAACCAATAATATATCGGCTGCCAATATATCACGCAACTCTACTTTCAGGTTGAACGACCAATCTCGAGCACCCCCAATGTTGCAGTAAGGACGGATTCGGGACCTCATCAAGGATCACCCACCTCGACATTGATGCCAACTAGCCAATTGAAGCGGCGCAAGGAGTTTTACCTTAATTCTCTTCCCACTTCGCAGACATGTACTCAGAACTCGGCACCGGACGATGGATTTTCATTGTCTCAAATTCGCCTTTCTTCGCCAACTCAGTCGTCCAAGCTCTCCTTGTCTTCCCAGAGAGTTTCCCAACTCAGAAGCTCCTCACAGGCCTCCCAGACAAAAAAGAAGTCTCGGATGGGCTTCTAAAAATCTGGCTCCAAACAAGGAATGCTGCAAGGCAAGTGACCTACTTTTTGTGCGGTGTCAAATGTTTGGGTACTGTACGCAGGCGGGATGTGTTTTAACAAGGAACTCGAGCCAATGTTTCTATAGCGAGTGTGTATGTGTGCATGAGTTGCACGAATTTTTGTAATGAATAGCAAATGCTGACTGTTTGAACCAATTAGAGCGTACTAGTGGTCTATAGATCGGTCCACTTGATTTTGTGGCACTTGAGTTTACAAAACTCGTATAATGTCTGTAGAGGAAAACCAAGTTTATTACTTGACTTTCCAACCATATTCAAAAGTGTCTTAAAATGTTTGCTATGTGGTATTCTCTAGTCTAGTGTTACTTGAAAAATGTCTTCACAGTATGTAGTGCATTGTGTTTTGAAATGGATCCCGTGGAATTTTTATGGCATGTTGCCCACTTGTTTCTCTAAGGGAACCGAAGGATCATTTCCAGCTGGTGAAAACTGACTTGACATGGTTTCTTTCTAGTGCACTGGTTGTTTCTCATAAGAACGAGTTCCTCTTTTTTTGAAAATGTCAATCGCATAGCACCAGGCAGAATTGCATCATGCACTTGTTGTTTGTAGGGGTTTAGATCGGCTGATAACATGACGTTGTTGTGGTTGACGAAGGCATGGTGAAGCCACTGTATTGTGTTGTTGTTGTGTGAAATTCAGCGGTTTACAGCATCTGCTGGCTGTTTACCATTTTCTGCGTGTGTGGAATAGTTGAGGCTCTTGGGAACAGAGAACCAATTGAGGTTGAGCTGATGTTCATGATAACCCAACTAAGCAAAACAGGAGACATTGAGTGAATTTCAAAATAGCTTTTTTTTTTTTAATTGTGAATGTTTTTTTGTTTTTTATATATATATATATTACCATGACAAAAATAACAATAAGTTAATATCTACAAGAAGCTATACAGAACGTATATGCACTTTTTTTTTTTTTACATTGTACAAATTTACATTTTTAGGCTTTTTTTTGTTGCACTTTTTCAACATACAGTATTTGTCTTCATACATCGGCTAAAGTGAAACTTGTACTAAATTGGCAAGTAGGTTAACATCATCACACTCAAACATACACACAAAAAAATAAACAATCTGCTTTTTTTCTCTCCCTGTGAACTCGATGCACACCTTGGTAAATCTCTGACTCCATGACCTCAGAGAGGCGGCAGTTCTGCAGGCACGCAGCTTTCCCGCTGGCACACGCTAACAATCATATTACAAAACTCAAAGTACAAGTCCTAAGTTGTTCTATAACAGTCTAGTGTACCTTGGATATGTCATATTGAGCAACCTGGAATGTTGACAAATCCTAACATGCACCAACTACTATAAACGCTAAGGCTACATTTTTTTGTTTTTTTTGTTTAACTTTTTAGCTGCCAGTGTTGTGCAGTGCAGAATTAACACAAGTCATCAAGAGAGACGTTTACAGTATGTGGACTGGCGTTTTGTAAAGCCATAAACCAAGAGGTTTAAAGTACAATTCTGATATTTTGGACTCGTTGGTTTCATTGAACCCAGGCACAATGGCACCTCGCTGTACAGCATTAGGTTTACAGCCAGGAGAGGTCTGTGACATCATCGTGAAAGATGACAAGGAAGCCATTGAGATCGTTATTTGGCGGTGTGGCGGACACATCTCCATTGGTGATTGTGCTCCTTGGCAAGTGGTTTAGAGCGAACTACTCTCTGCAGGCACGGGACCGGAAGTTGGAGGGGAAGTAGGGTCCTTCGGCGTCGCTGCCCAGCGAGCTGCTCAGACTCTCTTCCCCAGAGCTCAGGTCTTCACTTGAATCCTCACTGTTGTAAGAGGAACGAACACAGTCAGAATTTTGTTACAGATGCCCCTGAAATCATTAGTCATTTGTTTTGGGAATCTCCTAAGGTGCAAATTTTTTTTTTGAGAGGACTTTTTGATTTCGTTTTTTACAAAAGGAAGCCATGGTTGTTCATTTTGTAGAAGCTTTATGTGAAGTTATGGTAATTTTAATAATTATGTTTGGTCATTTATTAGATTCATGAAGTCAAATGGCTTGGACCAAATGCCTAAACTTGATTAAAACATCAAGACAATAAAATGTATTTGGGAACCGTATCTAAAAGTAAAATCTTGAAAGCTATACAAATTATGCAGTCGTTTCAGAGATGCTAGTTTATTTTTAGTAATTCTGTGCTTTTGTCATTTTTAGTTTTTATTCTATTAGCTTTAGTTTGCTTTTAAATAGTTATATTTATAGTCATTTTAGTACTTTAGTTATCTGGCCACATTTCTACGTTTTTCATTGAATATTATGCAAATGGTTTCAATCAAGCTGGAATATTTCTTTCTCCTTCTAATCTATTCTATTGATTTTTCTTCCCTTCTATATACCCATGGCATGTTTGGTGATGTAATTGTTTTGTTTTTTTTGTTGTACTGGCCACACCTCGCACGCCCGTCTCTTACTCACAGGTGATGCTGCACAACCTGTGTCCTCTTTGTAAACACATTATTCTCTACCCACATTCCATAGCTGCGCCTACCTTGACGTGTATGCATATCTAACCCATTAGTAGTGAGTCCCGTCTGGATTTTCAGCCTGTAATCAGCTGTGTCACTGAGTCTTGGGAATGACTTATTGCTCCTGGCGAATAAACATGCTTGGGTTGGTTGCTGGGACGTGACTAATCGTTCATAGTTATCAACTAACATGGTAAGGACACCTGATAGTAAGACGTTGGGTGGGGCGTACTGAAAGAACTTCAGCCTGTGCTGACGGGGTTGTGACGTAAGTGGTGTGTGTAAAAGAGTAACACACCAAGGTTAAGTCATGTCGTGATGGGGAAATACTGTGATTGAACTGAAACCAGAAGTTGTGATGGAAAATTGCGCACATAGTGACAGGCGTACTCTACGTAAATCATTCCCAAGTATGTTTGGTTGCTGCTATTTCCTGATGTTTTAGACTTAAGTTGTAATCTGTAGAATATGGACCTGGAAAATTCAATCAATCGGTCACATTATAGTAATCAGTGTTGTTTTAGTATTATTTATATTATTTTATAGTATTTATTCATATCTGAAATTAGTTTTAGTAATTTTTCTTTTGTCTTTTTTTGTTGTCATTTTAGTACTTAAACTTGTTTTATTTTCATATCTAATACTTAAGTTTTATTTTATTTGAATTACAGAAGACCGTTTTGGTTCAATACTGTCAGGTTCTGCTATCACAGAAGATCATTTTGACTTGTAAATTTGCCCCATAGACCGTCATTGCAAACGTAACTGTCTGTTTTTTGTTTGTTTTGCAAACTGAAGGACATCTAAATTTTCTGTGGTAAACAAGTGTGATTGAAACCATCTGTATGTGGTTAAACCAGAATATTCATACTACTGATATTAAGATGAGTGTGAGACTAATGTCGTGTCTTTCCGCAGGTGAGCTGTTTACCTCTCGCTCTCGTCCCACGAGCCCTCTGGAATTGTGGGTAGCTCTGGGATGCTGCGGTAGCTGCTGTGCAAGTTCTGCGCTGTCCTCCGCGAGACGATCCACACCAGTTTCTTGTGGTCGGGTTTGGCACATTCTGGAGAGGAGTACTCTCTCATACACTGGTCAACGAGGCCACGCCAGCGCGCCAGGTCAGCCTTCGAGATCTGAGTAGGGCAACAGACATTGCTACATTAGACACCAGCTCTTACATAAGGACAGGGCACAGAGCCAGCGAAATTTCAGATGGGACCGACAAGTGTAAACCAATAGTCTGCTGGCGACAGGACACTTCTTTAAGTGCTTTGAATTTTTTCCTTTGGATGTTTGAGAGCTATTGCAACCAAAGGAATATTTTTTTAATCAATCAATTGTAAAGGATTCTTGTGCTGGCACTGTTTTGGTTCAAAATTGTCTGATTAAACTAGTTCACTCGACCAATCTGTGATATTCACTTTTTATTTCTTCCCTTTTTGAAAGGTTTTATTGTGGTACTCAGGCCATTTAAAAAGACTGACCTACTTCTGAGTATTTACCTTCAAGTGTGTTTGTATGCGGTGGGCGATCTCAAACAGATCCGCAGACTGTAAGGCCTCGATCTCAAGCATCAAGAGCGACAAGGCGAGCACCGAAGGCTAAAAGAAAGAGGGAATTCATCAGAATTCAAACTTCCACATAATTCACTTCCAGTATCTGTTTATTTGTTTTGAAGTAGTTCTTACTTTTGCTTTGGAGAAAACAATTCTGCATAGGCAGGCTTTCAGCTGGGCTTCCAGTTTGTCAAGATTCAGGATGTCTTTTCTGAAAGCAAGAAAAAGAGTTGGTCAGAGTGCATTAAATGTGAGCTTGCATTTAGTTACTGTTAGCTGAGCTGTTTGTCATTTGACAAGCTGTTCCTGTGTGGTCTAGTCAGAAGATTATCCTAGTTTCTGATGGCTGACAGCATTCACTGTGACCCATATACAGCAAAATGCTCCTATAGTGCACTTGCCAACTCTGTCTATCAACCTTCACAGGGCCAAGTTTCCTTTGTCAATCCTGCACATTTAAAAAGTTTATCTGGCTTTTGAGTTTGATCATGCCACCACCCGTTCTTACCTGTTGGACGTGTGCGAAAGTGCAATGGCGTGGTACAAATGCAGAAAGGTTAAGGCTGTGACGGCTTTGAACTGGAAGTTGAGTTTCTCTGAAATGATCTTCTCCATTCGGCTGAGGTCCGAGACGGTAAACTTGCACTGGCTGATGCGAATGAGCTCGTGGCTGGACGAAATATTGCATTCCTCTTCGGTCGCTCGCGCGGCGATGTGGAGGCAGCCGATGCTGATGCAGGCCAAATACTTGGACTGAACCTTTACGCAAAAAACACCACCGATCAGTTATACCAGAGAAGATGTCATGCGGTACATGTTAATTGAAATCGGTTATAATTAACTGGTTACCTTCATCATAGCTAGAAACCTGTCCAGCAGGTTAACGGCTAGTACAAAGGTCTGAGTGCTGTAACCGAAGAAACTGGTCAAACTCCAGAGATCTTCCACTCGAGCATCTCGACATTTGGCTGAAACTCCATTACCGTTCTGTGTGCACAAGGAGAAATAAGGAACATTTCAAGTTAAAACTGTGATTTGGTCTAACATATTGTTAATTGGACCGTTAAAGTGATGGTTCACCCAAAAATTCAAACCTCAAGTTGATCCAAACCTGTACGAGTTTTTCTTCTGCTGAACACAAAGAATTTGGAAGTCAAAGAATAATAATATGGAAGTCAAAGGGACCCATCAACTGCATGGTTACCGACATTATTCAAAATGTTTTCCTTTGTATTCATCAGAAGAGAAATTCATACAGGTTTGGAACAACTTGAGGGTGAGAACATAATGACAGGATTTTAATTTTCGGGTGAACTATCCCTTTAAGAGTTGAGATGGTCGAGTTGTGTGTTTTTTTGTTTGTTTGTACATTTTACAAGTCAAATACAATGTAGAGAAATATTCTAAATTGCAATAACTGTTATGTTTTCAAATGTAATGTATTTTCACAGGAGTTAGTAAAACTAGTTTACCTCTTGGGTGGATTCGATCAAACTGAGACCCGTTTCCTTAGGCAGATAATGAACCTCCAGCTCCAAATTGCTCTTCAGCTCCTTCATCAGTTTGAAGGCCTCCATATTTTGTCTTTATCTGGGTTTCAAGTCTCCAAAGCACCTTTAAAAAGGGCATAAAAAAGTCAGTAAATTGAGTTCACCCAGGGCGGTGGGTCAAGGTTTTGCCCAGCCCCCCTCCGCTCAGCTGAGCCTCGGTGTCGGGTTTCGCTGGTTAACGCCTTCTTACAGCAGATCCAAACAAATAAATCGGACGTTTTCCGTCTGAGATGTGCAAATAAACGTGGAAACGTTGTTTTTAAAACGCTTTAACTTGAATATTAAGCCTAGAACAGCATCGAAAGTGAATGTCATCCAGCGGAGCTCAGTTGATCCTTCAGCTGGAAAATACCTCGACCAGAGGGGGAGGGGTTTAAATCTTTACACTGCTGTACAGTGTATGTTTTTAACCTCAGATTATGTACGGGTTATTTGATTATTACAACATAACATCGGGTACTGTAACATTTTACGGATCAATCTATTCGACTCAGAAGAATAATACAGAAATTGACTTCAAATTCTACATGTAACGTTACTGGCTTAGAAAGTAAACATCAAAGACGACCAAAAAAACGATATTCGGTCATTCCAATATAATAAATCTATAACTTACATTAAAGACATGCACAAATGGTCGATACAATACCATTTAAAACTATAAGAAATATACAAATCTGACGTTAGTCGAAATCTAGTCCATAAACACCAGCATAACCAAAGATCAAACCTATTTTCAGAATAATAAAAAAACAACTAGAACATTTAAACAGTGACAGTCCGTCTATACGGATATTTGAAAAGGAAACCAACATGTTAACGTCAATTCTTGAAGATAAGATGAATAAAGGTGAATTACCAGAGATGTTAAAAGGACATATTGTGTTTGTGTATCCGAGTCTTTCTTTCGTCTGTTTTCTCTGCTTCTCTTTCCTTTTGTTGATGTTGAATGTAGCTCCGCCCCTCTGGGCCTGGCACGTACGGAACGTAAGTATCTCTGTTTAGATGCATTTTATGCAGTTTATAACGGGTACTTTTGTCATTCCTGCACTTGGTTGAGTGTATGTGATGTTATTTCATCTTTATGAAACGTCTGTTTTAAATATTTCATGTTGTAGAACATACTAGCGTAGTTTTAAAGCGCTCGGTGTTTTAAGATACTGACAGTCGAACCGACCAATGGAATCGCCCGAAGATGTAGCGTTCAAATAGTCCGCCCAAAATTCTCGGCGCTCATTGGCTGCTGGGTTCCATGTAGACGCCGACCGTTGGTTGGACTCGATAGCTTTTCCTGCACTGTGAATGGTTGTTGCTGGGTTTGTTTTGACAGGGTTGCCAAGGGGCAGGAAATGTAGTACAAATGCATTCCGAATCCTCTTTCATATGTTCATTTTGTGATGAGTTTCTGTGTTTTCCAATTAAAAAATAGCCCTTTTCTCTTCAACAATCATTAAACGAGTTATTTACATTTTAGTTGAATGTTATAGCAGATGCTAGTGAATTTGTTACAATGAATTGATGCGTGAAAGGTGAAAAATATTCCATTAGGTCCGAGAAATGACCGTATCAGGCACATCGAATTTAATAATAATGATAATAATACTATTTTTTTATGAATGCTATTAAAATGTAAATTTTCTCTTTAACACACACACACACACACACACACACACACACACACACACACACACACACACACACACACACACACACACACACACACACACACAACACAACACACACACATATAACATGTACACAACACACACACACACATATATAACATGTACACAACACACACATATATAACATGTACACAACACACACACATATATAACATGTACACAACATACACATATATAACATGTACACAGCACACACATATATAACATGTACACAGCACACACATATATAACATGTACACAACACACACATATATAACATGTACACAACACACACACATATATAACGTACACAACACACATATATAACATGTACACAACACACACACACATTTATAACATGTACACAACACACGTACACAACACACACATATATAACATGTACACAACACACGTACACAACACACACACATAACATGTACACAACACACGTACACAACACACACACATATAACATGTACACAACACACATACACAACACACACATATATAGCATGTACACAACACACACACATAACATGTACACAACACACATACACACCACACACATATAACACATACAACACCACACACATATATAACATTCAACACACACACACACACACACACATATATATAATATCCGTTATTGAAAAGGATCTATAGATGTTAGAATATTTGAATTGATTCATTTACATTTTATCTCCTTAATATTTCGTTTGTACGTTGTTTTATGTATTTCTGTGTCATCTTGAGACTGTATTTGAATGTAGTCCCTACAGTACGATCTACACTCAAAACCCTTCGCCAGAGAAAGTAGTCCTTTCATGACACTTACCGAATTCAAAATAATTTCCGTTCATAAATGAACATCTGACTCCATCTACATTAATTTGCTGTGCTTTTTAGTATTTTTAACCGTTTATAATCTTTCTTAATATTTTTTTTATTTATGAGAATGTTTTAGGTGGAGGTTCCTGTGTACGGTGAGGAGTTTGGCGGAAGGTTCTCCTTCCCTTCTCAGTCTCCTCCTCGGAAGTAGACGTCCGTCTATATTCCGTTCATTTTATTTTTAACATCAGTTCGGAAATATCCCTTTTAGATTTTTAAAACCCACACCAAATTTTACCTCAAGCATGGAGGCGAAGCTGGACGCTTAAAAAGATGGCTGATTCCGATTTGCTCCTTTATTTTACCTCCGTTTAATGGACCGGATGATCTGCGTTTCCCACAACCTTGCAGGGGAGGTAAAGAAATCTTAACCATTTCTAAGGGCTTTTATAGACAGATTTGTATAATTTCACTTAATGAAACCAGCGTAAATGGATATTACGATACCTATAAAATACTACATTTGTGTTTTTGGTGTAGCTAGGTGTGTGTGTGATTGCATGTATACTGATCTATTACTGTGTAGCTAGTCCGCTAACACATATCTAATGTAAACTGCGTCAACACTATTAACATTTCATACTGAGCTGTGATAAGGGGTTTTGTCGTGTTTAAAGGCATTGTTTACACTAAACTGTACAGGTGTTGTACAGCAGTATTGCTTCTATATAACAAGAATGGGACACTGAATTAATTCTCATTTGTCCTCAATTCAAATGGCAAGTGAAACCACCATCAGTCCAGAGCTGATTTATAGTAAATGTTTTTTTTTTTTAACGTAAATTGTTCTTGATTTGGTATTCATTGTAACATTAGGAATAACTATGATGGCATATGCAGTATATGTGTAAATTAGTGCTGTCAAATCGATTAATCGCATCCAAAATAAAAGTTCGTGTTTACATAATGTGTGTGCTGTGTATAATTATGTATATACATAAATGTGTGTGTATTTATATATATATTTAAAAAATATTTGCATGTGTTTATACTAAATATATATTTTGTTATTAAAATATAATTATAAGCAGGTTGGATAAAATACTTAAAGTAAATGCATTTGTCCTAAACTGTGTTTTTAAATGTGATTAAAAAATAGACTTGATAATAAATCAATTCCCAAGGCAGCCCAGACATCCCTTGGAATTTATGACAGACTATGTTTGATATGTTTTGTGTGTTCTGCGCTCAGGTAGCTGTATCCAGTGGGGAGGTAGGCTTTTCCAGGGTGCGTGATGAAGTTCACCCAACCCTTGGAAAGCCGGAAGCTGTCATCTCTTCTAGAGAAGGCAGTTTCTAGGGAAGCCAAACTATGGAAGGTTTACGTGCCAAAGAAACCTACCAACCAGGTGAGTCTGTCAGCTGATATCTCTGGTTTGTGAGGTATGACAAAACCATGTTTACATAGTGGGAGGCAGATAGTTATGAAGAGAATTTAATTTAGTTTCTGTCTAGGTACAGTGTGAATATTAATGTTGCGATGTACCATCATCATCATTATTATGTACTGTAATTTCGAGGCCTGAATTTCAGAAGATTTAGTATTTATGACTTGCCAGAATTTTGTAGACACTGGGAAGCAGTTTTATGAGGCTGTTTATCTCTAGATACTGATGTCTATTGTGACTATATATGGTGTGTTTGTGTCTGTTACACTCATATATGTGACAGTGTCAGAGGTCTGCCACACAAACCGATCCTGATGGGAACTATGGCACTATGGTTTTATAAATTTGAGTTTGCTTTTAGTGAAGTAGTAATTAATGAAAAACAAAATGCTTTACTATTAGGGGTGTAATGGTACACAAAACTGACGGAAAACTGACAGCAGGGGAGAGAACTAAATATTAAAGGGCTTTTTTTTTATTTAAATTAAACAGTGGTTTACTGAACAAATTGTGTTTGTCCTTAAATGAATTCAATTATAACTAAGTATCTCTGCTAATGCTGTAAAGTGTAAACTATATAGGGAGCCCTTACTTGCACACTATAACATTAAAGGCTAGTTAGCCTAAATTCAGTTGCTATTTACTTGTAGATATAATAATCAACACTCAAATAATAACTCATTGTATGCAAACATTTAAACTTCACATCAGGCAGTTTTTGCATTAACTTCTAAATCTAATTAAAAAATTGTTATTACTCCAATTCGTTGTTGAAATATAATCATTTAAACACAGTGTCTGTCATTTTCATGACCGATTAATTTAAACATACATGAAATAATCAAGACATCACTAACAGGTTCAGTAGAATATAATGAATATATATAGCCTAATAGGGTGCATATATTTAGCCAAAGAGTTGATTTCTCTAGTAAACTAACAGCTGTGGACACTGAATGACTTCTGAGGTAAATGTGATGCTACGTGACATTGTTTTTAAGCTGTTTTATTGACGTCTTTCTGAGGTTGAAACACTGATTGGGCAATTAAACAACATTTGATACCTTTCAGTAAGTTGTAAAGTATCCTCAACATACCTTCAGATGTTGATTCATGTTTATTCTCTAGGAAGAGATGATCGCTTTCACTCGCGCTGCCACTTGAACTGACGCGCATATACTGTGTGGTCTGTCACGTCACATTAAATAGCGTCAAAACGGCATTTATCGTTTGAATTTCAGGATAAAATGGACTGAATACTTCATATGTTCATGTGGGAGCTCAGATTGAAGTGTGTTCCGCTCGTAAAACAAGCTGACTGTAAACTGTTAAAGATTGCAGTCGGTACAGTTTCTTTACACACTTGTACCGAAACGGTTTGGTACGAATACGAGTACCGTTACACCCCTAATTACTATTATAAATAAACATCTGTGCATCTGAGTCTACTTGGATTGACACTACAAGCAGCTTTGATTTGGATTTGACAGTATGGGTTGTTTTGTGTTTGATTGAATGTGTTTTTTTTTCTTTAGGATACAGATATTTCCCCTGAAAAGCGTGATGAGGCCGTCCGGTGGTTGAGGGATGTGCATTCCCAGCTGAAGCTCTATCCAGAGACCCTCTGCCTGGCCATCGGCATTCTGGATCGCTTCCTCTCTGCCATTAAGGTAATGTTTAAAAAAGTCTGACCGGTCAAGGTCTCCTGTCCCAGTCAATGATTGTGGTTTTATGGCATTTTCCATTTATACAGCTGTCCATAACAGGTTTTAGCTGGTCTAATTGCGGCCCATGATAGGGACTTCACATAATAACTCCTATTTTTAAAAACAATTATAATAATGTTCTCGATTCTACGTTTCACCTCTGTTAAAGCTTGTTTATTAATTTAGCTCATTCTTAGCATTGTGTGCGGAAAATATTGTGGCTCTTATGATACATTTCATATGATATTCCACTTTGATTTGTAAGGTGGGTAGGATAAAGCACCTACTAAATGCAGAAATGTGTCGGGTGCATTTAAATTGATGCATTTTGTGCAGTGTAATTTATGCATGTTTGAATTGTATGCAGTGTAATTTATGCATTTAAATCTATGCATGTATGCATTTTGTGCAGTGTAATTTATGCATTTAAATGAATGCATTGTAACTTGTGCACTTAAAGTTATGCATATGCATGTCATGCATTATAATGTATGCATTTAAAGTTATCATTTTAGTATGATTAGCATAATTGCATTCTTCTGTGCAGTGAACATTATTTTATTCTATTATACAACTTTTTACAGATAAAATTTAGGTGACTATTTAGCTTAGTGGTTTTATTATACAACACTGAATATTTTTTGCTCTCTTCTCTTTGTGCCATTTTCTTTTAGAACATCAGAAAACGTTCCTGAACATTCAAGGGCTGCAGAGGCAATTCTAGAATCTTTTTTATTTTTTAGATAGAAAGTGAAACTGCCTGCGACGTATTTTTAGATGCAGCTACATGGCAGTCACTGCAGATCTGATTTGTTCTTGTGCTTTGGCATTCGAGTGAACAGGAAATAAACACAGGAAGTTCTTATCTGTGTGAGAAACATTTGCCCTTACCTGTTGTGACAAATCATTATATACTAAACAAGTAGCAAGAAGAGTGGGGATATGTATCCAAACTACAAATTACATGTAATCACGACGCCAGGCGCAACGCAAATGTTTTTTTGCTAGTTTCAGCCCGACGCAGTTCTCATTTTCACGTCCAGAGCCACGTTGTTTAAGTAGAAAATGCCCTCACGCTCATCTGTTCGCCCATGGGCGTGCTGGTCTGAAAACAGGTGTGTTCAGGCGCATTGTTGGTGCGTTGCAATTTTGAGGCAACTGAAAACAACTGCGCCATTGACCAACAAAAACCTGGTCTAAAGTCAATAGGGCAGTATTTAAAGGTTGTGTTAGCAATATGTGCCTATAGGCGGGTGCACAACACATTTACACTCTGTTTATTACACACACACAGTGACGTGCAGCAGCACACAAATATTTTTAAATATTAAAAATAAAAGGATTCCTCTCTGGAGAAGCGTTCAGTCTTCCCGCTCGCAAATTCCGCCATGTAAATAGCGAATCCGCCATGGTGCGAGCGCAACTGGCTTTTAAAGGGAATGGGAGATGAGACTCTTGATTGGTTTATTGCACATTACGCCCAAAACACACCCATGACTCATTAAGAGAATAGGGACAACCCTTTTAGACCATGCGCCTGGCGTGCAGACTGTTCTTCTACTAGCAAAAGTGGATCCGCCCTAAGTGCACTTGCGCTGTGCACTTCAGACCATGCGCTTAGATTGTTAAAATAGGGCCCATAATGTAGTAAGCTTATTTATGACATTTTACAATATTATTATTAGCTTTTTTGTTGTTCCTTTAATTTGTTTTTATTGCATTTATTCAACATCTGAAGATAGCCTCAGATGCTGACGTGGCATTAAAAAAAAACATTACTACTACTACCTGTTGGGACAAACTTGCATACACAATAAGCAGTGCACGAGATGCATTATTGCAGTACCGTCACTGATCAATCTCTCTCTCTCTCTCTCTTTTTCAGGCCCGCCCTAAGTACCTGCGCTGTATCGCCATCTCTTGTTTCTTCCTGGCTGTTAAGACCAATGAGGAAGATGAGGTGAATGCAGTATTAATATGCCAATCCACGATCAGATGCATGGTCATCTTCGGTCATCATGGCTCTCTGTGGCTTTATCTATTTGTGTAGCAGTTCAGTTCTCCTGTGGGAAACTATGACCCTGGATGGAACATCTCTGATGTCACGGGGCAGATAAATCCCTTTCAAGTCTAAAATCAGCCCCAGTCTGATGGCCTTTTAGTAAAAACTGTCCTTTAGTGAGACTGAAGGATGACAAAACATTCCCATCAGCTGCTTGATGAAAGAACAGACAGTGAGACATTATCTGAAGGAATACAACAACTGAGATTTTTCCACTTAAAACACCAAAGATGGACTAATATTTAATCTGATTATTTTCTGGCAGCCCTTTTAAAGTCATTTCTGGCTAGAACTGACCATGTGATGTGGCTTAAATTTAGCGAAGCAATCACCACAATTAGTTCAGTTATGCCATTTCTGTACTATGTATTTTTGTCAACCAGTATGTTTGTGTTTTAATAATTCTGTGTGTTTCTGTGGACACCTCTGTGTGTGTAACTGTTTAATGTGTGTTTTTGCAGCGGATCCCGTCTCTGAGGGAGCTGGTGTCCAGCAGCAAATGTGGCTGTTCTCCGTCGGAGATCTTGCGGATGGAGAGGATTATTCTGGATAAGCTGAACTGGGACCTGCACTCTGCCACCGCACTGGACTTCCTTTACATCGTGAGTGCACTTCCTCTCTCTCTCACACACGCAAGATGCCACCAAACTTTGCAGCTTTACGTACAGATGGCAAACTTTGCTTCATACATATTCTGGGCTCTCTGAGAGTTTTGGTGATTGTAATTGACGTCTCCTTAATGTATGTATGTATGTATGTATGTATGTGGGTCAAAGACGAAATAGGGGTTTTCAAGCATCAAAAAAATAAATGTGTAATACAGCTTTAAATTTAGTTTTTTCCTGTACATTAGAATGTGTCCTGTTTAATTTTATATTTTCTTATAAAAAATAATGACTATCACACATTTTTTACCATAATTTACAGAAGACACCCACTAAAATGTCATTCAGTGTAACAATATTTATGTATCAGAAAATCTTATTAGGCATATTTAAAACAGGAATCATTTGATGGCATATTAAAGGACTCTATTTAAGTATCAAAGTCCAGCCCACAAATACTAATTAATTGTAATTTTTAAATCTTTATACTTTGCCACTATCCTTCAAACCACTAGGTTTACCCATTTGCCAGGAAGAAGTTTTTGTAAGGAAGTGAAAATCATTTAAAATAGAATAAAATTTTGTATGATCACATTATTTTATATATTTTAATGATTACAGGTTAGAATAAGTATATTGTTTAATTTTTTACATAAATATATCTGTTACACTGAATGAAAAAAGCATTACCCTGAATGACGAAATTCTACTTCAGCTTATATTGCAGGCCATAAGCTGGCCATCTATATCAAAAAATGAGCTTGACCAGTAAAGTTAATCACAATTATTCACAACATCTACTTATTTTTAAAAAATTCTAACAATATAAATGTTTTTTTGGCATTTCACTGAATGACGTGCGGTTTTGTAACTTAGATACCACACCATGAAAAGGTGGAATTATCAAATATTTAAGAGCAATGAATTCACTTTTCTGCAGCACCACATGGTCTTCAGGGGGCCTTGATGATGTCACAGACTGTCGAATGACTATCTGTTTTTTATATGATTTCAGAATGGCTTCTTGATCCTGTTACACTGAATGATCTCTTACAAACTGGATTTTCGGGACAAAAGTCCCCTGGTTATTTAAATACTTAAAAAAAATAAGTAAGACATAGTCTTTTTAATATAACACAGCCAACACATATTTGAAAATGCCAAGAAAACAAATATATTTTTTTACTTGTTATTTCATACATTTATTTAAAAATGTAATGGCAAAATCAAATTCCGGACCATTACGCTGAATGACAATTTTACACTTTGGAACATTATTTCCCCTAAATGTTGACATTTTATTTTGACAAAAGTTATTTGAAATAGTAAAGTAGACCGTTTACTTGCATTTAACATGTTTTTTATGTATATAAAATGACTTTTGTAAACATATTTTGATGCGGACACCAAAATTGTCACGTCTCGTCTTTGACCCATGTATGTATGTATGTATGTTGATGCTAGTAGTAAGAGAAATGAATTTAGATAGGTTTGCATCCTTATGTGGGTGTTGAGGAAGGATCCTCCTTGTTGGCATATTGAGGTTGCTGTTAATCTCCAGCTTTCCATGTGGGTGCTGAAGGACTGCCAATTCATCCGATCAAGTGCTGAGATGCAAAAATATAGATTTTTATCCACCCTTTCTCTCTTTGTAGTTCCATGCGATGGTTCTGAGCTGTAAGTCCGGGCGGCTGAACGTGGCGTTGTCGGGTCTGAACCCGTCACAGCACGTGGCTCTGCTCACCCAGCAGCTCTTCCACTGTCTGACCCACAATGCACTGCTGCCGGTGCGTGGCTCATTGCTGTCCCTCGGCCTCATCACGCTGGAACTGGAGAAACTCTGTCCTGATTGGCTCGCTCTCACTGTCGACCTGCTGCACAAATTACAGGTAAGAACTGAAGAAGTTCAGTGGCTCCAGATTGTGTTTGAATACATTATAATGTATGAGTCTTTTAAACAAATACCTTCCTGGGATGTCTAACATTAGTGTCTATAGGGTTGTCTATAGGGGCCAACTAGTCCTGAGATGATTTCCATGTGTTTTCATGATTTCCATGAGAGTGCTTTTTTTTAACACTGTATAGCCTGACATATGACATAATAGTCAGAAAAATCAAATGTTTTGAAATAGAACAAGTTATTTGATCCTTTAGACAAAATCTAACAAACAAATGTGTGTGTGTGTGTGTGTGTGTGTGTATATATATATATATATATCCGATCAGGCATAACATAAGACCACCTTCCTAATATTTTGTTGGTCCCCCTTTTGCTGCCAAAACAGCCCTGACCCATCAAGGTGGGATTGGATTGGACTTGTTTGTTCAGCACATCCCACAGATGCTCGACTGGATTGAGTTCTGGGGAATTTGAAGGCCAAGTCAACACCTCAAACTCGTTGTTGTGCTCCTCAAACCATTCCTGAACCAGTTTTGCTTTGTGTCAGGCGCATTATCTGCTGAAAGAGCCACAGCCACCAGGAAATACCGTTTCCTTAGGTTGGTGGTACGTGTCCAACATGGATGGCAGAAACCCAAGGTTTCCCAGCAGAACATTGCCCAAAGCATCACTGCCTCCGCCGGCGTGCCTTCTTCCCATAGTGCATCCTGGTGCCATGTGTTGCCCAGGTAAGCGACACACACGCACCCGGCCATCCACGTGATGTAAAAGAACATGTGATTCATCAGACCAGGCCACCTTCTTCCATTGCGCCGTGGTCCAGTTCTGATGCTCACATGCCCACTGTTGGTGCTTTTGGCGGTGGACACTGCATGTGCACCCTGACTGGTCAGCGGCTATGCCGCCCCATACGCAACAAACTGCGATGCTCTGTGTATTCTGACACCCTTCTATCCAAACCAGCTTTAACTTCTTGAGCAATTTGAGCTACAGTAGCTCATCTGTTTGATCAGACCACACGTGCATCAATGAGCGTTGGCCGCCCATGACCCTGTCGCCGGTTCTCCACTGTTCCTTCCTTGGAGCACTCTTGATACTGACCACTGCAGACCGGGAACACCCCACAAGAGCTGCAGTTTTGGAGATGCTCTGACCCAGTCGTCTAGCCATCACAATTTGGCCCTTGTCGAGCTTGCAAATTTTTTTTTTTTCATATATTTGATACTTCAGGCTTTTATGGCTCATATAGTTTGATATATCAACAACCTGCCTATCTCATAGCGTCTGTAGCCAGTTTCAAAAAACGTCTAAAGACACATCTTTTCCAGCAGCACCTGACCAATTAAAACCAGCACTTAACTAACTTAACTATTCTATTCATTGTTCTGTTTTTATATATATATATAAACCTATATGTACTGCGCTAGACTAACTGAGACTTATTACAGCACTTCAGGCTGTTGCCCTGTGTTTGTCTGATTGCTTCTATTGCTCTCATTTGTAAGTCACTTTGGATAAAAGCGTCTGCTAAATGATTAAATGTAAATATAGGAGAATATGGAGCTCATAATCAAGGATGAAAACTCAGCCAAAATATGAGATTTTTTTAACAGTTTAACAGAGTACTTGCATAAAATGCATATAAATATCAGCTGTCACTCTACCAATAATATTTCTTAGTAAGATGATATATATATGCTTCGTCTTATGATGAAAGCTCTGTAGTTTTTTATTCAGGGGGTCAAAACCATAGACTGTAAAAAATATGGACATGGTGTCCGTGACGTCACCCATAGGATTCTGAAGAGCAGTTTTGAAGCGTAAAGTAGGATCGAGCTGGCCAGCGCGTCATCGTGCGTCACTCCCAGATAATAGAAAATGGGCAAAAAGGCGGGACGTGGGCGGAGCTAAGGTGACGCGATGACTAACAGACAGCAGATAAATGGCTGTCCACCTGTCACTCAAAGTAGTCACGCCCTTAATTATGCAGAACTTTAAGGCTTTATATAATGTAAACGAATGAGTTATTAAAAAAAATCACCCCCCTCACAGTTGTCATGACGGGCAAAATTAGCCGTATAGACCAAAACATTGAAAATGTTTCTCAAAAGTCTGATGGATCATATTTAATACATTTTAACATGTTTTTTTTGTGGAAAATTATGCATGGATAAACAAGTAAACCAAAGCTGCAGTCCAGTAAGTGTTCATCTTGAAATATTACTAACAATATAGAAGCTTTTGTTCACTTTTTTTGTTACGTTTGTTCACCACAAAAAGACATGTGAACCACGACCTGAAGCTGGACGTTTTTACAATTATGCTTCGCTAAAAAAGTATAAACTATCAAGCAGATTTGATCATGTTGATCATTTAGAGGCTTTGCAAATTTGATACAGTAGTATTTATAGGTTTAAAAGAGTAAATGTGTATTGAATATTGTTTGTAAAATGAAATAATGTCGATTTTAGAGGGAAAAATCAGGTGACCAGATCCAAACATTTCCATTCAACAAATACGTAAAGTGCTCAGAAAGATCACATTGATCTGTGGTCGCATTGACATGGAGACTAAATCAAGTTTAGTGTCAGTCGCGTTTTGCGACGATCCAGTTATCTCATTATTCCTCAATCCCTCGTGCTACAGGGGCTCTTTTCATCCTTGATGTTCAGATGAACTCATCTGAACTCATCATCTATACATTAGAGCCGCACCAGCGTACATAATCTGTCTCACATGCTTGGGTTTCTGTAGGCTCTCTAACCCTTATCAAAACTCAAAAGAGGCCCGGTCATTCACTTCTCCAAACAAACTCCGTTATCTGTGCCAGCAGCTCAAAGCGAAAGAAGAAATAAAGACCTTTAAAAGTCCCTTGCATTACTGTAATGAGTGTCATACATTTACAGAAATTCCCAAAGTTCAGTTTTACGGTTCCATGTACCTTTAAAAATACAGGTTGTGAAGCAGTTTTCAAATATGAATAACTATGTATTGAAGATTGATGTCTTTTTATTTGATTTACACCATCATTCAAAAGTTTAGGGTTGGTAAGATTTAAAAAGATAAATGTATTTGACAGTAAAAACAGAAACATTGTGAAATATTGATAGAATTTTAAAGAATTGTTTTCTATTTGAATACATCTTAAAATGTAGTTTATTCCTGTGATCAAAGCTGAATTTTCAGCATCATTACTCGTCTTCAGTGTCACATGATCTTTCAGAAATCATTCTAATATATGCTGCTCAAGAAACATTTATGATTATTATTATTATAAATGTTGAAAACAAACTGTTTTTTAGGATTGTTTTGATTAATGGAGAATTTAAAAAAACGCATTTATTTAAAAATGGAAATCTTTTGTAACGTTATAAATGTGTTTACTGTCACTTTTGTGTCCTTTTATTTGTTGTAGAACTAACACCTATTTTTCCGCTTCCTCTTTTTCAGATCGACAGTTCTCAGCTGATTGGCTGTCGAGAGCTGGTTGCACGTTGCCTGTCCACACATATGGCTTCCCTGCCTCCTAACACTGTGTACATCTGCCATCCCCTACCGAAAGCTCGGGAGCCTCGGGACAGGGGAGTCCTGCCCACCTGGCAAGTCTCCTCTGCCCCGACAGCACCCTCTGACCCCAACAACCGCTCAAGCAAGTCCTCAGCCAAGCGGAAGGTGGAGCACATGGAGGTGGATGAGTATTTTGATGGGATCAAGCGCCTGTACAACGAAGAGAGTCCCCAGGAGGGGGCGCTCGCGTGCACGGGCGAAACAGTGGGAGGAGGGCAGAAGAATGCTGGCTCCTCCCCCTGCCCGCCTCTCCAACCGGTCAGAGAAACCTAGAGGAAGAAAACGCCTAAACAATCACACAACCACAGCAACCGTGTTCATCAGTTCACCTCAGAGCAAGAGAGAGGCCAAAAATACTAACAAAAAAAAACATTTCTGTGCATTATGCCATTTCATAACCGTTCGCTGAGCGTAAACATAAAAGGCTTGGAAAAAAGCCGGAAAAAAATCTAAATATAAAGGAAAAATGTTTGCAAAAAAAAGTAGGAATATTTTTCCCTCCATCTGTGGAAACTGATAGTTCCATTGTTCCTGTTCGTTTCTTTTTATATGTATTTCCTGTCATTTATTTCATCTATACGTTTCACCGTTGTATCTCCTTTTTATTTGTCAAACACAGCCCTCAATATTTCTGAGTGCTCTTACACACACATATATATGTATGTGTGTGTATATGCATGCATATATATATGAAGGCTGTGGTAAAAGAGTGGCATTTCTGAAGATGTATATTAGTTTTGTACAAATGTACACTCTCTTTCACAGCTGGGTCTAATTGCTCGTTGTGATACGCGTGTGTGTGTGTGTGTGATCGAATGTGTGTGTGAGTATTTGAAGGGTGATAATGTCCCTATCACTTCCTTAAACTGAGCATTAAAGATGAACTGGTGTAATCCATGGCATTAGATCACACATGGCGTGACTTAGTAGTTAGTAATGTGACTGTTATATTGAGTAGAACAAAATGCGTAAGATGCTGAACTAACAAAAAGCTTTAGACCTTCACCATTCCTTTGCTGATCATCATAACCTTCATGCGCTGTTCCTGCCGAAAGCTTTCTCTCCTGCTCTGAGGTGCTGAGGACAGTCCGGGCCGCTGCTGAGAAACCTCCCAACGCTCAAATAAATGAACATGTACTGAACTGATGATGTCTCTGCTGTCGTTTTTTTTCTGAGTTTGTGTGTGTGGAGAAACAATACTGTGTTCTTAACAATGAAATGTGATATTTCTACTGTCGAACTCTCTAACCAGGGAGAAACTGAGAGGTCATGGTTGTGAAACACAGGTCAGGCTTTTACGTCATCTGTATGTGATTTATGTGCTTTAGCTGATGGATGAGTTGCTGAAGAAAATGTGTATTCGGTTTCTCAAGCCTATGATGCAAGTAAGTGGAATTGGAAATGATTAGCTATTTATTCAAATTTGAATGTTAAATTACTAGAACTTCAATGTTTCATATAACCAGTTCAAACAGAAAAAAGTGGCATGTCTGCTTATTGCAGACAATAAAAAAAAATGCTGCAGGATATTTCTCCATCATGATCTTAATTTGCCTTGATTTTTAGTGCATGAATGTTTTAGTGGATGTCAGTTCTCAAGTTCACACGGGTGTCCTAGAAGAGGAACCACAGGTTCATCACATTAACTATGAATATGTTCTACCACAAGTTTCAGAACTTTGTGTCCTCATTTCATATTTAATCAATTAATACAACCATTTTACAAACAATACAACCGGACACATCTGTCTGTATTTAAAGAAATGCTACTTGTTTGATTTGTTTTTTAACCTAAAGTCACACTCTAAAAAATGCTGGGTTATTTTTTCAACCCAACCGCTGGGTTGAGAATGTTGGGTCATTTTATTGGGTTATTTTCTCAGTGTTGGGTTGTTTTTTGTGTAACCCAACCGCTGGGTCAAGTATACTGGCAGTTGAAACAGTGAACTCATTTTATATTTAATCAATTAATACAACCATTTTACAATACAATACAACCGGACACATCTGTCTGTATTTAAATAAATGCTACTTGTTTGATTTGTTTTTTAACCTAAAGAAATGAATATATGTTCACTACTCTCAAGTGCCCAAATAGCTACTTTCAGGTACCATAAATAAATGGAAAAATGTATACTTGTTCAGCCATTCGACCTATTTTTAAAACAACATTTAATGAAGTTCTAATAATATTTCACAATATACAGGCAACAGTATATTTTAGCAGTTTAAAATATAGTATAACTATTTGAATAATATAAGCAGGTTGTTTTCTATTGTAAGTATTATCATCACTAGAATTCAAACCAAGGTTTTTGATAGTTCATAAATATGTACACGGATAGATAGATAGATAGATAGATAGATAGATAGATAGATAGATAGATAGATAGATAGATAGATAGATAGATAGATAGATAGATAGATAGATAGATAGATAGATAGATAGATAGAGGTGCACAGGTATCTCAGGACGCAGGTATGCAGGTGGAAATGAGAGCGAAACCAGTGGGTGGAGTTACAATCTCAACTGGCAAAACCGCCTGTCAGGTCCCTCGGTTCAGTTTGATTCTGGGATAACACGAGAGGGATTCACACGGCGCGAGCATGGCCACCGACTTTACTCAAGAGTCCGTGATGCGCTTCGTCGTCAACAACGGCGGGAAGGTGCGAAACGCGGATTTATTGAACCACTACAGGAGGTTTTTGAGGGAGGACGAGGACCGAGAGCAGAACCGGGAGTTATTTAAGAGGTATGTGAACTCCGTGGCGACTGTGCGGCAGGAGGAGGGGGTGTCTGTTGTTGTGCTGAGGAAAAAATACCGTGCGCATCTCGGAGACCTCGCCAAGACCCACGAGCCCGAGCGACAGAAAGAACGAGACTCTAAACCAGCGGTGAGCGGCAAACCGCGAGCTGATTTGACCATCCCAACTCGTGTTGAAATCTTGCCAGCTGCTGGTATCATCACCACCACCTCCACCACAAACAACAATAATAACAACAACGATTCTACTCCCACTTTTGAAAAAGCGGTCAAAACTTCAACACCACATGGGAGGGAACAATCTGTTGTTTACACTTCCCCTGCAGAACAGGTTAACAACACCTGCCATTTAAAACCAACCCCATCTGACACAGACAGTCGCTCGAGTGCGAGCGGCCAGAGCTTTGAACAGCCATGGGAGTCCAAAGCAACCAGGGAGGCAACAGAGCTGGAACACAACAGCGTAAACCCTGCCAAACAGAGACAATTAAGGGAAGCAGATGGTTGCGAGCAGTCCTTCGTCGCCCCTGCTTACTATGAGGTTAGATTGTGGCCTCCAGTTGAAAGGAAAAGTTCGGAAGCCGGCACATTCGATGTTCACAGACACTCAGGCGAGCCTGTCGCCAAAGCGTGGCCTTTGCACTCGACCCTCGGACAGTCTCATGTGTACAACTCTTCTCCTTGTCTACTGGACCGCCCTGTTTCTCCTCATATACACTCCCAGGCGTACGCTCATGCAGGCCTGAGCCAAAGCAATGATAGTCTACTACGACCGAACGGAAGGTTTAACGGGTTTCCGATCCAAGAGCAGGAAGAGTATGAGTCTCAAATGCACGGCTTGCCTGAAGATGTCCATGCAAGCGCCACGTATCTGCAGCTCCATCGTCCTTCGAGTCTGTCCTCTAGTCGTGATAGCATCTCAATCCCCTCCCCTTTGTCTACTCCACCTGATACCGACTGGCCTCAAGATTTTGGGCGCGAGGAGCAGTCCAGCGATCAGGAATTTGGAGGGCAAGACAGGGACGATGTACGCGCTTTCCTGCGTCGCACACAAGAGGCGAGGTTATTGTCGCAACTCCACCAACCGAGTCGCAACATCACGTCCTTGCACCACTCGACGGGTCACCTCGACGACGAGGGCTCGAGGGCATCCACAGGAAGCAATTCCCCGGAGACCCATTACGGACCCATCGCCCGGCGGTTGACGTCCCGTCTGCGGAGTCGCATGTGTCGGAGTCTCGGAGAAGACCTGGATCATTCGTTCCCAGAGGACAACATCTCGGCACGGCACAACCGTCTCCAGCTGCTGTCCTCGACTCTAAGCATGGGCAATCTAATCACCGCATCCTCTAGCCGAGGACACAGTTCCCTCTCTTCGCCCACAGGATCCACACAGAGTTTGGGGAACTCCGTGCACGATGGGTCGTTCAGCAGCAAACATTCGCCCATCCCTCTGGACTCCAGAGAACACAACTGGTTTGTCAAAGCAGCATCAGGCTCGTGGACCGACATCTACGCCCTCTTCCGAGAGGACACGAGCCTCCTGAGCAAACGAGACTTCATATCTGGCTTCACCGTCGTCCACTGGATTGCAAAGCATGGCGACCATCGCGTCCTGAACACGCTGTGGTACGGAGTCGACAAAGTCGGGATGACTCTAGACGTCAACGCGAAAACTTTGTGCGGCTACACGCCGCTACACCTGGCGGCCATTCACGGCCACAAGAAACTCATTCGGCTCCTGGTGCAAAAGTTCAAAGCTGATGTGCGGCTACGGGACAGCAGCGGGAAGAGGCCGTGGCAATACTTGGGCAAAGATGAACACCGGGACATCTTAGAACTTCTGGGTGCCCCACAGAAACGCATTAGTGGTTGCCCAGTAATCCTGCCCGAAAGATCTGCCACCACAAAGGTGAACGTCAAAAGAAATACGTCCATTGCCGCACTGTTCAAACACAAGTCTCACTTGATGGTCAAGTCTAGTCCGGAAGCTTTTTAGTGGCGGTATTGTTGTAAGGACTTTAACCTCATAATGGTGGCACTTTTTTTTTGCTGGTGTAAAAGCACTTTCACTTCTTTTTTATGATTAAAAATATGGCCACGTGCATTGAACGGTGCGATGTTTCTGTTGTGTTCTCGGTTTCTAAATTGGGTTTGAGGGTTTTCTATGAATGTCGTTTCTATATATATTCTGGGAGTTTTGAAACTCCCTTGTGAGGGAAAGGGTTAGTTCACTCAAATGAAACTTCTGTCATTATTTACTCACGCTCATGTCTTTCCAAACCTGTTTGACTTTCTTCTGTGGAACTCAAAAGAAGATATTTTTTGTCGATGCAATGAAAGTCCCATGTTGTTTTGGACCCCACTGACTTTTGTAAAATACATTTGTTCCACAGAAGATAGAAAGCCAAACAGGTTTGGACTGACATGAATGACAGAATGGTTATTTTTGAGTGGACTATCCCTGTTTTGCTTCATACTAATACAAACTAGATTCCCACTCACGTTGTTTCAGACAGAGGATCATCTAAATATGCTTTCTGCTCATAACAAGTTCTTCATTTCCTCTGCAGGGACAAATTAGTTTGAGTTTTTACCCTTAAGCTCTGCAGGTTTTTTCTTCTCCTCTGTGCTTAATCTAGGAAACTATTCAGTTCAGAAATGTCCATGTTCTCTAGTGTGTGTTGAGGTGAGCATTTCGATCTCGTTTGCAATTTATTTTTGTGTTGGGATATTGCAGTTGGCGTCTTTCTTCCCGTGATCTCGCACAGCACTGCATGCGTCCATGGTGAAAACCACAGATAAGCTCTCAGCTGGTTTAGTCCAGCTAATATTTAACTCATTTATCCTCCTTATCTTAAAACGTTGGATGAGAGATAAAGAAAAAAGCCTCCAAATTCCAACTGATTTGGAAGAACATTCCAGTCATAGCTCGCAGACCTCCTTGAGTGTTTTCTTGAGGTCCTTTTCTCTCTTTTCCGTTTTTCTCAGAGTCATGTGATGTAGGAATGAAAGTTCTCTGTGTTCAAGGCTTGATGATTTGCATGCTGAGCTAAACCTGTTTCTTGTGTGTTCTGCCTGATCTGAGTTTAGCCTGGCTTCACTGGTGGAGTTGGGATATTATCACTTTTTTTCTTCCGTGGAAACATCACAATGCGATCTATGTGTATGAAGTGTTGTGTTCGCCGACATGTTTCGACTTGTCTCGGCTTGTTGGCTGAGTCTTGCATAATATTTACACTTTATGATACACCTTTATGTTCCAGCTTTATTATTTTGAATAAAACACAAAGACTTTGACCACTGTAAAACCGTTTTGACCTTTGATTCAGTTGCATGTGTAGATCTGCCTTAATATACAGACCAATCAAATGGTTTGACTTTGAAATCAAGCAAATCTTCCCCAGAGGTTTCTTTTCAAGGGCAAACAAATCCTCGGTGGTGCATGCAACGTATTCGGACCTCTTAGATTTTTAAATTACAATCACATGACTATTTTGAGGCACAGTAGCCAAAAGTGATGCTCGGAGGGGATTTTTTAACTATGAGGGAAGAACAAAAAAACTATCTGACATAATGATTTGGCAAAAAAAGGCAAACTACAGTTAGAGGTTTAATTTTACTATGCAAAAACGTATCATAACCAGTTATTAATATTTCATTGGTTCTCTCTTGTTTTTGCATAGTTTATTCCAAAAATTACAATTTTGCATCACAAATCAAACAATTGACTCCAAGCTCAACTATGCAACATCCTTACAAAAGCTTTAACACATTTTTTATAATATTTGAATAAAAGGCGAAGATGTCAATTTTCCGAGGCTGGACATCACTTTTGGCCAGTGAACCGCCTGCTGCTGTTTAAATGATTCAGATTGCTTGCACTGCCCTGATAAAGTAGCACATATCATTATGGTTAAGCCGTTACACTGATCTGGGATCTGGTTACCATTACATTGTTTGTTTGGCAGTTTCTTTTCACTCACAAGTTTCCTGTTGCAGAACTGACCGTATTATGGCCGGTGTCAAGTGACCTGATTCTCTCTAAAGGGATTCCAAGAATAAAGGTGAATATAACACAACTCCCACACCTTATGACCATTTGACCAATTTCATTACTTTCCCAGGCATTTGTGATTAACTCTTTCCCCGCCATTGACGGAAATGTTTGGCTTTCCGTGTTTTCACTGTTATAAGGTAGGGGGCGCTATTCACATCTTCTAAAAGAGTACTAAATCTCTAGCCTGGATGCCAGCTGAACTTAGCTCCACCCACAACATTTGAGGTCGGGAAGTTCGGTCTGGACTTGATCCATTGTGGAGCGACTATGCTCGAACCAGAGGCGTTCGGACCAATCAGATTGTCAGGGCGGGCTTTATACACTCTAAAAAAAAAAGGTTCTATATGGCACCAAAAATGGTTCTTGGCTCGTAATCATAGGGGAACCTTTTTTAGTGCTATATAGCACCAATTTTGGTGCTTCAGTGTAGGGGTCGACCGATATGGATTTTTTAGTGTCGGCTCAAGAAGTGCCGATACCGATTTTTTTTTTCATCAGCCTTAGCCGATGACCGATACGGGCTGCCGATTTTCTTGAGCCGATACTGCTTTTGCTCCCACAATTTACAACATAAAAATGACACAATGATCATGATGATAACAATTTAAAATTTACAATTTAAAAAAAGGAACATTTATTGAACTAAAATTTTTTTTAAACAAATGGTAAAAACAGGTGAGGTAGAACAAGAAAAAAAAAGTTCAGTGGTGAAAATAAATTCTGAAAATAAATATTTAAGCATAAATAAAATAATTACACTATTGCACAGTATCAACACACTGACTGTACTATACTTAATTTTAAAACTATTTACAACCTAGTCATTTAATGGTTACACTCTAAAAAATGCTGGGTTAAAAATAACCCAAGTTGGTTTGAATATGGACTAACCCAGCAATTGGTGTTTTGACCCAGCGGTTGGGTAAAATGTTTGCTTAAAACAACCCAATTGATGGGTTAGTCCATTTTCAACCCAACTTGGGTTATTTTTAACCCAGCATTTTTTAGAGTGTAGGTGCACTTAACTTAATATCTTGTAGAGCAACACCAGCGGTAATTCAGGAAAAAATCTCCCAATGTTCCATGTGAAACTTCAGTCTTTCGACCTTTTACCATCGTGTCAATTCTCAATTGATTTTGATTCATATGCGCGAGGGAGGGAGAGCAAGAGAGTTTGAAGATGGTGAGAGCTGCCTGTGGACGCCTGTTTGTTAATAATGCAGGGAAAAAAATATCGGCGAATGCAGCAGCCTTGTATCGGCCGATACACGTAAAAATCACAAATATCGGCCCGATATATCGGTCTAAAACTACTTCAGTGGTTCTTCAGCGATTTTTTTCAGAGGTTCTTTGACTAAGGTGCTATATAGCACCTCTGAAGAACCATTTTTGGTGCCATATAGAACCTTTTTTTTTTAGAGTGTATGATGATGGACAGATGATCAACAGTAATGTAACCATCCACGTCACCAAAGAGCGCTTGGGTTGAATTTTTTCTAATCCTAAACGGAGATCTTGTTCGTATATGCATTCACCTTTGTCTCAAAAATGATGATCGTGTTGGTAAGTACTCCGCGTATCCTTAAATTCTTTTTACAACACCGGCAAAGATCATTTACACTCTTCTTCTTCCAGTGTTCGTGCAGTTGAGTTCTGATGACAACTATGCGTCGCTCAACACGTCCCTTACTCCGTTGCTCTGATTGGTTGTAGGTCTATTCAATTGAGTGCAGAGGCATTTTCTTTCCTGGTTATGTTGAAACACGCCCCATATTCACAGTATCAGACTCATATTCTGACTAGAATCTGAGTATGACGACGTCAGGCTACTAAATCTCCTGAACAAAATGTGCATATTCTTACATAATGGTGTTGTTTCTTCTGCTTTTACATCTGTGTTTTGTAAAAGCAGAAGAAACAACATTATGTAAGAATATGCACATTTTGTTTGTAAATAATGCAGGGAAAAAAATATCGGCGAATGCAGCAGCCTTGTATCGGCCGATGCCGATACACGTAAAAATCACAAATATCGGCCCGATATATCGGCCGGCATATATTATGTAAGAATATGCACATTTTGTTCAGGAGATTTAGTAGCCTGACGTCGTCATACTCAGATTCTAGTCAGAATATGAGTCTGATACTGTGATTATGGGGCGTGTTTCAACCGAAACAGGAAAGAAAATGCCTCTGCACTCAATCTTCGAAACTGCCTAACGCTACTGAGTTAAATGTTCACCTAGGACTGTGAAGCTTTGGAGGTGTTGATGGACTCGATCTACTCCATCTGTGTTTTGATTATCGCTCTGAATCTGATACAGATGTAGTCTTTTAAAAAAAAAAGACTAAAAAAAAAAGGTTCTATATGGCACCAAAAATGGTTCTTGGCTCGTAATCATAGGGGAACCTTTTTTAGTGCTATATAGCACCAATTTTGGTGCTTCAGTGTAGGGGTCGACCGATATGGATTTTTTAGTGTCGGCTCAAGAAGTGCCGATACCGATTTTTTTTTTCATCAGCCTTAGCCGATGACCGATACGGGCTGCCGATTTTCTTGAGCCGATACTGCTTTTGCTCCCACAATTTACAACATAAAAATGACACAATGATCATGATGATAACAATTTAAAATTTACAATTTAAAAAAAGGAACATTTATTGAACTAAAATTTTTTTTTAACAAATGGTAAAAACAGGTGAGGTAGAACAAGAAAAAAAAAGTTCAGTGGTGAAAATAAATTCTGAAAATAAATATTTAAGCATAAATAAAATAATTACACTATTGCACAGTATCAACACACTGACTGTACTATACTTAATTTTAAAACTATTTACAACCTAGTCATTTAATGGTTACACTCTAAAAAATGCTGGGTTAAAAATAACCCAAGTTGGTTTGAATATGGACTAACCCAGCAATTGGTGTTTTGACCCAGCGGTTGGGTAAAATGTTTGCTTAAAACAACCCAATTGATGGGTTAGTCCATTTTCAACCCAACTTGGGTTATTTTTAACCCAGCATTTTTTAGAGTGTAGGTGCACTTAACTTAATATCTTGTAGAGCAACACCAGCGGTAATTCAGGAAAAAATCTCCCAATGTTCCATGTGAAACTTCAGTCTTTCGACCTTTTACCATCGTGTCAATTCTCAATTGATTTTGATTCATATGCGCGAGGGAGGGAGAGCAAGAGAGTTTGAAGATGGTGAGAGCTGCCTGTGGACGCCTGTTTGTTAATAATGCAGGGAAAAAAATATCGGCGAATGCAGCAGCCTTGTATCGGCCGATACACGTAAAAATCACAAATATCGGCCCGATATATCGGTCTAAAACTACTTCAGTGGTTCTTCAGCGATTTTTCAGAGGTTCTTTGACTAAGGTGCTATATAGCACCTCTGAAGAACCATTTTTGGTGCCATATAGAACCTTTTTTTTTTAGAGTGTATGATGATGGACAGATGATCAACAGTAATGTAACCATCCACGTCACCAAAGAGCGCTTGGGTTGAATTTTTTCTAATCCTAAACGGAGATCTTGTTCGTATATGCATTCACCTTTGTCTCAAAAATGATGATCGTGTTGGTAAGTACTCCGCGTATCCTTAAATTCTTTTTACAACACCGGCAAAGATCATTTACACTCTTCTTCTTCCAGTGTTCGTGCAGTTGAGTTCTGATGACAACTATGCGTCGCTCAACACGTCCCTTACTCCGTTGCTCTGATTGGTTGTAGGTCTATTCAATTGAGTGCAGAGGCATTTTCTTTCCTGGTTATGTTGAAACACGCCCCATATTCACAGTATCAGACTCATATTCTGACTAGAATCTGAGTATGACGACGTCAGGCTACTAAATCTCCTGAACAAAATGTGCATATTCTTACATAATGGTGTTGTTTCTTCTGCTTTTACATCTGTGTTTTGTAAAAGCAGAAGAAACAACATTATGTAAGAATATGCACATTTTGTTTGTAAATAATGCAGGGAAAAAAATATCGGCGAATGCAGCAGCCTTGTATCGGCCGATGCCGATACACGTAAAAATCACAAATATCGGCCCGATATATCGGCCGGCATATATTATGTAAGAATATGCACATTTTGTTCAGGAGATTTAGTAGCCTGACGTCGTCATACTCAGATTCTAGTCAGAATATGAGTCTGATACTGTGATTATGGGGCGTGTTTCAACCGAAACAGGAAAGAAAATGCCTCTGCACTCAATCTTCGAAACTGCCTAACGCTACTGAGTTAAATGTTCACCTAGGACTGTGAAGCTTTGGAGGTGTTGATGGACTCGATCTACTCCATCTGTGTTTTGATTATCGCTCTGAATCTGATACAGATGTAGTCTTTTAAAAAAAAATTGAACAAAAGCTGAGAATTTTGTCAATGAAACTTCAACCCACAATCAAGTGTTGATAAAAAAAAGAATGCAATAAGCTAGAATAAAACAGGCTTCTTTTTTCTGTTTTTTTTTTAAAGGCAGAGGCTCTGTTCTTTCTTTTTATATATTACATATTCATATATTCAAACAAATATTCTGGGGGCCATGGAAATTTTGTGCAAATGATCAAAAATGCTGGCGGTGAAAGACTTAATCATTTTAGCGCTTGCGTTTACAAAAAGCTATTTCTAATTGCTCAAATATTTTTAAGTACACCTAGAAACAATTTCTCTCCCTGCCCTTGGTTGAGCAACTGGTTTTGTGCGAATGCAAAACATTCAGAACATCACAAGAGCTTCACTTATGCGGCTTCGATTTGCGCATCTGAGGTGAATATTTCCAATGCATTGCATATTAGAGTGAAATCTGAATTTGAAATATGGCATATGAAAACAAGTACAGCATCTATGATCTGTATAGTGTTTTTCTTTGGAAAATTTTTACTTCACAACACTCAAAAGCATAATATTGCACTGTTTACTGCACTACGGTTCATATTGAATATAATTTAATACTTAATTACATGAAAATTATTCAAAGTTTTACTTGAGTACAAGTAAGAAAGTACTACGTTTTAATGTAATTTAAGTATTAAAGGTTAAAAAAAAAGTATGACATGTATTGAAGTAAATTTTCCAAAAGAAAAAAAAAAAACGGATAAAGTATAGTAAAAATACTTCACTATTGTCCACCTCCACCTGTCAGGGGTCCTATTATGCCCTTTTACGCAATATTATCTGTCTGCAATACCTAGAATATGTTTTCATGCTTGATTGTTAAAAAACATTATTTTTCACATACTTTACAGCACCTCTCTTCCAAAGTCTTGCTAGAATGTGCCGTTTATTTCCTGCTTCGATGAAGCCCCTCCTTCCGAAATGTACTGATTGGTTGGCTCCCAGTGCCCAGTGTGTTTTGATTGGCACAGCTTAATTAGCGCGTGTTCGCTTTTCCCCCTGTGATGAGAAATCCTAGCCTGACAAGCCAGACCCACATCAAGATGTTGGGTCTGTGAACACACCATTGGCGGGGCTCAATCTGGGGGGCGGGATAAAAGCTTGTCTTTCAAATTCCCTCTGCACGCAATTGGATAGCACTACAACCAACCAGAGCAACGAAGAAGGTGAAGTGGAGCTAGTTGATAAGATTAAACTTTCGCCATATCCGGTCGGCAAAACTCTGAATACATCTTCCTTTCTTAAGAATGACTTCAGCGCCTTTCTATGTTCTTTTCTCAAAGAAAAGCTTAATTCCAAGTCTTCCAGAGTCGCGGCCAAAGCTGATTCTAAAGGCCGCTGTTCGCCAGCTTCTTTGTTTACAAGTAGCACGCGGAACTGCCGCAACTCTGCCGACATTGTTAAGCCTGCCCACCGACTCTATACACGACGTGATTGGCCTGACCAGAGTTTGGTTTTTACAGCTCGCAAGCCAACGGAGAGTTGCTAGACTACCCTGGCTGCAAATTAGATTTGCTGCCGCTAGGGTGCGTCTAGATTTCTAGGCTAGAGAAATCCAGTTCCCCTGTGAAATAGTGTCTGCTTAGGACCCCAGAGCGATTCCATTGGCTGAAAGAACTTTTAATGGGTAATCTGTTCAGGGCCTGATTACAATTCGTACAAAATCACATTTTGATTTTTGTTGTTTAAATAGTGTTAAAATGGTCTTGCAAATCATATATACTAGTATATAACCGAAGCTATAAGTTGTGAAATCAAGCATATCTCGTTCTTAATGTTTTTTTTAGTTAGCATATGTTTTAGCATAGCATACAGCTAACCGATTAGCTTAGTTTATACGCCATGGTTGCACTTACCCTACATCTTAAAAGCCCCACTTTAATGTTTATATAATAAAAAAAAACTCTTGTATTTTTGTGCACCTGTTCTGTATATTATTGTTTTTTATTCTTTATTATTTACATTATAGGTACATTACTATGTTATGATTTTGTATTGGTATTTTTACTTAGATGATCAATTTAAGTAATTGACAATATGTTAGGCATGTCCCATTATAGCGATCAATTACGTATTTCAAATTGTCATTTGTGTGTACTTAGTATGACAATGAATTCATAGTTTATTTTTAAACAATTGCTTGTTCAGAATCGTGTATTCTGAATCAATTTCTGTTTAAACAAAACATCGCGATAACAGCTTTTGATCAGGCATTTAAAACAGCTACACTGTTTCACAGGGGGACAGGACTTCTCATGACACCTGTCCCTTTATAACCACGAGTTCTTCTCTAGTGTAAATATTAATAATCAAATCAATTCAAACAGTTTCTTAGAAATCGCTTACAGCATCTTCAAAGCAGTTTTATTTGAACAGGTGGAATATATAGCAGAAAAATACCAATACTTATGGAAGGTGAGTTTCAGTGAGTTCTGACAGGACTCAATCAATCATAAAACGTCATTATTTTATTATTTTTACAATGAAATGACAAATATGAAAATGGCAAATAATGCAACACCAAGACAATGAGGTTGTATTTAAAAAATAGATTTATTTTGCCTTCCAATTGTGCTCTTTTTTTGCTTTTAAACAGTGTAAAGCATGGCAGGACCTTCTCTTCAGATTAGGCCCATCAAAAAAACAAAAACGGCATGTGTATCAGATCACAACAGCTCTTATACAAGAACAGTCCAATACAAACACTTGCATTATGAGCATCTACAGTTCGCTGCTATTGCGGTCTATGTGTTTACATACAGCTGTATGGGGTACGAGACTGTGTAAAGATGTTCTCCAAATAAAAAAACAGCCACAAATTCAAATAAAATCAAATATATTATTGGCAAAACAAGTTGGGCGTGTGCATTGCGATCAAACCAGGAAGTATAAATCCCTGCATGCAGCTCAGTTGTGAATAATATTTGTTCAATATCAGTTTTAACGGACTTTTCGCTTCCTAATCGCTACTGAAAGCAAGTACTGATATTGTGTTGAAGTGCCAGTGAACCGTCATTATTGTTTCTGCTAGTAATCGTCATGATTTAGATATAATAGCACCTCTTAAAGCTGACCATAAACGCCCAAAAGCCACAAAAACACCCTCACTAGTAATTTGCTTACAAAAATACAAGATCTATTCTGTTTTTAAACCATCTACACTTTAAAATCATGAGGGGATTGCTCAAGAGTATGTACAGCAACGTACAGATTACAAAATTCTTCCTAAACGTAAAATCATAAATATTTCGCTGTCGCATTTATTGGCAACAGGAATTTCAACGAATAGACAGTGTGTGTATGTGTGTGTGTGTGTTCAATAGTTTCTTCTCTGTGACATCATAGTGGTTCATCTGTTCCAAAGTGCTCAGAAGTTACAGGGCTGGAAATGATTAGTGTTTTGGCCAATCACAATGATGCGTTTTGTGCCATTGAATTAGCATTGTGTTGTGCCTTGTGCTTCAGTGTTGTGCTATATGCTAAGTACGTAGTGTAAATGCATCGGGCATTTATTTAGCGGTGCAGTGTAGATGATGTCTCAGTTATGGTCTTCCATACGTTGTGCTCATATTCTGTCATTTCCTTCATTTAAGGCACTTGTTTGCATGCACTGCTAATCGTCAGTGTCATTGAATCATGTTCCTCCTCAGCTGCGAGTGGCATCATTCTATGATGGGCGGAGTCAGAGTGAGGTCACTGTGGTGGGACGTTGCAGGTGGGTGGAGTTAAAACAAGGCTGTGCTTGGGGGGCGGAGTCAGTGTTCTTTGGGTGGTACTCGGGGGGGAGGGTCTCCTCCAGCCTCCTCACTTGCTCCTCCCCCTGGCGTATGAGCTCGTCCAGGTGGCGCTGTCGTATGAGCAGGGCGGGTTTGATGCGGATGTAGCGCTGGTAGTCGCGCAGCTGCGGGCGGCTCAGGTAACCGGCCAGAATATCCTGAACCACTCGCTCGCGCCGGTCCAGGTTTTCCTTCAGCTCACGAGCGTCTTCCTGTTGACTGCACAGCTGCTTCCGCTTCAGCTGCAGAGATTCCTACAGAGACGCATAAACACATTGGCACACATCAGCACAAACATTCAACGTTTCGGGGTCAGTAAGATTATATTTTCAAAAGAAAGTCATCCTTTTATCAGGCAAGGATACATTAAATTGATCAAAAGTGACAGATTTTTTTTGTAACATTACAAATGTCTTTACTATTTCCAAATTAATGCTTTCTACTTTGATAATACATGTTTCTTGAGCAGCAAATCAGCATATTAGAATGATTTCTAGGGTTGCAAAATTCTGGGAATTTTCAAGGCTGAAAAATTTCCATGGAAATTAACGGAATTAATTGGAATAAACTGGGAATTTGCAAAATTGCAGGTTAGCCTATAACAATGAACTTAAATGTAGTTCATGTAAAATCTTGCAGCATAATTTTGGTTAGATTTATTGCAATTTCAGTTGAATTTCCACCCTACACCTTCCTCAAACACGCACGCACGCACACACACACACAATTTACTGCAGGGCTATAGCGGCCACACCCCCTGCATACACTGTATATTTCTCCATTACATGCATATTTGATCAAAAATAACAGAAATATTGTGAAATGTTATTACAATTTAAAATAATGTTTTTCTATTTTTAATATACTTTTAAAATGTAATTTATTCCTGTGATCAAAGCTGAATTTTCAGCATCATTACTCCAGTCTTCAGTGTCACATGATCCCTCAGAAACATTTAAGAAACATTTATTATTATTATCAATGTTGAAAACTGTTGTGCTGCGCAAAATTTTTTATAACCAGAGATACATTTTCTATGATTCTTTGATTAAAAAGTTAAAGAACAGCATTTATTTAAAATATAAATATTTTATAACAATATACATAGCCGTTCAAAAGTTTGGGGTCAGAATTTTTCTTTTTTTCTGAAAAAAATGAATATTTTATTCAGCAAGGATAAAAATAAAAGTGATAGTAAAGACTTATGGTATATTATTTAAAAAGAACAGCATTTATTCAAAATATAAATCTTTTCTAGGTTTCATTCATCAATGAATCCTGAAAAAAGTATCACAGGTTCCAAAAAAATATTAAGCAGCTGATTCCAACATTGATAATTGAGCATCAAATCAGCATATTAGAATGATTTCTGAAGGATCATGTGACACTGAAACAAATAACACATGCATAATAATTGCTGCAATAAAAATATATTTATTTGATATATTTACTAAATTAGAAGTAATTAATTGGGAAATTTATCAATATGCAAAAAAGAAGAAGAAAGAAAACAAACCCTAACATGTCAGCTCATGACCAATTAAAATGTTTATATTTATGCTTGTATATGATACCGTTTATTTATATATTCCAATTAATTCTCTTAAGTTCCCATACATTCCTGTTAAGTTTCCAAATTGGGATTTTCCAAAATTCCCCAGACTAAGTTACCATGGAAAGTTTCCAGAAACTTTCCGCCCCATTTGCAACCCTAATCATATGACAATGAAGACTGGAGTAATGATGATGATAAATTCAGCTTTGATCACAGGAATAAATTACATTTTAAAAAGATATAAAAATTGAAAACAGTTATTTTAAATTGTAATAATATTTCACAGTATTACTGTTTTTACAGTATTTTTATCAAATAAATGCTGCCTTGGTGAGCAGAAGACATTTAAAAAAATCTGTAACCTTTAAATCCTTACAGACTCCAAACGTTTGAACAGTAGTGTACATAAATATTTGCAGCTGTATGTGATGCTAGATAAAACATAATAATAAATAATGTTTCTATTTTAAAGTTTCAATATGTCAGCAGTATCCAAATCTAAAGCAGTCTTTATTTAGCGTTATAGGAATGACTAGTTCAGTCACTCTAGCGGAGTTGGCAAACCAGGATGTTTTTATGCGGGGTCGACTCTAGTGTTTGTAGAAGCATAATATTGCAAACACAGTGATGCCAAACATCTTTTTGCTGGAAACTCCTCCTAATAGAAACGAATATTACTGTTGTTTGTACAGTTTCTGTGGCTTGTCAAACAGGATTAGCTGTATAATACAATAAAATAAACAAAAGCACAATCCAAGGACTGTGACTTAAAACGAAGCTGATCTGAAGATGTGGGAATTGCTCTGATATAAGTGTGGCAGGGTTCTGAAATGCTCATGCGTGTGCAATCGAAAACATTACTGTCTGTATATTGAAACTACATTTTAAACAGCATTAAATGGAATACTTGATTCTGATTGGTCAATCGTGCCATCTAGTTATTCCCCGATAACAACCGCTAAAAACTGATAACAGGCTCACCCAGGTGAAGTTGCCGTTTTTTTTTTTTTTTTTTCTCCTCGTGGAAGTTTTGCATTTGGTGCGCTAATAAAATATTAAAACCCAGTCAAATCAATATTTTGTGTTTAGTTATTTAATTATGTCATCCGGTGTCGCGGGTTCGCTCTCGTTTCATACGCAGCTGCTGCCATTTTGCAAATATTTTTTTTGCACTCTGTAATGGATAAGATGAACAGGTAAGATTTCATCTCAGATCAATATCTCTGCATTTCCTCACCCTCAAGTTGGTCCAAACCTGTATGAATTTCTTTGTTCTGCTGATCAAAAAGGAAGATATTTGGAAGAACGTTTGTAACCAAGCAGATCTTGGCAGCCATTGACTACTATAGTATTCCCCCCCCACTATTGTAGTCAGTGGCGGCCGAGATCTGCTGTTACAAATGTTCTTCCAAATATCTTCCTTTTTGATCATCAGAACAAAAACTCATACAGGTTTGGAACAACTTGAATGACTAAATGATGACAGAATTTTCATTTTTGGGTGAACTATCCCTTTAAATGTCTGTCTGGTTTGAACTCGCCGCTTACTCTCTCCATGGAAGCTCGACTCGGATTGATATTTCACATCTAATTATTTACTTATGTGGCAAGTAGCCGTATAATAAGCGGGATAATGTAAATCCAGCCGGTTGTTACCGCAGAATAAACCCCCTCAGGCTGATGCAAGACCTCTCTTGTTCACCCTGTCTGGGTTTATTCTGATAATAAATATAGGCTAGCCGATAACAACCGGCTGGATGTACATTATCCCTTATTTATGTCATGAGATATCAAACACACAAAGTGTTATTATCATGAACCCGAGCCTAAATAAACCATGACGTTAGGTTTCAGTGTAATTCACAGATAAGACTTTATCTCTGTCCTCACCTTTCAAATGAATCACTATCTTATGTAATATGTCCTTTAATGAGCATTTCTTGTTTCTTCTCAGTACGAGAAATGCGGGCGAGCAAAGTTATTTGGAAGAGCACTTTATTCAGAAAAACTAAGTGTTAAAGGAGTGTCTGCTTGGGAATTCAAGGTATGTTTGCATGACAACGATGTATTAAACACAAGTTTTCATGCATAGACGAAAGCATTGTCACAACAATCCTGTTCAAATGGATCCGCGTAAACATAAAAAAAAAACGCTGTAGTGTTCATGCCAGGCCAGTAGTTGGCCATGTCACTTTGTAAAGAAACACTACACGCCTATAGACTGAACATGATGCGCATGATGTTACCATTTTCACAAATTTGTGTTTTTGTGTGGATGCTGCCCGGGACTAGCCTAGAAATCTAGACGCACCCTAGCGGCAGAAAATGTATTTTGCCGCGAGTGTAGTCTAGCAACTCTCGGTAGACCTGAGAGCTGGAAAAACCAAACTCTGGTCAGGCCAATCACAGCGTGTGTAGAGTCGGTGGGCGGGCTTAACATAATGACAGCACGTCATGGCAGAGTTGCGGCGGTTCTGCGTACTACTCGTAAACAAAGAAGCTGACGAACAGCGTCTTTTGAATCGGATTTGGCCTTGACTCTGGAAGACTTGGAGTTAAGCTTTTCTTTGAGAAAAGAACAAAGAACGGCACTGAAGTCATTCTTAAAAAAAAGATGTGTTCGACGTTTTGCCTACCGGATACAGCAAAAGTCTATCAACTAACGTTAGCTCGGCTTCACCTTCTCTTTGCTCTGGTTGGTTGTGGTGCTCATGGCACTATCCAATTGCATGCAGAGGGAATTTGAAAGACAACCGTTTATCCCGCCCCTCGGATTGAGCCCTGCCAATGATGAGTTTCCAGACCCAACATCTTGATGTGGGTCTGGCTTGTCAGGCTAGCCCGGGACTGGAAAATGCAAGTTGATCTAGACCGGAAGCTCAGCTTTCCTCCTGAGATGATTACAACTAACCTCAGGCCGGACCTGATCATGTGGTCAACCCTCGCAAAAGTTCCTGTTCATTGTGGAACTAACTGTGCCAGGGGAGGCTACAATTGGTGAAGTGAATGAACGTAAAAGCCTGAAGTACTCAGACGTAGCAGCCGAAGTAGTACAATGGGGCTGGCGAACCCAGTTGATCCCAGTAGAGATTGGTTGCAGAGGTTTTCTAGGCACAACAACAACTAGGCTACTGAAGGGGTTGGGAGTCAGAGGACAGGCCTTCCAACAAGCTGCTAGGCTGCTGAGCAAAGCAGCAACTGGCTGTGGCTAAAAAGGAAGGACCCCAAATGGTCTGCAAAATGACCAAGAGGGGTAAAAGCAGAGGGGAGCACACCTGGAAGGCCAGGTGTTGCTGTTGAGCCCTTTGGAGGTGTCGTGGACCTATCAATGAAACACCAAGGAAGGCGGGTGCCCACCTGATGACCCCCATGAAGTGATTACCCCTACCCACTCAAGATGTTAAGAAAGTGCCGATTATTCAAAGGGATTGTAATATCAAGTCCTATATGCTCAACGAGTTGACACGGAGACGATAACGGTATCGTTTTCAAATACTTGCACTTTGAAACCTGTTTTCAAAAGTTAGCAATTTCAGGTTCCCAAAACGCTGTTGTCAAGTAAATGAACAGCCAAAAAGCATAAAATGGTTTCCTTTTTTTTTTTTAAATGGTGTCATGTGAATGGCCCTCAGACTGTTGTCTGTTGTCAGTGGGAAGATCATTTAATTAATTAATCTTTAATAATCATACATGTAGCCCCAATTATTTGAAATATTTGTACTTACACTACCATTCAAAAGATTGGATCAGTAAGATTTTTTAAAAATAAATTACAATTAATATTCAGTAAAGAAGCAATAATTTGATCAAACGTGACAGTAAAGACATTTATAATGTTTATAATGAACTTTCTATTAATCAAAGGAGCATACACACACAAAAAAAGTTCTATATGGCACCAAAAAATGGTTCTTGGCTCGTAATCATAGGGGAAACTTTTTAAGTGCTATATAGCACCAATTTTGGTGCTTCAGCGGTTCTTTGACTAAAGGTGCTATATAGCACCGCTACCATATACAGAACATGTTAAGATATGGTGCTATATAGCACCAAATGTGGCAGAAGGGCTTGTCCTCTCCTCACAGCAAAATGGACATATTTGCATGACTTTCTAACATTTACAGATGGAGAATATAACTGTGAAATGTAAGTTATGCACTGAGGAAAACCGCATTAAACACCGCAAGTATTTATCTGTCTGTCAGCAGCACAAGTGTCTCTCAGAGCGTCTGACAGGGCAAGCTGCTTTAAACCATACGTGTTAACTGGGCCTATATCTTACCAGTTATTTTGAAGCCCTTAATATAAAGCATGTGTCATGTTTAGGACAAATTGTATCATGCACTTTCCCTGCATCAGCTCACTCTCCACTATTTTTCAGATGCTTTCGTATCAATCTACTGTATATCGATATAAACGGTATTGCCTCCTTCAATATCGTTTCTAAGAAATATAGGCCTATCGATATATTGTACACACTCGATATACCGCCCAGTCTTAAAGGAGCATGTAACAAATTTATCATGATTTACACAAAAATATTAAGCAGCACAACTGTTTACAACATTGATAAAGATCATAAATGTTTCTTGAGCAGCAAATCCTCATATCAGAATGATTTCTGAAGGATCATGTGACGCTGAAGACTGGAGTAATGATGCTGAAAATTCAGCTTTGATCACAGGAATAAATTACATTTTAACATGTATTCACATAGAAAACAGTTCTTTTAAACTGTACTAATATTTCACAATATTACAGTATTTTTGTTCAAATAAATGCAGCCAAGAGACTTACTGACCCAAACTTTTAAACAGCAGTGTATATAACTGTATTAGTCATCACATGACCATTGCTAATGACCAACTAATGTTAGTGATTAAATCAGGGAAGCTTAAGGGGAAATATATACTACAATATACCCTTTCATTTACACATTCAAAAACATTTGAACCTAACACACATCTTTTGATTAAAAATAGTGTTCATAACATTCCCAGTACTAAAGCACAATGTGTGTTTATGTGAGTGAGGCTTTTGTCTCCCTCAAGCATATTATTTATGATGTTGTAATCTTCTAAAATGATCACTTATTGTTGTTTTGTACTTGTTTATGTAAAGCCGGAGAGGTAAAAGTTGCCCTGCAGGGCAATAGATGTGTAAGACCGATTAAACATGCAGTTTTCCGTAAAATATAAATATTATTATATTTATTCTGAAATACTCTATTTTATATTTTTAATAATGAAAATGTTATTGTAATAGTAATATTTCTTGTTTTGTTAAATGTTTTTATTTAGCAATAATAATAAAATCTTAATAATAATTATTAGTCATATTAATATATGAGCACAAAATGTTATATGTACACTTTTCAATTGTAAAAATAATAAATAAAATTGCATTTTAAATTGCAAAACTCAATTTTACCCAGAATAATCGCAATTCGATATTTTTCCCAAGTCGTGCAGCCCTAGTTTAGGGTTAGTTACTTGTAATTATCAGGGCCGGATTAACCATCAGGGCAACTGGTCACTTGCCCAGGGGCACAGGACATCTAAGGGGCCCTGGCTGGGCACCGTCAAATATTATGTTAGATCACGTTATAAACGCAGTCCTCACTTTCCTAATTATATGCAGATTTTTGCAACCCGTTCGATCAACATATGTTAAATCACGTTAAAAACAGTGTCTGTAGCTTCCTTCTCTCCTGCACAGCGAGCGAGGACGGGCTGTCAGGTCGAATCACGTGACTTGACGCTCTGAAATCAGAGTTGCCAAATTGAGCGGTTTTGAATTGGGTGGATAAAATTTGGGCTGGTTTGGGGTCAGTTTGGCGGTTTTCAAACATCTAAATTTTATAGTCTAATCAGTTAATAACAAACTCAAGTGTGCATGTACTCCATAAAATCAGTCATCATGACACATACTGGCATAGAGTCAGCTGGCGTTGGTGTTGACGTCACCGACGAGCACGCACTTTCAGCCAATCAGCGATCTGCAGGGAGTCGCGCTCATTTATGACAGGTTTTCAGTGCGAAATTGTAGCTGGATATCAAATGATCGCTATGCCAAAGTGGCATAAATATACAGTTATAAATTATCTACAGTAATGAGTGGTGGGAGAGTGAACCAACTCTCAAAACGTGAATTACACCTGTGACTCAAAGACTCTTTATACATATAACTAACTCTAAGAGCACAGTTGAATGACTTGAATTAAAACGGAATATATGACTCCTGTCCATCGTCGTGTGGACACTGGCCTGACCAGAACATTTGCACCTTTTAAACCGTCCAGACTGTGCTGTACTCGTCCCAACAGCTGCTGAAAGAGGTTTGAATCAACGATTAATCCATTTGGACTGTGTTAAAGGGTAACCTCAGCGATTTAGCATTAAGCCTTGTATCAGTAGAAACCCTGTCGTATATTCGAATTATTGTTATTCCCCCTCATATCCCCCTGAGACGAGAATTATGCATTTTATTACTGGGAAAAAAATCCTCCAATGACGCAAATATCGTAATTTTGCGTCGTCGTCGGATTTTTGGCCAGAGGCAAGAGACTACAGGAGCTAGACTCCTGCTGCGTGTGCCGTGACTTTCGTTCGGCTTACTCACACTTTATTGAAAAGACACGTTCAGTTTTTCATTGTAAAGTCTATTCTCTAACTGAACGAAATGGTTTATTACTCTGAATATCAAAACGACGGTGGGGCGGTGGGCAAGTGATAACCAATAGCCGTGGCATTGCATTCTGGGAGTTGTTGTCTTTCATCCACAAGACCATTTTTTTTTCTTTTCATAGTCTAGAAGGCACCAAATTTCACATTTCTACTAGATAAATGACACAGTTTAAATACACATTCATCTTTCCCAGCGCTGAAGTGCCCCTTTAAGTTCTGCGTTATGTTCCACACATATGTACTTCACGAAAGACATAACGTTACTGTAGTTCTGTCTGAAGTTAAAGTATAACACAAAGGTAAACGCATTCTTGTTGTTCATTTTTTGTTGTAGGACTATCGTACAGTATCAGTGAATGACACATTTGGCTGTGGTGTGTGTGTAATGCCTACTAATTACATTGTTTATTCCGATTATATTGGGCACTTTTTGTACTTAAATTAGTTTATTCTTACTGTTGACATTTGAAAATGATGCATGCGTTTTTCCATGGGTTAAAATCATCAGTTAATTTTGTGATTTTGACAGTTTCCACTTAAACAATTTAGTCATGCATGACTATATTTGAATGCCCTGTTTTGATCCATTTTCCTGGGAAATGTATTATGTTTTATTTTATTTTGACATCATTATTTTGTTTTAAGGAGATAAATGGTGCTAACCAACTTTGATTGACATGGCAATACAATTATATCACATTATTTTGGCAGTTCAAAATTTGGGCGTTTTTTTTTTCTTGGATTGGGCGGGATTTAGTGAGCGTTTGGGTTGGAAATCGTCGACCCAATCGGGCAACACTGTCTGAAATTTAAGCGGGAGCGCTAAAAGAAAATTAAAAAGAGAAAAGGAATTGAAATTAGTCAACATTTTGAAACGTATTCCAAAAATAGCCATAATTTCACATTGTAGCATTTTAGAAATAATCTCTGTTTTCTTTTTTAAGTTAAAGCTACACTGTGTAACTTTTTTAGTTTATTCTTAAGATAAAAACACTTAGTTCTTTCAAAAATATATGTGCTCATTAATGTATATTTACTTTCAAGTTATGTATTTTCAATGGCATATTATAAACTTACAAGAATACTTTATTACTGGACTTATATAGTGTTGACGATTTCAAAACACGGCATCATGAAGCTTCGAAGCGTTATGAATCAGTGAGTCGATTCAGCTGTTTGGATCGGCAAATTTCAGCAGTTTGGCGGTTTGACACGTGATCCGAATCATGATTCGACTCACTGATTCATAACGGTTCGAAGCTTCATGAGGCCGTGTTTTGAAATCGTCATCACTATACAAGTCGTTATTTAGGGTTTTTTTGTGCACAAAAACTATTCTCGTCACTCCATAAAGTTATTGTAGAACCACTGTAGTGAGATGGACTTTGTAACGACATCTTTAGTACCTTTTAAGGGTCTTGAGAGTGAACCGTGCATTGTGCCAATGGAGGCCTTTCAGAGCCATCAGATTTCAACTAAAATATCTTCATTTGTGTTCTGAAGATGAACGGAGGTCTGACGGGTATCGAACGACATGAGGGTAATTAATTAATGACAGAATTTTCATTTTTGGGTGAACTAACCCTTTAAGGCTTCCCTAGCTGTCTGCTTTATTTCACTGTTGCAGTCTAAATATAATTGATTGGCTATATTGAAACATTTAATAATTACTCTGTCGCCACCAAGTTCTGTGAAAGATTCATTGTAAAAAGTTATGTTAGACATTTGTGCATCTGTTCTGTCTCTTGAATGCACTTTATGCTGAGGCCATCTCCACTGAGCATTGCAGAAGCCTGATTTGTTAGTATAGAAGTATAGGCTATATGCTCTTGGTGATAGCGACTTTGCGATTGTTGCTTTGGGGCAGGGGCAGGGGCAGGGGCAGGGGCAGGGGCAGGGGCAGGGGCAGGGACAGGGGCAGGGGGGCCCTCGAGTCTTGTTGCCCAGGGCACAGGAAATTGTTAATCCGGCCCTGGTAATTATGCATAATTTACTGTTATTAATATAACAAGTACATGTAGTAATGTGTAACTACGGCACCTTAAAATAAATTGTAATTATAAATTGAGTTAAATGTAAATGTATTTTCTGAAACACTCCTCACCCTCTCTTCTACACTCTCCTCGTCGTCGTCGTCCAGCGCGCAGAGTGTGTTCTCCACACGGGCGAGTCGAGCGCTCAGCGACAGCAGCAGGTTTACGATCTTCTCCAGGTCTCCCACGAACATGCGGTACTTCTCTCTCTCATTGGGTTTGCAGCATTCAACTAAAGCTTCCATGCTGCCGCCTAGAGCCCCGAACCGCTTCTGCTGCTCCAGCAGCCCCTCTCTCTCCCCCTGCAGCGATCGGATGCTCACGTGTAGCGCGTGCAACAGCTCCACCTGCAGGACAGCAGATCGTAATGCACCATGAACAAACAGACGCTCTTAGGTCACAGGTCTGGGCCTCAGCCATTCAGCACACGTCATCGGCTCAGGGAAATGAAGGATGGCTTTGTGCGGTGACATTGGGCTCATTCTTGTGCCACTGCTCTCAATGAATACAATATGACTCCAGTATGAGAGTCACAACAATGAGTTTGAACTCGTATGCCAGGCAAAACATTTTTCCAGTTATATTTTAAAATATATTTCAGAAGTATTAAAACTAGGTAAAAATATCAGTTAAAAAAATGTATATGTATATATTTATATTATATATACTATTTATATATATATATTACATTATTATATTTGTAATATATATAAATAATGTATAAAAAAAGATACATTTTTAAACACACATATTAAATTATATTTAATGATTTAGATATATATTACAATATATTACAATAATAACATTTATATAAAATATATTATTATTTAACATATTTAAAAAATAATGTATACTTTAAAATAAAAAAAACCAATGAATGTGTATCTGACCTTCTTTTGATTCAAATAAGCTTCTTCGTCGTCCAGGTTGGTTTCCATTTTCCTTGGAACAGCGTGAGAGGGAGTCTCTGGAGCACATGGATCATCTTGAGCCCTAATGGAGGTCAAAGACAACAAACAAAGAGAAATGTTTGTCTTGCTCACACACAAACACTAGTTTTACTCCCTGAATGTCCTATTTTTCAGACCCAGGGACAGAGAATGGCTAAAATCCACATTCCCCGTGTCAAACAGAGCACACGTAATTACACGTTTAGTTCAGCGGCACAACAGAACAATCACACACGGCGCATATCAATGGAGCAATACACTCACAGGGTTTCTGCAGGTTTCATGAAGGTACATTTAAGACCAATTCAAGAAAATTTAAGGAATAAATAGAAGGGAACATAAAGGGAATGTAAATGTCTAAGCACACAATGAGTTGTAAGTTTGTGTTCAAAGTTTGTTTTCAATTTTCAACAGATCTCCATAACTTTTTAATTAATTTTACACAAAAAATGCTTAAAAGTTGGAGATAAAGTGATTTTATGATAAAAAAACAAGAACAAATGTGTTCATAAAAATCAACTTAATTCAAATGCAAGTAATTTCCATACCAAATGACAGATTTTTGTTCTTGCTTTAAGCATAAACTCACTTTTTTTGTTCAATTTCTCAGAAAACAAGACTTAATTTCTTCATTTCGCATGTCAAGTAAATGTATCTCGATTTAAGGATGTTTTTTCCGTGCATGCAATTTAATTTAAGGCCTTATGAAATCTGTTTCTCTGGACTCTGTTTTAATGGTTAAATTAAATTTGACTGACTTTCACTCATCTTCGGAACACAAATGAAGGTATTTTTAATGAAATGGGAAAGATTTCTGTCCATTGACAGTCTAAGCAATTTCCACTTTGATGCTTCAAAAAATATGTCTATCTAATCCACAAACAAATCCATACAAATTCAAGCAGTTTATTCCAAATTTTCTGAAGAGACTCGATCGCTTTATATGATGATAAAAACTATCACGGGTTTGGAACAACATTAGGGTGAGTAAACTATGACAGAATTTTCATGTTTGGGTGAACTGTCCCTTTAAGTGTTCTGACCTACTTTTGATTTATACATTCAAAATTTTCCAAATTCTGTGACATTCTGCATTATACAGTATTCCATTTTTCTATATGAATTCTGCAATTCAGTCCACGTTTTCTGCATCGCATAAATTATAGGGCCCTAATTTAAAGCTGCTGTCCGTAACTTGTTCAAGATTTACAAAAAATTATATAATGATAACGTACAACAGGAATCCATTTTCCAAACAGTGTTTTTGTCTTACCCTGATCATTATGGTACACTTATAATAAGTGTTTATATTGGGACTATTTCAGACCGGTCTGCTAGGAACTGCTGCGGAGGAGCACAGTCCCTGCGTGACTCGCCATAGACATAAACAGAGAGAAGTAGCTCCGGCTGCAATGTTCTTCCGCAAGACGCGTGCAGTTCTGTTCAATAACCGCTAGAGCGCAAAAAGTTACAGACTGAATTTAAGACTTTTTAAAGGAATACTCCACTATTTAAAAAAAAAGGCTAATTTTCACACTCCCCTAGAGTTAAACAGTTGAGTATACTATACTATTCTCTCATTCCTGCGTAATAATCAAGGAACTTTGGGCTGTACCATGAGTGCAGCGGCGCAACAATATTACACAGAGCCTGAAAATAGGCTAACTTCCGTCAACATAACCAACGTGACAACCTGCTTGCACAGGGAGCGTGCTGGGGACTATTTTCAGGTGCTGTGTAATATCATTGCGCCGCTGCACTCGTGGTCCAGCAGCAAAGTTCCTTGATTATTACGCAGGAATGAGAGAATAGTTCCTAGCCATATCGGCCTAGAAAATCACAACTTTTCATTTTCCGTCGGTCTTAGTACACGATGCAACTACAGAAGAGTCACGTTTTAAATAGGAAAAATATCAAAACTCTTTGATCATTTGAGCGAGATGCTAACGGTCTAATCAGATTCAATGATCTATGCTAAGCTATGCTAAAAGTGCTACCGCCAGACCCAGAGATCGGCTGAATGGATTCGAAAACGGTAAAACTCAACTGTTTAACTCTAGGGGAGTTGGAAAATGAGCCTATTTTCAAATATAGTGGCGTGTTCCTTTAAGGCCTTAAATTGTGGAAGGTCAAATGAAGACTTTTTTTAAGACACCACACATGGTAGTACCGCACTGCTCATGTTTGTTAATCAGATGCATTTCATAAAATTTTTATTTGAGGGAAAAAAAATAGTGTTGTGAAACTTTTATGAGCCTGTCTGCAAAATTGTGTGTAGTATCTCAAGGTGACACAAGTTTCTACATTTACCAATGGATGAGAAATGTGTGTTTCAGGATCGGCCACTAGATGTCAGTGTAATTGTGCACTGGTTAGGAGATCATCAATCATGCCGAGAGTAAACTTTAGAGAGAGAGAGAGAGACTGACCGACTGTGACAAATCTGACCCAAACTAAGCAAGCTCATCAGTTGCCTGGATATATGAGGTGAGAAAAAATCCTTCTGTTTGATCTACGAGTTCCCATGTGTTTCATATCATTACAAAAATACCATACCCTACAGATCAGTGTATTTATATTATATTTGAGCACATGGAATGCACATGATTACATTGAACATGTATACGTAATGCCATGGTTTTTGGAGTACTTTGGAGCAATGATAAAACAATATATATAAATAGATAAATATCAGCCAGGCCTTTTAGCTGTATTTATTAAGCTCTCCTTTTCTATATTAAAATAATATTAAGCACATATATCAGCCAGCCTGGCAGTGTTATTTTAGTATGATTTATATACAATTGTAGTATGAATTAATATCTTGAACTAGCTTTCAATTTTATATTTTCATTTTAATTTTAGTTTAAGTGCTTCTGTCATTTGAATTAATTTTCATTTACATTTTTTTTTAAAATTACATTTCATATTTTATATCAATTTAGTACCTCAACTTATTTATTATATATTCATTATAATTACGGAAAACACATTTTAAGAGTTTTATTTTGTTAACATCCTGGTCTCTAGATATCATTACCGGCATTGAAAACCCATGTCAGTCATTCTCATTCACTACCTTTGTGTACCATGTAAATACCATGACCCTAGTAAATGTAACCTCTACTATTAATAATCTCTCATAGCTACAGTACTGCCACAGTCATTTTTTGTAAGGAACATGAGTGAAATATGCACTAAATTCAGCAAACATGCATGTCAAATATACAGAAGTGTTATCTTTACAGCTCTATTGCACAATCTATTGTTGAGTTATCGCAGTTAAATTGGGTCGAGCACTAATATAATCAGCTTTAAACAAAGAGCTCTTGTGTTTATCGGTCCTGTGAGCATGCAATCCACCTGATTATTGGGTAACGCTATAAACAGGCTCTACCTTCACCATCTGTTCAAATCTCACCTGTGACTCGAATGGCCGCTGCTCCTCCTGTGTGGAGACGGGAAGATGTCCTCCATCAGGTCGAGGGTGGTTTTACCTGCCCAGGTGTCCAGGAGTGAGGTGAGGGATTTGTCGTGGCTCACCAGCTCTCGGGCTAAAGTCTCCACAAGCAGCTCGGCGCGTGTCCGCTCTCGTCTGGACAGCAGATTGTAGTCGGGTCCCAGGATCTCGGAGAAGTCCTCCTCTTGAGGAGCACTCCTGGGGGACTGGGGTTGAGATGAAGCGCTGGTGTTCGAGGTGGACTGAGGGTCAGGGGTCACCGATGGAGTCGTGTGGTCGTTTAATGGTCGGTCAGGCATTGGATGGATTGATGTATCGACCAGATTCTCATAAGCGCTGCAATGTGAGATGAGAGAAAATCATGTTACGTTAATGAGATTGATGGAATATTTGGGGTTCATTACAAGTTAAGCTCAATCGATAGCATCTGTGACAAATACATTTTTTCTAATTCCCACCTTTTCTTTACAAAAAAAGCAAAAATCTGTTACGGTGAGACACTTAAATGGGGCATATAGCCACCAGACATGATTTTAGTGCAAAAAAAAAATCTTTCCAATGAAAAGGCTGTGAAAATGATTTATACAGCTTTTCAATATTTTTTCAATTATACACAAGTTTTAACAGAAGAATTAATGCAAGTGGTTTTATAAAATTATAAGCTTCATATTTTTACTTTAAAAACCTACAAATTTGTGCCTATTCACTTCCATTGTTTTTGTCCATATGGGAAATACATTTTATAAATAAATATCTAAATTAAATAAATAAAATTAAATTGGCCAAAAAAAAAATATATGTTTTAAATAGCACAGCTTGAGGACATATACATAATTTCATTTTAAGATACAAATTCCATAATATAAATAATTAATATAATTAAATAGGAAATATAAGTAACTCAAATGTATCCCAAAATATTTTATGAAAATATTTTTACATCTATAGTAGCAATATATTGTTTGTATATTTTGAAATATATTTTCAGATGTATTTTGAAAAAAAAAAGTATTTTTGCCTCTTTTTATTAAGAAAACAAGGGATGTTTAAATTAATTTTGAGGTAATCATCATAATGCTACAAATGCTGATTAAACCCAGAATATTGGAAAAAAAAGTCAACGTGTTCACCCCCCCGCTTCTCACCTAATTATATCCCTAAAATCTGATTGGTTTATATAAAAGTTGTCCCAAGATCAACAAAGGGTGTGTCTTTACCTGATGGACTGTAATGGATGCTGTAAAGCTTCCATCAGACCCACATCCTCCTCGATGTGGGGTGGGAGAGGCGGAGGAGGCAGGAAGTCCTCTGTAATCTCTGTCTCTCTGATGGGCAGTGCTGGTGGTGGAGGAGAAGGTGGCGGTGGAGCTAAAAACACTTCATCATCATCTTGCAACACAGTTATACTCTGAACATCGTGAAGATTAGACTCTGAGATTCGAAGAGACAGGAGTGGCTTTGTTGGGGAGTCAGGGCTCTTGGGAAGGGTGGGCGGCTTTGAATCGGATGGCCGTGCAAGTTGTAATCCCATGACCTCTGGGTGTGGAGGTGATGGAGTGGCCACCAGACACGGGAAGTCCTTCAGGGTGTCTTCAGAAGTGCTGGTGTCGCTGGAGTTTTGCCGCAACATTCCCAGTGCTCCGGACGGACTTTGCGAGCCAGTTTCTGGAAAAGCAATAGAATCCAGGTTGGGCTGACACAGTCTGTCTGCGTTATGCCAGTCGAGGCTGGCGGAAGTGCCTGGTGAGGTGAGAGGGCAAGGGAGTCCCACAGACGCAGCTAGACCAGAAGCGCTTTGCGCTCTAGGCCGGTCTGAATGTCTCTGACGCTCTCGCCGCAACACAGGTGCGTTTTGCTGGACAGGTCCCTGGTTTAGCTGGTAACTCCTCTCCGTACGTGATGAACATGACGACTGTTTATGTCCCGTGTTCGCCAACACCCTATTAAAACAAATGCATATGAAATGAAACATCCTGTTGCCTCAAATTGTGCTTGTCAGATTTCCAATACCTGTCATTTTTAAAGTGAATTAATGCAAATAATTTGTCCTTCAATGCCTGGTGGGAATTCTTGCATGGCTCAAAACAAACTCAAAAATAGCTGCAGTGGGACTCCTGTCACTGGCACTGACCAATTAAGGGTTGGTCCTTAATTTAAGACCTTTTAAGGTTAAATATTTCCATAAAACTGTTTCAGTTTTGAACTTGCTAAGAAATTCTTGCTCTTTAAAGGACTGATCTACACAATTCTTCTACACAGAAAAAACCTATTATTCTTATCCAGTTTGGATAAGTTCAACAATTTATTTTATATGCATATATGGGACTTAAGGAATACAAAACTCAAGAGGCTCTATTTGTAGAACGAAGGAAGTAAATGGTTTTTATGTATATATTTATACACACAAACCTGTTTTCAGAGGATTCCTTGGAGGAAACTCTAAACAACTGAAGGTCTCTGGCTAAGAAGTCCTAGACAAAAAGAGAACAAAAGAACAAATAATGTTTTATTTGAGCAGGTGATGCATTGTAGCCCTTTCTGGTAGAGGTGTCAACAAAAAAATCGTAAAATGTCATATACCAGGAACAGGAAGTTAATCATGAATTAATGATTACCACAAGTTTAGAGAGCGTTGGGACTTTCATGTTAATTTTAAACTCAAGCGCATGCCATGACTACTGATAAACTAAGATCCGCTAATAAGAAAGGGACGGCATGACAACATCCTCATAGCTGAACTATGTCGTATTCAATTACTGCGAACAGATGCAGAGACCGTGACCTGAAGGGTGTGCGTGGTTCTGATGATTTATTCATGGCCAGAATGTTTAAGTTTATGTAAAACCACAAAATTAGTAAGTAGCAAAGTCATCATGCTGGTATTTTATCTACTGGCTTGAAACCACTTCCAATTTTGGAATTTGTGAATAGTCTGGGATTTCACAGGATAGTTGTGCGTCTACTGTACACGGTCATCATCATACCAGAACCATTATCGTTTACATAAAGGATAATTATTCCCTTAGATAAATGGCCTTCTTAACCATTCCAAATATTTTAAACCCAAAACCATGACGAGTTGTCCATTATCTCCAACTCCTCCCCTCTGGCACAGAAGGAGTGCAGTTATCTGTTGCACATCTGTCAGATCTCTGACTACAGCCCAGGCTCTGTGGCACCAAACAGGAAGTGAGGAGCACTGGCCTCTTCCTGTGGAGCACCAGGAGTGGGTACAAAAATGATTATCTGCCCATCTCTAAGAAAGGAACTGCTCCTTTGCCCTACAACAGACCACCGAGTACCATAATTGGTTGAAAACTTGTTCACTGATTATCACTGAACACCACATCGGCGGTTAGAGTTTTCTTCAACCAAAATTTTAGGGGAATTCTGAATGAGTAATTGGTTTTAACTATTCAATAGGAGAGTTAAAATAAGCAAATCTGCTCTGCCGTGAACACTGTTACTGTTTAACTTTGTGTGATATGAAGTCATGTCACTTCAATGATCTAACCAGTCAAGCTCGCCTGGCTTGTTTGCCACCAAATCAATTTTACCTGACTGAAGTTCTCCACTGGAGATGACTTGGAGCGGGAGTGCTGAGGAACGGGACGTTCTTCACTACGGTCCAGCAAGTCCTCAGCGGAAGCTGACCTCCCTGAGCTTTTAGCTGATGTGGCTCTCTCGAAAATGGCCTCCAGGTGCTGCGGAAGCGTATTTCTGGTCAGGGTTGGGCCTGGCTTATGAGATTCAGAATTTGTGCCTTGTGGCTGATGTGCAAAAAACTCAGGCCGTGTGTGGTTTTGGGTGCCCCTGAGAGGGTAAAAGGAGCTTTGCATTCCTGCTGGAAGAGTGGAGGCTTTTTGTACACCACCAGAGAGGCCATCATGTCCCGGCTCTTGCAAAGAGCACACACTAGAGTTGAGGCTCCGCAAGTCAGCGGAAGAGGAAGCGGACTGTAGATAAGCACTATGTGGGCGGTTTGGACGTCCGTCTACTCTTCTACCTGTTTTGCGCTCCATGTACTCAACTAAGGCATCTTGCTGCATTTGCTTCAAATCAGGCCTGGAGGAGAAGAATCTGGGCTCAGCATTGCGATTCGCCACCTGCTCAAACATCCTGCGTCGGTCTGCAACGCTTGTCTCACTCGCCAGAAACTGCTGTGTAACATTCCTCTCAGCCTGACTGATTTCCTGAGTCAACACGCCAACTTCATGCATATTTTCAGGCTCGGAAAATGATCGCTTCTTTTGCTCCATCGTAAACCGTTTGCGCCCACAGATCCGCATAACTGGGGGTCCAACAGCCGGGATACTAGGGAGTTCAGGAGGAGCGGTTTTGTTTGGCGCTTCAACAGGAACAACATGTCGTTCCTTTGGAGTGTGTGGGGACGTTGTAGCTGGTTTGGGACTTGTACCTGGTCCTTTTCGTTCTAGGGACGCATGTTTGGCCGGCACTGGTGGAGGGATAACATTAAGGTCCCGTCTTCTGAAGGAAGTTGACCTGAGAACCTTAGACTGGGCATCTTTAATGCTGTCTCTATATGCTCTGTTAAAAGATGTGTCTTGGATGGTGCCCAAGATGTCATGAATGTCACCTTTCCCTTTGCCATTCCCCTCACCAAGCTGAAAGGTACTCTTACTCCTTTGAAGACAGGTCTTGTTGGTGACAACAGGTTCTTTTTGCTGGCGATGTTGGACATGATCACTACTCCCACGTCTCATTTGGAAATCCTGCTGCACTTCCATGTGTCCATCATAGCTTGACATGCTAGAAGTACTCTGAGTTCTCCCATGAGGGATTGAGCTGTTGCTTCTCTCCAACATGTTGTGCGCATCCTCCACACCAGAGAAGGAGCTCTTGGCACTGGAAGGTCTTGATGTTTGGCTCAGACGAGCCATAGAACCATGGTGGGAGAGGCTGCTATGACTGCGAGGTTTGACTTGCTGTTTCTCAAAATGACTTACTTTCTCCAGCACAGACATGCTACGCTCACTCTGGACACTGCTTTGGCTAGCAGTACTCTCGGGACTGGCGCATCGTTGAACCTCAGCAAGTGCATTCTCCAGTCTGGTCAGGGGGTGATCAAAGTCTTGACCTCTCTGCTGGAGAGCACTAGAGTCACTGTAGTGCCTTGAAGGTTTGACTGGCTGGTCACTTCCTTGAGTTTGGATGAAGTTTCCTCTGTATGTTTGAGCAACTTGTCCCTGTGCAACTTTCCCAGTGTAAAGTGCGTCTGGATGGATGTTTTGCTCGTTGCATTTATTTTGTTCTTCATCTCGAGGTGGCCTGTAGTTGTCGTATACCTCCATACCAAGCGAAAACCTTGGCCTCTCTCTTGGTTGCACAGGGGTGTAAGGGTCCCTCCTCTCCTGGGGTACATATGGTGTTTGTGACTTCTGCACTTGTGGCTGCAAATGAGGCCGATAAAAAACAGGTTTAACCTGTGTATCATCTTGCACTTTATCAGAGAGCTTAGGTTGTGCCGAAACATAGGTTTGGACAGGGTTTGGGTTGGGAGCATTGCTTTGGTATCCGTTTTCAAGGTTGACCCTGTCCTCTTTTACTGGTCCACCTAAGTGGTCATAGTTATGGTTTTGCTTGCTCTCCTTGGCCAGTGCTGGGTAGACACTAACAGAGTTAGGGTTGCTGGTTGGGATTTGTGCAAAATGTGGCTCGGGTGGTGGGACAGGGTAGATGCTGGTGGGTAACATGAGGCGGCCGGGTTGTGCGGCTTGAGGACAACCCTGTTTGGGTTTGGTGGTAGGGCTACTTTCAGGGCTTTTTTCAATCACTGTGTGCAACTGACCTTCAGCTCCAAACGAGGACTTTCCTGTTGCCACAGAACCACTTGAGTGATGCCAAGAACCCTTGTTAAGTGCCCGCTGTGACCGAGCATGCTCAAGACTCGACCAAGAGTTGGGACGATCGTGATTACGAAATGCTGCATAGCTGTCACTGCGTAATGGAGGAGCTGGTGCCCCCTTTAGGTTCTCATAGGAGTGCCGGTTGTGAGCTGGATCCCAGACTGTCCCAACACTGTGGCGTTGTGAGCTGGTGGTGCTTCCACTACTCCCACTGCTTCCACTACTACTGCTGCCACGGTGACAGATCATGCCTGGGACATTCCCACTTCTAGACTGTGCTCTGCTGTCATTGGTCCTCATTAATGCTGAAGAGGTAATCTCATGCTCTTCAGACACACCCTGTTGGGGATCGTACACAGTGCGTATGTAGCGTATATCGGCCTGCTGCATCCCTTCTCTCTGTAGAACGTTCTCCATGGAATATGACCTCTCCTTGTTAAACGATGGTGCCGCTGCAAGGTACTCTGGGATACTAGAGCTGGTCGAGAAGGAACTGTATGCAGAGTCCCGCTTGCTGTGCAGGTGATCGATGCTGCTGGAGGATTTGGATGATGATAGTTGATAGCAGGAGCTATAGGCTGGGTGAGTGTGGTCTAGGCTCTCCATGCTTCCCCGGGAACTGTACTGATCCGGGCTCTTCCTAAGAAATCCCGTCTCAAATCCTGATAGGTCTGTGGTCGAAGCACTGCAAGAAAGAAAGGAGAAACATGAGTAATATACTAGGAACTGATTATATATATATTCTGATCATTTTACTGGGGTGGGGGAAAAAAGATAAGAATATGCCTAAGAGCAATAATAAGGTTTTACTGGGGTAATATATCAGATTGAGATACTATTGTGGTTGTCGGTCTGAGCTAAATTAGTAGCCGTTACAAACTCGGATAGACATCAAAGACATTTGTGTTTGCTATGCCTGTGACTCAATTATTCAACAAAGTATGAAGATGGTCTCTGATAATAATAATGCATTTGATGTTATTGATGTCTGGCCTTTTTACAACATATCTGGTATTGATTAAACCGGGAAATCTATGAAGTTGTTGTGAATTTGCATTGAGATTTCCTCATACTTCCTGTTCTCTCATCCCTGATCACGTGAGGATAACGTGACAAATATACACCATTAGATCTGTTACCAAACTTATCGACTGTGGGAATCTGCTACATAAAGGTTGGAATCATGGCGGTGTGTTATGTGTGTGTGTGTGTGTGTGAGACAGTGATGCCCTGGGTATGTGCCCTTTTATGGGTATGTGATTGCCGGACTCTGAAAGCTGGCATCAGAATGCTGGTATTTCTGCTGGCATAATTAACATGATGTCACTGACCCATTGTCAACAGCTCTGCAGTCACCCCTCTAAGAACTAGATCAACCAATCACAGGTCAGTCCATCAAACAATGACCACCAGGTCTCAGAATGTGGAACGCTATTGGTGTAGCCCACGGTGACCATCGCCATGGGAACCTTTGGAGGGTTGTCGAGGGAGTGTCATCCCAAAGAATGTTTTTTTTTTTTCTTTTAGAACGTGCGTCAATGCTTTGCTTTCTGGTCCTCTTCAAACACTCTAATTGTTTTTCTTTCAGTGTCATCACTGATGGCCCTTGAACGTTCTGGTCTAAATACAGTGATAATGACCCAGATAACAAGCACACAAGGATTTTTTATGTTTGGGCAACTACATAAAATATGCCCTCTGCTTATGCTATGATCGTACACAAAAAGAAACCAAGAGCCGTGTCTGACCAAAATAATCAACATTTATATCTACTAACGGTCATGTTTATGGGCTGATGTGGGCATATGCATCCACGTGCCACTTAAATAACACCCTCAAGGGCTAATCATTTTCATGTATCAAGAGGTTGCAACTTTTTAGGAAATACCTCATGAAGCCAAATCAGGTGTTGCAACCCCAACAAAGCACACATATTATTCTCTCTCTTTGAATAAATGACTCCATTGTTGTCAGTGGATTATTGCTAATCTGTGTAGGCCGATCCTTCAGTTGCATAGCTGGGAACTGTTAAAAATGTCATCTTCACTGTCTGACAATCATCATCCTTGTGAAATAGAAGCAACTGATAAAGAAAAACAATTAAGGTTTGAAAGTACGTTTCCCTGCTGTTATTTTCTTTGCTCTAAAAAGGTTAGAAGCACTTTCTACTTTTCAAGCAAACTGTAGAGATCGTGATCTTTTATGTCCTCGTAATAAATTTTAAAATACAGCAATGACTGCCTACTAGATGGCTGTGCTGACTGGCCAAATGATATCACGTGTCTCATGCGTTCATTTCGGTTTGGAATTTGGCTTCCAGCAATTATGAAAACAAGGATAAATAATCAAGATAAAATGATCATCGTGCCGCATGCCGTTCCTTTCCTTTAAAGCATAAACTTAAAGGGTTAGTTCACCCAAAAATGAAAATAATGTAATTTATTACTCACCCTCATGCCGTTCCAAGACCTCCGTTCATCTTCGGAACGCAAATGAAGATATTTTTGTTGAAATCCGATGGCTCAGTGAGGCCTGCATAGCCAGCAATGGCATTTTCTCTCAAGATCCATTAAAGTACTAAAAACATATTTAAATCAGTTCATGCGAGTACAGTGGTTCAATATTAATATTATAAAGCGACAAAAATTTTTTTGGTCCGCCAAAAAAAAACTAAATAACGACTTATATAGTGATGGCCGATTTCAAAACACTGCTTCATGAAGCTTCAGAGCGTTATGAATCAACATATCGAATCAGAGCGCCAAAGTCACGTGATTTCAGCAGTTTGGCGGTTTGACACGCGATCCGATATCATGATTCAACCCACTGATTCATAACGCTCCGAAGCTTCATGAAGCAGTGTTAAGTCACAGTCCTTCGATCGTGCTTTTGTTTAATTTATTGTATTATACAGCTAGTCCTGTTTGACAAGCATCAGGAACTGTACAAACAACAGTAATATTAGTTTTTAGTACATTAATGGATCTTGAGAGAGGAAATGTCATTTCTGGCTAAGCAGGCCTCACTGAGCTTCATTTGGGTTCCAAAGATGAACAAAGGTCTTACGGGTGTGGAACGGCATGAGGGTGAGTAATAAATGACATTATTTTCATTTTTGGGTGAACTAACCCTTTAACGTCCAAATCAGTCAAATCCTGTAACGTGACTGTCATAGTTTACTGCAGGACATGCATTATTTTATAAAGCGATATTAAAAGCGCATTAAACTGCGAAAGAGACTTTCTGTATGTGAGCTGCGAGACGGAATGCGCACCTAAACCATCAAATATACACAAAAATATGTCAAAATGTCCATCTTGGCAAGTATTTACATAAAGACAGTCAGTAATGTCTTAAGTGAATAAAGAGTTAAGAAAGAAATCGGATGTGTGTCATTATATTAGATGCATGCATTCAAGCCTAATGTGAATCGGTGCTGACTGTGTCATTAATGTTAAAGCGGTGTCTAATGCTATTTCATGCATTCTGACTTATTTACACTGTTAAAGAGTTGGATTGTCATGCTAAACATGGCCAAAAAAATTGGACCAATGAAGGAGTATTTCAGTGCCGAATACACTCCTTCAGGATTCAAGCAAGTTTCGGAAAGTTTTTTTTCCGAGTATGGCCCTGTATGAAGTCATGAATGGCAGAATTCCTTGTATGGGCACTTCTCCCGGATGAGCATGTGCCACATCCACCCGAGCGAGAGCAAGAGCGCGCCCATCAACATCTTTGTTGATTTTGTACAAAATGGCTTCTGTAAGCCAAACAATGTCACTAAAGAAGTGTGTTTTTGGTTGTGAGGGAAAGATAACCTTGTTCAGCTTCCCAAATAACCCAGTGTTAAGGAAACAATGGATGCAGTTTGTTTTTTCCAGAGCAGCAACGGAGTTCTGCAAGTGTGTTTGTTCCCGGTCATGAGTCGAAACTGCAGGCGGTGAGTGAAACTGCATCAAATGTCTGTGTTTTGTTGGCAATCGGCGTATACGTGCATATAATGAACAACACAATAACAAACGTTATCCAGGGATAATGCCGTGCTCATGACTCTTTAGATCCGCCCACTGCACGCCCCACGAGTAGGCCTGTCGCGATTGGTCGATTCAATCCACTGCGTCGACGCTGTTAATTAGTCAACGTCAAAATTTTTAGTCGACTGGGTAAGTTGGGTACGATATGAAATTGTATTAGTACCGGTACTTTAAAAATGACAGCAGTCTAATAAGAGCAGTATTTCTTAATCTGCGTCGATGTGTGACAGCTTGAGTGAGGACGTGTGTGTGAGCTCTAATTCCACCATTCACCAAACAATGGAAGCAGAACAGTCTAATATATACGCGCAGCTCAGGAAAAAGAACGCAACAGAAAAGTGCGGCGCGGCCGGGACGTAATTGCGCACGCAGCCGCCCATACGCCTGTATGTGGATTATTGGGTTTGAATGGTAATAAATATGTAAAAATCCACATCCTGGCGAGTATTCGGGTAAACGCAGTCGGATATGTCTTTAGTGAACGTATACAGAGTTGAATGAGAAATCGGGTGTTACAATGAATTTGGTCCATGCAGCTCTTAAAGGGCCGGACCTAATATTCTGTGTGAAGCAGGGCAGGGCAGGAACCTGGCAGGAACATGGGGAACATAGGGGGTTTTTTTAACCCTAAAACAATGATAAAACAATGAATAGTAAGTTATGTTATATTATTCAATTACTTATACTGTTTTTTTTTGCCATGGTATGGATTCAGTATCTGTATTGAGGTATTTTAGTCTGGTATCGTATCCAAGTCATAATTTTGGTATCGTGACAACACTATTCTATATAAAAAGTATTTGCTGATATTCTGTTTTGTTATGTTGGTTTACAAATTTGTACCTTTTTACATGTTTACTCTTTTAGTTTTACATTTTGTCAAGGGCTTGTTTACATTTATACTTTTTTTACAGTACACTACTGAAGGCCAACGTTGCAAGTTTAAGTAAAATTGTTGAAAATTATTGTGATAAATTAGTCGATAGATTAATCAATATAAAAATAGTCGTTAGTGGCAGCCCTACACACGAGTTCTGTACAGTATCTCTCTTTTATGAATATGATAAATCTCTTCGGAGATTATGATAAAGACTCTTCGGAGATATGAAAGATGCAATACTACTTTATAGGTACTCAAGATTAACATGAGACTGGCAGAAACTGTGCGTGTTATTAAACAAAAGAAAGACAAAATCACTCACTGCACTTGACTGAATAACTTTAGTAGTTTTAATGAGAATCAATGTTTTAAATTTAATTCAAAAAGACTATGCAGTGTTTTAAAGTTTAACTCAGGGTTTAATGACTTTTTTGAACACTGATTGTTTAATGCAATACTGTGTTTTAAATTGTGCAAATAGATAAGTCTATAGGCTTGTTCCAGTCTGGATATTCTCAATAGTACATCTCAAAATTGGGAAGATTGCGATTCAGATCATGTTTTGTGATCGCTTGTAGATAAGATCGTGATATGAAATTTTGGGAAGATTTCCCAGCCCTAAAAGCACTAGACTGCAGGTGTGTTTGTGTGTGAGTTGCACTGACCTGGAGTGGTAGCTCTGGTGCCAGGGGGCTCCCACACCACCCTGGGTGACTTGCATCATGCTTTCTGAGTCCTGAGGGCCCTCGCCCAGCTTCGTAGAATGCCAGGAATGAGGTCGAGATCCGGGCTCACTCCGTCTGGGAAAAAATAGATTCAAAGAAATGTAAAAAGCCATGCCTTTGCAGAATCCTCAAAATACATGACGTAAACACAACGTTAGGATTAAGAATAAATAATTAAAATACAAAGGTCGGACATAGTTTAGTGAGAAGTCAAAGCAGTTTAATGTAAGCATAAAGCACACATTGTCTGGTGTAGTCAAGGCCACTGAGGATAAAGGATCAAAACATCCCTGAAGAATGTGGCACTGCATTAGAAGCAGAATCTCGCTGTGTAAACATCAGTAAATAGATACTTCCTAATCTAGCCACTGGAAATTTGAAGTCAACCAATATTTGGACTAAGGATTTCCATTCAAATTTTATGTTACAAATATTTATGTATTATAAACATTTATTCCCAAGTATGAGAAATCCAATTCTGGGAAGCAGGGAAGTAGATTTCTATTTCTAGTTTTGGCACAGGGTGCTGAAGTATGTTTTCGAAACATGGCAAGAATGCCGGCATTGTTTAAAACAAAAACATTTTTGGTTTCAAACGGCGTGGAACATAATGAATGTTTTTCATATAACGATCAGCAGACTGTCTGTGCCTACTGCTGCTCCAGACATTTGAACACACACTCACACACAATGCCAGTTTGTGCCCAACCAGTCTGCTGACTGAAGTGACCTACTAAGGTCTTTAATGATGGTGTGAGATCAGTAGCCAGAAAGACAAAGCCAGTAAGAGACTAAAGATCATGTTCAGTCAGCTGACTGGGCAAATGTAGCACATACCTCTTTAGTGATCTTCTAGAATTGCAGCGTTCTAGAACTTTGGGTTTGACTTAGGAACATTAAAGTGCCAAGACTTCAGTGTTGAAGTCTTGACTATGATACACAGTATATATATATATAGATATATACACATATATAGATGGATAGATAGATAGATAGATAGATAGAGAGAGAGAGAGAGAGAGAGAGAGAGAGAGAGAGAGAGAGAGAGAGAGAGAGAGAGAGAGAGAGAGAGAGAGAGAGAGAGAGAGTACACAACTTTTTCCAACATTGGTAATAATAATACATGTTTCTTGAGCATCAAATCCTCATATCAGAATGATTTCTGAAGGATCATGTGACACTGAAGACTGGAGTAATGATGCTGAAAATTCAGCTTTGAATCACAGAAATAAATTGAATTTTTAAATATATTCAAATAGAAAACAGTTATTTTAAATTGTAAAAAATATTTCACAATAATATTGTTTTTGCTGTATTTTGGATCAAATAAATGCAGCCTTGGTGAGCAGAAAAGACTTTAAAAACATGTTTAAAATCTTACCGTTCTCAAATTTTTGACCGGTAGTGTGTAACAATATATACATATATATATATATATATGTATATATATATATATATATATATATATATATATAGTATTGCTATTGTAATATATCACTGTATTATATCCAATTATTAAACTAAATAGGAAATATTACTATTATAATACACCACTGTAAAATAAAAAAGATAGTAGGTCATTGTTTTTGAGGAGCTGCAAATTCCTCCACAAAGCTGCACCTAGATGATCACATTTCTCAGGACAATGAAGTGTCTTAGCCTCCACATAGACTTGTTTCCTTAACAACCCCACTCCCTTGAACTTCGACCCTGCTCTATGGAGACAGATCAGACATTGCATCTGCAAAACATCTGGCTTTTATGATATGTTGCTATGGAGGCAGCTTTCTTGCTGCTTTAACACACCCTCTTCCAAAGGGCCATTCCTTCTGACCAGTCCAGATTTGAATAAGATCAGTCATAATGACTTCCACAAGTAAAACATTTGAAATCAATGTTTAGCAAAATGCAGCAGGGCAGACAACAGAAAACCCTTCTGACCATCTTATGATTGTCTGAACCCACTGCGGTTCAATCTGAGAGGGTCAACAGGAAACGCTGATCAAGAACTACTTATCTAGATTCACAGGAGCGCAGTCGTTCCATCTAGGGAGGATAATTACTTTGCATTTTTGAAATACTTTCTGTAATGAGTAATCATATACAGATTGTGGATTCCTGCCATGCATTACCTGCTCAACAGGAGCTTATTCATATTTATACTGCAGGGCTGTTGAATGCTCCAATCTGATTGGTTGACAAACATTCTCAGGTGAGCAATTATTTTCAGGGAAATGCACAGCTAAAGTAGTTCCAGGCAGGTCTTGACCGCATTATAATTTCATATTACTTCGCCAAATGATTTCAGTTATTTCAAAGGTCTTTACAGCCGATAACTAGCCTGGATGCCAGCCGAACTTGGCCTCACCCACAACATTTTAACTCGGGCAGTTCGGTCTTGACTTGATCCGTAGAGAAGTAATTATGCCTGAACAGAAACTGTTCGGACCAATGAAATTGTCAGGGTGGGCTTTAGACGATGATGGACAGATGATAAACGTAATCATCCACGTCAAAGGCGCTTGGGTTTAATTCGTTCTAATCCTAAACTGAGAACTTGTTCGTATATGCATTCAGCTTTACTATTTCTCTCAGAAATGATGATCGTGTTGGTAAGTACTCGGTGTATCCTTAAATTATTTTTTTACAACACCGGCAAAGATCGTTTACACTCATCTTTTTCTTCTAACGTTAGGCTACTTATTCCAGCGTGCGTGCAGACAGGGTTGCCAAGTTTTTACAACAAAACCTGCCCAATAGGTAATGTTACTCAAAACTAGCCAAAAACAAGCCCAAAAGCTTTCCGGGGGGGTTCTCCGGGGAAAAAAAGGCATTTGGGGGGTAAAATATGTGTTATTTTGGCTGCGCTGGCAGCTAAAATTCGCATTCCTGGGTCTGTATATCACATAATTGGGGTCGCTTCAACCCGCGGACTTGGCAACACTGTGTGCAGTCGAGTTCTGTTGACATTTGACAACTAACGTTATGCGTCGCTCCGTTGCTCTGATTGGTTGTAGGTCTATCCAATTGAGGTCTTTCCTGATTCGGCTGAAAAACGCCCCATAATCACAGTCCAACGGAGCAGTATCAGACTCAAATTCTGAATAGAATTGAGTATGACGACGTCAGGCTAGCCGATAACAGCAAAATAACCAAAACCCATAACGACACCGACCAAGCAAATAAATATACTTAACAATAGGATAAAAACACCAAATTATTTCCATATTTTTGCCACAAAATGACGTTTTATAATGTATGGAAGCACATACTCTCTTTCTCCCGCTGTCTCTCACACTCAAACGCACACACACACATACAGTACGGACACAAACAGCGCAACTTAAAAGCTACATGACATTTCTCACTAGTGAGGTAATAACGGCGCTGTTCTTGAAGCAGATAAACTTACAGTTTCTCTATTAGTAGAGACGCTGCTGCGAACACTGTTGAGAGACGCACAGATTTAAGTAATTCATATATGCTAAGGCCCAATCCCATTTCTACCCCTTACACCTTCCAGTGAATGCGTAAAATGAAAATGGGGTGTCTCGATTCTCTTTTGTTTGGAGGGTAAGGGCCAGATAGCCCTTCAAACGAAGATTTTTCGGGATCACACTTCGAACGAAGGGGTATGAAAAACACTACCATACTGCTAGAATGCGTGTAGTGATGTTGCCACCCGGGGGGCGATCACTTGTGTGTTGCCTGGCTGACAGTTTCTCCGTAGCTTGCTAAACCCGCCATTTGAGTGATGTGAAACAAATTAATAATACAGTTATATCTGAAATATCTGGTCATCCTTCATAACGCAGTCGCTTTTTACATCTTGTATTGTCTGTAAACTCTTGGGTTAACAAGGCAACAACTGAATTGTTTGTATTAGGCTACATTGCAAAGAGCTCCGTTATCGCAGCACCACAGTACAAAACGAAACCATATTCGTACCGGCCGGATCGAATAAACAAAGAGAGAAGTTTGGCCCGATAGAAAAGCAGCTCCACTAGTCTTGTATGTTCTGTATCATTCTGTATCATCTTAGGATACAGGATAAGTCCAAATACAGGGTAAATCAAGGTTGGGAGGGAGTAATCTGTTAAACGTGTTTGCGCCTGATTTCCGTTAGATATGTGCACTTCATAGCTGTTCATACTGGTTAAATGTTACAGGACACTAATAAAAGAAACGGGGTATGATGACTTGTAAAGGGGTTGATTATCGCGCGCGCTTATCGCCAGCGTTTTTCCGAGACGTTTTTCAGGCACGTCTTGAGTGTTCACACCCAAACAATTTTCACTGCCGATGCGCAGAGTGAAAGTGCAAATTCAGTAGATGCCGCTCCCGGTACACAAGGTGGTGCTGCACCACTTTACGCTCGGTTGTCACACAGAAGAAGAAGAGAGACAGTATTTACATTTACCAAAACCATTCACACACTTTTGCTAACTGGCAAGCAGTATTAGCAGCTCATCTTTCTCTTTGTCTACTTACTTCCTCTTCGTCGTATCAATGTGTGCAAGACCGTTTTGTGCTTGAGCACCACAAAGTCGTGTTTTACTGTAACTTCAGCAGCTCCAGGCATGTGAAAACAAGCGCCTCTCCCACTGGTCGGCCGGTTTTTAACGCGCTGCGTCAAAACAAAGAAACGAACCCAAGGCTTTTTTTTTTTAATTACGTTTTTATGTCTGCCATTTTGCGTGTCGGTGTGCACACTCACATTGGCGCCCTTTGTTTAGTCACGAGCCGGTAGACGTCGGCGATAAACGCGTGCGAAAAAAGTCCCGGTGTGAACAGGCCTTAATGGTGTAGTTAATGGTTAATGGTTTCCCATTTCTTAGGGGAATATTTTCACCCCTACGGCTTGCCACTAGTTTCATAGAATAGTATAAAATAGAATTGGGCCTAAATCTCTCTTTCTCTCTCTAATAACTCACTGCATTAACAACTGCATTAGTCTGCTATCAAGCCTCCATTACTAGTTCTAAAATGACATTTTGGAATTTGCAAAGGAGGCTTGGGATTAAAGGCGTAAGAAATTAGTCAGCGTTTTAAGAAAAAAAAACTTGACAAATGTCTTGACATACATCTGAACAATGTTTTGAGGTGTGGTAAATGTGGTATAAGAGGAATAATTGACTACGGGCCATTGAATTATTGAAAAATAATTACCATTATTTGTGTATTATTTTTCTAACAATTCAACGGCCTGTCGTCAATTATTCCGCTTATACTACGTTTACCAAACCTCGAAACATTGTTATATATATATATATATATATATATTGCAATTTGAATAACAGGGTTATCATCATTAACTAAAACTATTAAAACGATTTGTTAATTGAAATAACATACAAATATTAGATGGAAAAAGGAAAACTAAAAACATTGCCTTGTCAATTGACTGAAATAAATTTACGTTGAAGCACTAAAATTACTAAATACTCAACTAATACTAAAAACTAAAGATAAAAATAAATAAAACCAGTAACACTTTAGTATGGGGAACACATATTCACTATTAACTACGACTTTTGCCTCAATAAACTCCTAATTTAATGTTATTAATAGTTAGTAAGGTAGTTTTGTAGCATTTAAGTTTAGGTATTGGGTGGGATTAAGGGATGTAGAATAAGGCATTAATATACGCTTAATAAGTACTAATAACAGCCAATATCCTAGAAATATGCATGCTAATAAGCAAGTAGTTAATAGTGAGAACTGGACCCTAAACTAAAGTGTTACCATAAAACCTGAATAATAATCAAATGATAATAATAATCCTATAATAAAAAGAAGAATAATCCTATTCAGGGCAATTCAATTTTTACATATATATATATATATAATGAAAGTCAAAAACATTTTATTGACCAAAAAAATACAGATATTTTGGGTCACAAAAGAAAAGTTTGTGGTAAATAAATCATGGCAGGATTTTAAATTCTGCCTGAACCATCCCTTTATTCCGCAGGTTTACAAAGCAAGTAGTTAATTTAAAGCATGTCAAAGGCCTTCCTCAAACTAGTAGGTGGCTGGTTACCATCCCATATTTACTGACCTGCAACCTGTCATTCCCTTGCTATCCTCCCTTACTGAACACTCAGTAATTACCTTGCAGTAAGTCTCAGCACTTTTGAGATGAGTCCAGTGGCCAGACCGTTGACGCTGGTCTCCGACGGCGTCTTACACAGCGCCCCGTCCGAACGTCCAAGATTTGATTTCTGCTTCCTCCGCAGCTTTTTGCGGTAAAAGGCCCCGAGCAGCTCCATGTCGTCCTTCGCAGTCTCCCGATAAACTGAGAGTAAAACGAGTGGCGGTTGGAAGGGTTGGCGGGACGCAAAGATCGTTAAAACGCGCAATTAAGAGTCATTAAAACGACTTGATAAGAGCTAGAATAAACATCCTGCCCTCGGCAGCACTGGGCGCTCGGGACAAACATATTTCAACAACGAAGATAGAAGGAGGACAAAGAGGAGGAATAAGCTTCCTTCATGAGATTGGATTTTAGAAAGTGTTGGATATAAGAAAGTGGGAAAATAGAAATATAACGCAACACGCCGAAAAGCTGGGAGCAAATGTGAACACATGATAGCATGCGTTCACAACATCAAACAAAGACTGCTCTTTGTGTGCATCTTCCTCTCTTCCTTTCTTTTTCTCCCTCTTCGTCATCATGATCATCCACGTGATCCCAGACAAGTCAACAAGCCCATCCATGCCCAGAGGGCATTATGGGAACAGGAAGGCCATAGTTAGGGTGTGTCGCAGACTTGCTTTCATGTGCTGGTGACAGCCGTCTCCGGGCCTGCAGGGAATATGTGCAGGTGTAATAGCACAGGTGTCTTCACCTGTCCGCAAAATAAGGCCACTGGACATGAGCAGCGTGTTGACATATTGCTCAGTTTACTCTTGCGTGCACATCAGAAGAACCTGAGGTTTCTTTGACAAATACATCACAGAGTGATGACACCCGAGTACAATAACTGCGGATTTCCGTGGCATCCCATCGTTCCCAGGAGAGTCCCTTCTCGCCACACTCTCATAGTAACCTGACTCTTCAGGAGTCCAAAGGGTTTGACCCACAAAACCCCCCCAAAACCATCTCTCTCGAGCCTTCTCGTCGCCTGCCCGGCTGGGCCAGACTGCAGAGGGTGTGTCCCGCTGCAGAAACCTTATCTGATCCCTGGGAACGCGGCTCGTCAACTACACTAATCTGTTTGATCTGAGAGGAAAATGAAATTGGAGAATTGGATCAGACTGGGATGGGGGTGTTTGTACGGCGAGGTTTGCGAGGAGAATGGAGATGGACGCTAAATACTGTCTGTCTGGTGTGGCTCTGATTGTTGCAATCACAGGGGTGTGTGTGTGTGTGTGTGTGTGTGTGTGAGTGTGTGTGTGTGATGGAAATGGATATAGTTAGTGACAGAGCAGGTCACAGGCCGCATCCCAAATTGTTTTCTATTGTAATATATAGTCAAATGTAATTTATTCCTGTGATCAAAGCTGAATTTTCAGCATCATTACTCCAGTCTTCAGTGTCACATGATCCTTTAGAAATCATTCTGATATGAGGATTTGCTGCTCAAGAAACATTTGATTCATTTTTTCAGCAATCTTTAATAAATAGAAAGTTTTTTTTTAAATGTCACTTTTGATCAATTTAATGCATCCTTACTGAATAAAATGAATAATTACTTTTTCTTACTGACCCCAAACTTTTGAACATATTGTTTGCATTTGCATGTTTGCAACACACTAAATGCATTATTTAAAAGTGTATTATTACTTGAAGTGTGCAAATTCAACTAAATAAAAAAGAAATAACACAGACTCCTCGGCATCTGTAGCACAAGGTTTTGTGGGCAATATTAATCCAAAAAGCATGCAAAAACCCAACCGGAAACTGTACATCGCATAAAATAAAACAAATAAATACATACAAATCTTGCTCAGTATGTCTGTGTTGTTTTCCAGAAAAAATATCTAAACATACTTAAAACAAGGACAAAATTACATAAGATATTAAGTCTTATTTTAAGAGAATTCTAACAAAATTTACTGAGGTTTATGCTTTAAAAAAATAATAAAAGAAAAGAAAAATAGAACAAAATCAAGTTTATATTTCTAATATATTAATTTTATGTATAATATATAATATATAATTTTTACTGGAAAACATCACAAAAATGCTGATTAAAGGGTTAGTTCACCCAAAAATGAAAATTCTGTCATTAATTACTCACCCTCATGTCGTTGGACACCCGTAAGACCTCCGTTCATATTCAGAACACAAATGAAGATATTTTAGTTGAAAGCTGATGGCTGAGAAAGGCTTCAGACAGGCCTCCATTGGCATTCAGTACATTGACACTTCCAAGATCCATGAAAGGCACTTAAAACGTTGTTACAAAGTCTATCTCACCACAGTGGCTCTACAATAATTTTACAATGCGACGACAATAGTTTTCGTGCGCAAAAAAAATCAAAATAACACCTTTAACCAACTTGTTCTCGACTTCCGTGTGTGCCTCCACGACGCATGCGCGAGAATATGACGCAGATCCGGCGCTCGGACACATGACCCAGAAGCGATTTGTTTACGAGCAGAGGAAGACGCGCGTGTCTAAGCTGTTGAATTCTACATTGATCGTGCTTTAGGTCTCGGCGTAGTTCTCAAAATGGGGTTAAAGTGTGTATTTCATGGATTCCCGAACGCCGGCGCTACGTCATATTCTCGCGCATGCGTCGTGGAGGCACACACGGAAGTCGAGAACAAGTTGGTTAAAGGTGTTATTTTGATTTTTTTTTGCGCACAAAAACTATTGTCGTCGCATCGTAAAATTATTGTAGAGTCACTGTGGTGAGATAGACTTTGTAACGACGTTTTAAGTGCCTTTTATGCGTCTTGGGAGTGTAAATGTACTGAATGCCAATGGAGGCCTGTCTGAAGCCTTTCTAAGCCATCAGCTTTCAACTAAAATATCTTCATTTGTGTTCCGAATATGAACGGAGGTCTTACGGGTGTCGAACGACATGAGGGTGAGTAATTAATGACAGAATTTTCATTTTTGGGTGAACTAACCCTTTAAGTAATGTGTTTTTGCAGGGTATAAAATCTGGGCACCCGTCATTTTTTGAATGCATTTGGAATTGGAAAATTGGAATGCAACCTTAAAGGGTTAGTTCACCCAAAAATGAAATTTCTGTCATTAATTACTCGCCCTCATGTCGTTCCAAACCCGTAAGACCTTTGTTCATCTTCGGAACCCAAATGAAGATATTTTTTAATGAAATCCTTGAGCTAACATAGGCAGCAACACAGAAAGGTAGTAAAGACATCATTAAATGAGTCCATGTGACTTCAGTGTCGAGAATACTTTTTGTGTGCAAAAAACAAACAAAAATAACAACTTTATTCAACAATCTCTTCTCATCAACGTCATTCTTCTACGCTGTTGACGTAGTAAACACAGTGCAGCGCTTCCAGGTTCTACATCAGAACGCCGACTCATTATTGGCCGACCCCTGTGTCAACTTCACACGCATGTGTCGTGGTGCTCACGTGAACAGCGTTGGCCAATAATGAGCCAGCGTTCTGACGTAGAACCCGGAAGCGCTGCACATTTCATCAAAAATATCTTCATTTGTGTTCCGAAGATGAATGAAGGCCTGAATGAGGGCGAGTAATTAGTGACAGAATTTTTTTTTTTTCTTTTTTAAGGCCCCAATATACTCCCAGTTCTTTTTCATTCTTCGCTTAAGGGTAAAAAGACATTTGAAATACATGACCAGTGGTATACCGTTAGAAAACATCCAGATGCCGCCCACACGTTTAGATGAATATGTAAATATGTGCTGCGTGCTTTCCTCTCAACAACAAAAATGACAGCGGTTAGAAAACAGCAATTAAGAAAGCATCTGATCATAGCGATGTGGATGTTTGCACCAGCTCTGCAATTCAAGAGTCGTCATGTTTATTAATACGTATTAATTATTTTACAGTTTTAAATAAAACTAAATTTTCTACTATAAAGTAGCTCTCCAGTGTGTTCATATTTTTACTCACGGACGTCTGACTTCGAAGACTGAACAGAAGAAATAAACTAGAAAAGATTTACACGTGAAAGGAGGCGGAGCCAAAGAGCCACACCTACCTATTACATAACTGCCACGGACCAATGGTAGCATGAGGTGTTTACCCCCCAGGGCAAACTTTTCAAACTCCCGAAACGAACTCTAAACAAACTTTATTTTGGCCTGATTTTGTTTAAATTACGTCATACCAGTTCTTCAATTTCGCTTGAAGTATATCGGAGCCTTTTCATCTGGATGCCATCTCAAGACACAAGTGAAATAACGTCTTCTTCTATCCTCCATCCATCTTTGCTTCAATCAGAAGATGGAGAGAATACAGAGAAGATCCCCTTATACTGACCCCACAGGAGACTATCCATTACTATCATGAACCCTCAAACCGATTGTAGTAGAGTCCTTTAAACGAACGCGGTTCATCGGAATGAAGACATCCAGGGGGAGACGGGTTATGTTATTAATGCATGTCACTGTGGGATTATGGGAAATCCTACCTCTGAGTGTGCGAATAACATTGGAATGTTCACAATCCAGAAACATGGATGAAAAACACACATGACAGATGAACTGCAAGTGAACTAGACATTATTAACGTCCTAAAAAGAAGATTCTTCTTCTAAGAACCAATTACAGCATTATGGAGAATCCGAGCGAGTTAAGAGAGAGAATTTAAGATGCAGTTTTAAATCGTCGTCCCAAGATACTTTAGACTTCCTGTACACATTCCATGAATATCTCAATGCATGTGTACGATAACACGTACACACATGTAAATAACCGTTCTAAACTGTTGGGTGGGTCAGACACCATTGTCTTGGATTAATCTTTGTACATCTATAGGGTTTTACACAACACATTTCTCAAATCCACCAAATCACCAATGAAAGCTCCAATAACTGCAGGAAAGGACCATCTAAACAGATGTTTCATTACAACATCTATGATATTCGGAGCCCAAAGGTGAGTGGACCATCCAAAACGAAGACTTAATTAGGAAATCTCTAAAAGCTAGTCCAGGAACATGGTAACTAAACACGGACAAAATTAAAACATATTTAGTATGTGTTTACAAGAGAGGGGTGGGAAATATTGTGCTCGCTATCTGTCTTTGTGTCTCTGGAGTGATCAGCGCGCCATCTGTCGGACCAATGAAATCTACTGGATGAAAAATAAATGACCTTTTTCATTGTATTTATGTATTTGAAATTTCAGTACATTATATATTGTACTGTATAACTAAAGCGCTTTACATAAACCTCTCAAAAGTTTGGGTTCAGAAAGATTTGAATCTTATCTTATCAAGATTTTCCTCTTATGTCATTTATTTGATCAAAAATACAGTAAATCAAAAATACAGTAAAAACAGTAATATTGTGAAATATTATTACAATAAAATAACTGATTAAATACATTTATATCACTCCAGTACGGCTGGTTTGCAGCTCAAGAAACATTTCTTATTATTATCAATGTTGAAAACATTTGACATTTTAATATATGCGTGTGTGTGTATATGATACTTTGAAGAATAGTATAGGATACTTATAGGATATTATATAGGATAGGATGCGTTGAAGAAAAGTTTCTTTTGTAATATTATAAATGTCTTTACTGTCACTCTTGATCAGTTTAATGCCTCCTTCCTATGATATGGCTCGAGTCCCTTTTTTAATATACGTTTTACCATCTTTTAGCCTGCCATCATATCCCCATCAAGCTCTTCAACATCATGTGACCTTTCCATTACAGCCTTATTCGGATGAAAGTGAGATTTCGGGTTGTCTCGCTATTTACAGCATCTGTACACAGTACTCCAGTTTTATTTACACACAGAAAGACAGGAAAAGAATAGAAAAAAAGGATTCATTTTGACATGTGAGACAACAGCACAATGTTGCCCTTCTCCGAAAATCCCCTTTAAACCCCGTAAACAACTCCGTATTAGTGGATTTAGAATAAACGGAGACGGGATGCAATGACAGTCACCCCTAACGTGACCGTCGGGGGAAACGAATACAAATCCACTTCAGCATTTCCTTTTCCTGTAAGAGATATGTTCGTTTCCTGTTTTCCTCTGATAAAAAATAGAAGTTCTGGGTCCTGAGAAAATAGGTTCTGTCTCTTGAGAATTTTCTCTGATGAATGACCTCATGCGTGCAGATCAGGGTTATTATAGTTAAAGGGATAGTTCACCCAAAAATTAAAATTAGCCCATAATTTACTCACCCTCAAGTCATCCTAGGTGTATATGACATTCTTCTTTCAGACAAATAAAATCTGAGGTATATTACAAAAGTCCAGGCTAATCCAAGCATCAGAACTGGATTCGTAGTTGCTTTGTTTTTGAAGTCCATAAAAAGTGCATCTGCCCATCAAATAACGTGCTCCACCCGGCTCTGGAGTGTTCATAAAGGCCTTCTGAAGCGAATCGATGCATTTGTGTAAGAAAAATATCCATATTTAAAACTTTATAGAGAAAACCTTCCCTGTTCATTTTATGGAAAAATTGTTGAAAAAGTTCCCCTGCCGATCGAAAGACTAACGCAACCAGGTCCGCTTGTCATGACATCACGTACGCATCTTGAGTTTCACTGTCAACATTCAACACTTTTCCAAGGAAATCCATCGGCTGGAACTTCAGAAGGCCTTTATTAACACCCCGGAGCCGCGTGGAGCAGTTATTTGATGGACAGATGCACTTTTTATGGACTTCAAAAACAGAGCAACTATTAATCCAGTTCTGATGCTTGGATTAGCCTGGACTTTTTAATATAATTCCGATTTTATTCGTCTGAAAGAAGAATGTCATATACACCTAGGATGACTTGAGGCTGAGTAAATTATAGGCTAATTTTCATTTTTTGGTGAACTATCCTTTTAACTAAAACTAAAACCATAAAAAAAACATTTTTGTTACTAGAAATAAAATAAATGTTAACTTAATTCAAATGACTTTTTGCTTGTGTGTTTAAAAAGAAAATGAAAATAGAATTTTGGATTGAGGAAAAGTAGATTTTTGTTCGCAATCTTAATGGTAACTAATGGTGCAGATGCAAGCAGGCATGACCAAACACAAAGACGAACAGCGAGTTGATCTCTTCACACCTGTTTCTGATGCGTAGTTTCACTCCTCCGCTGCATCTGCCGTCTCTGGAAGGACTGAGAGGTCGCGGGTCAGAACAGCAAGGGCCTGGACAACACTCTCTGCAAACACAGACGGAAGTTTAGGTTAGAAACTCACTCTTTATAAAGCACAAACAGTTAAAGTGCTCGTGTCGTGGAAAACAGAACAGCTTTTTTCAAAATGTGATCAAATGTCTGTAGCTAATCAACACTTCCTACTCTTGTTTACAGATTGTCATGATTATGGAATCACAACCATGAGCTCATTAAGTTAAAAACAGGTCACTAATAAGTGTGTCGAGACGCCTGCATTGTATATGAAAGCTTTCTAAGAAATGCATGTGATGGGCATGACTAAACACGGCTTGACTAGTTGATTGTGAAAATATGTCATTTTGCACATCCCTAGTCTAGACAGTATAAGCTCATTGGTTACTTTGTAGACGATGCGTGTCTGTTTGTCTTTAGATGATGTATTTTTGGAATTTGGAGAATCAATGTTGGACAGCGAGTGAGAAGACCAACTCTCTCTCTCTCCTTCACGTGAGTGTATTGTGTGCATGTTTGGGATTGACTCAGTTCAAAAGCGGTGTTGTTTTTCCGCCGTATTTGACAAAGGAGGCACCGGCCATTCACCACATGCTCACATGGATGTCATACACAGAGAGTTTCTATTAACCTGAAGGACATGGCCCTGTAACTCTAAACTGTATAAATAAATAAATAAATAAATAAATAAAAAAGACAAGTCTATTCCAATTTTTGGCTGCACACTGCTCTTAAGTAAAAGTGCATACCAGTATTATACTGTATATTTCATATTAGTTTCATATATATATATATATATATATATATATATATATATATATATATAACTCTCTTAATAAGAAAGGAGATGATATCTATCTATCATGAGACATATAAATGTGTGTACATCCACTTCTATTATTATCACTAGCTATGTTTCCATCCACCTATTTTTATGTGCATTTTTTGCATTAAAACAATGGAATGGATGGAAATGCCAAGATGCGCATAAATTCTAGAAATGCACATAAAAACATATGAGCTTAATTGAAGCGGATACATTTTTATACGATAAGAAGACCCTATACGATAATAAATCCCTCGATGCACAACAAAAAACTCTTGTGACTCAACATTGGATGTGATTGGATGACTGGACTAACCAGCGGACCAATCGCATCGCAACACATCTAATTTTATTTTATTATTTACAATTTTTAATTTTAATTAAAAAGTTTAATTCCCTCCTAGAAGCGTTCTCAAACACCAGCCATGTGCGCTCTTAGAAGTCGATTATTATGATGTAGGAAACATTTCTGCAGCAACTTCCATTTTTGTTAAAGATATTTTGCACCAGTTTTCCAGGAAGTGACCATTTTTGTTCTCTTGAACACGAGATGGAAACGCTGCTTTTTTCGCAAATGTTTTAAGCTATTTCCAAATTTTGCTTACAAGTTAAATGCGCAACTTTGAATGGAAACAGCTGCTGATGAACAGTTGTGCTGCTTATGTTTGTGGAAAATAATACATTTCTTCAGGATGCTTTGATGAACAGAAAGTTCAAAAGAACAGCGTTTATTTGAAATAGAAATCTTTTGTAACATTAATTTGAGGTTTTATTTAAAGGATTAGTTAGGGCTGTACGATTAATTGAAAAATAATCGAAACCGAAATTCAGAACCCTTTAACAAACGTATTTTTCCCATGTTGGTTATTTCGGTTTAAGTCACGTGACTCCGCCCCGTCAGTCACATCAAGTGCAGTTTGCAGGCACACAGAGAGATGCAGGAGCAGTTATCTGTGTTTATAGATGCCCAGAATCACTATAGTAACTGCATGTTTTACACAGTTTATACAGGTCAGTTAATTGCTGTTCTTATAGCCTACGCGCTGCCACACACACACACACACACACACACACACACACACACACACACACACACACACACACACACACACACACACACACACACACACACACACACACACACACACACACACACACACACACACACACACACACACACACACACACACACACACACACACACACACACACACACACACACACACACACACACACACACACACACACACACACACACACACACACACACACACACACACACACACACACACACACACACACACACACACACACACACACACACACACACACACACACACACACACACACACACACACACACACACACACACGGCGCTTTCACTTTCATCCTCAAAGTTTGTCAACTAAATGCGTTTAAATACTATTCAAAAACAACAATACGGAAAACTTATACATTCAGTGCTCATGAGCTTTTTTCTGTGACAGAGAGAGCAGAGCCGTGTCGCGTCTCTGACAACGCGCGCGCCCTGAAGGCAGACCTTTCACCTGCGTCCTCACAAAGCTTTGTCATTTGTATGTGTTTTAAGTCCTGCCAGTTTGAACATTAAATCGATTTTAGACCATCAGATGTGTATTATGTTGAACTAATGCCTGATATATTGTGACAAACGAACACTCAGACAGAAGCTCGCACATCACGTGAAGATCGCGTGCAGAGAGCAGCGCAAAAACGCAGTGTCACCGCTGTCCTGTGACTAAAGTAGCTTAGAAACTCAACCGTTATAGGCATATATTTTAATACATTTGAAGTAAGTACAAACCACAGCTTCATATTAATAGAGACGGAGTAATTCACACACACAATTACTCTCTCATTAATGCATTCAAATAAATGTAGGCTAATGTAGGTCTACTACTGTGTTCATTTATCTGATGTACAACAAGCAGAAATCTGCCCCATAGACAATAACTGCTGAAAGTGAACCGTTTCCTTCAAGTATTTTAAAAATCACAAAGAAATGCACTTTTTCATTAGAAAAAAAAAATCCACCTTTAATAGTAGAAAATATTTACAGTAAAAAACGTATCAGGAACTTACTCAAAAACCTTATGAGGGCAAAAAAAAGAAAAAAAAGAAAATGAAAAAAAATTGTTCATTAATTGTAATCGAGGTAAAATGTTCAATTAATCGAAATTTTTATTTTTGGTCAAATCGTTACAGCCCTAGGATTAGTTCACTTCAAAATGAAAATTTCCTGATAATTTACTCACCCCCATCTCACCCAAGATTTTGATGTCTTTCTTTCTTCAGTCGAAAAGAAATTAAGTTTTTTGAGGAAAACATTCCAGGATTTTTCTTCACATAATTGTTTTCAATTGCAACCAAAATGTTGAAGGTCCAAATCAATGCAGTTTCAAAGCGCTTTGAAGGGCGATCCCCGACGAGGAATAGGGTCTTATCTAGCAAAACGATTGGTCATTTAAAAAAAAAAAAAACATGCGAAGACTAATACAAACACCCTTTAACAAAAAAAAAGGTAAAACAACGATGTCGGACAATTTTGAAGTTGAAGATGGAGTGTTTTTTGGTAAAGGGAGTTTGAATTCGTCCTCGCACGTTTGGTTGGGGCGGTACTTCCGCCTACGTCTAGTGTGACGTCTCAGCGTGATTGCGCAATCACTGGCGGCCGTAGAGCAGCACAAGATGAGCAATTTTGGTTAAAAAAGTATATTAATTTGTAATTAAAAAAAAAAATTATAGATGCTTTGGCTAGATAAGACCCTATTCCTGGGATCGTGCAGAGCCTCTGAAGCCCTTTGAAACTTTATTGATTTGGACCTTAAACATTTTGGTTGCAATTGAAAACCACTATGTGAAGAAAAATCCTGAAATGTTTTTCCTCAAAAAACTTATTTTCTTTTCTACTGAAGAAAGAAAGACAAACATCTTGGATGAAATGGGGGTGAGTAAATTATCATGAAAATTTCATTGTGAAGTGAACTAATTCTTTAATGCATTCTTGCTGAAGAAAAATACGAATCTCTCAAAACAAAACCCTTATTTTTTGTAAACTAAATGCTTATTTGCATTTCGTGTGACAAGTGCTTTGAGGCTATTTCATAAACTGCAAGAGCTTCGACAGCAAAACAGCAGCCCTCCCGTCTCACTGAGGAATGGTGCGAGAGAGAAACACGTGTCATGTTGACACAGCATTCCTATAGTTAGGGAATGTGTCATCGCTCTCTTTTTAAAGGCTTTTTGAAAGCTTTAACACACTAATAAAAAGACAACACAAAGACGTTCCAAACAAACCCCACGTAAACATTCACTTAAAGAGACAGTCAGTCAAAAAATAAAAACATTCATTTTCTCATCACCCTCACGTCATTCCAAAACCAGTATGACTTTCTTTCTAGCATGGGACATAAAAAGATGTATAATATGATTCATTGTGTGAAAAGGAGAGCTTTGACATTCTGCTAGATGACGTTCGGTTCAACATGAGCGTGAGAAACTGCTTTCCCTTTAAAAGCGAACAGCATGTCACATACCTCCGTTTCAGATGTTCTTTCTTTTTTAAAGCTTGATTTATCACTCTCTCTCTCCAAACGGGTGTGATCAGCCCGGCTGTAAATATGCATTGGCTCTGAGCCGTTTCAGAAAAGATATTCTTCTAATTATATCGCTATTAATCACTTCAAGTGGCCTATGAAATCTCCGAACATTTATTGGAGCGGAGAGTCTTGATACACCATCTCCGATCAACACATTAACAATCCATGATTTAGATCCCAGCGTCCGCATCTCTAAACTCTTCGGCTCAAATGCCCCAGCATTCCTTGCATACCTGCCCCCTGGAGGACCTTGGTGGTCACCATAGAGACGTGACCACCATGCAACTTCCTGTAAACCCGCAATGCTGCTCGGAGATACACCGCCGTTCAAAAATGCATCAAAGTTCTTTTGAACTTTCAATTCATCAAAGAAATATGTAGGGACCATAAATAATCATATTTGAGGTGTGTGTGTGTGTGTGTGTGTGTGTGTGTGTGTGTGTGTGTGTGTGTGTGTGTGTGTGTGTGTGTGTGTGTGTGTGTGTGTGTGTGTGTGTAAATATTCCACGCCACCCACACGCTTGACCCTTTCCTCACAGATCTGACCTTTTCTCTTGTTTATATGCGTCTCGAGTGAAACGCACCCAACCACAACATCAATCAGCCACCCAATAATAAACGCTGAGTACAGCCAAACTCTCCACGGAGCACAAGATGAACAAACGCGCTACTGAACTGAGACAGTCGCTTAGAGGGGGGCGAGGAAGACCACCAGCGCTCGTCACACCCTGATCTATCATAAGACTGGAAGATCAGAGGTACTTAAAAATGTTCCCAAACACGGTTTTAGAGGTTTGTTAAACATCCATCTGCATAGTGTTGTAGAAACTTAGAAACCGGTGACTTTTTCCACTTTTTCTCCACTGATTTTTGTGGAAATACATGGAATTCTGCGCAATAGATTTAAACATGGTAGACGGAGCTAAAATGCAATGCTTTTATTTCAATTCAATTCAAATGTTTAAAGGGGTGGTTGATTATGATTTCACTTTTTAAACTTTAGTTAGTATGTAATGTTGCTGTTTGAGCATAAACAATATCTGCAAAGTTACAACGCTCAAAGTTCAAAGCAAAGGGAGATATTTTCTTTTTTTAAAAATTGCTTTTTAGAGACTACACAAGCTTCCTCCCGGGTTAGTTACATCACTAACCCTGAAATTTACATAAACCCTGCCCGCGAGAACATGCAACAAAGGGGGTGAGATTATGCTAAGAATACGCTAATCAATGACTTGAAGTTAGTAACTCCACATCATCTACATAAACTCATCAACTAACCATTCAGGAACATCTACATGTCAGTCTCTCCATCATTGTCTGACTCCGGTTTGAACATAAAAGGCTGAACAGTTTCATTGCCTGTCTGCATGAGGTTATGAGAGCTGCTAACACAAGCTCTTGAAGCTCCGCCCCGTGAGCAGCAGCTCATTTGCATTTAAAGGGACACAAAATACGTCACGTTTTTGCTCACCCTTGAAAAATGACAATTTTAAAGTCCCAGTTAACCAGAAGTTGCATCTGATTTTATTTCAGTGCTGTGATGCATTTCCAAGTGAAACGAATATTGAATAAAGGGCAGGATTTTACTTCAGCGCTCCTCCTCTCCATCTCTCGCTCATAGCAGACAAATGCTGCGTTCACACCAAACGCGAATAGAGCGTCAAAATCGCGTCTACCACGTCTAGTTGGACGCTTGAACATTTTGAATCCATACGAGCGTCCAATTCGCTGTATAAATCGAGCGTTTGAAGCAAAATAGACGCGCGTTCAAGACGCTCCAGGAGAAATATGTCATAAAACACCACTCTGCCTCTTTTCATTTTCATTAAAAATATGTATTAAACATTAATATCCAGACAAATGTGGTCCAGGCAACTCCTACATTATCTTCACTGCATGTATATTTAAATATCCTGAAAAAAAAAAGTTATGAAACTTCTCTTTGCCCTCAGTCAAAACGATTTGGCAGACAACAAATCATAGATTCATGACACCAAAAGATTGCCCGTTAGATCCACACAAGACGAACCACTACAGGACATCAGAGCCAGCGGCAAACGTCAGCAGGACTGGCCGAGGAAAGGCTGCTCTCGCCGGGGTTAATGAGCGCTGAGCGCCCGGTGATAGCCTGGATCTCACAACTCCAAAAACACAAGATTATTTTTTTTAAATGAGCGCTCTCTTTATAAATAAACCACAGATTTGAGCTTTAAACAACTACATTCTCACCTGAAAAGTCTTTGTGACACAATAGTAGTATTTTTTAATTATGCAGGGTTTCTCATCATGTCACTTTACCACGTGACAGCAGCAAGCAGGCTCCTGATTGGTTAACGCGGCTCGAATTGACGCCAAAGTTCAAATTTTTCAACTCGGGCGTCAGACGCGAATTCGCTTCAAATGCGTGAATGCACAAAAAGCACCACTCGTGCAAGACGCTAAATTCGCGTCAAATTTGCGTCATTCGTGCAAACTGGACGCGCGAACGAGGCGGAATCGCGTCCATCGCGCTGTACGAAACGCGTCTATTGCGCCGCAGGACCTCCAGACGCGCGTCAACGCACCTTTCCATTGACTTAACATTGAAATCACTCGCTCCTGACGCTCTATTCGCGTTTGGTGTGAACTCAGCATAACGATTGGAGGGGAGTGGCCGTCAAACTGACGTCATCGGAAAGGGAACGCCATTCCAGACCGGAAGTTACTTTTCAGATTTTGATTAAAGATTACCACGGCAAACTATTTTTTTCTATGTATTAACTTGCCTGGATTAATTGTTCACCCTAAGATCTGTAATGTGTGCTAGCAAAGTAAATAAGATCTTTAACATGCTATAACAAATTATCTGTGTGATATTTTGAGCTAATAATTATAAGCTATAGGCAAAACAAGTCAAAAATGTCAATTTTGGTCGAATTTGATTAACTAAAAACTAAAAATTTGTTAATTAAGCCCTTGCCTAGCAATCCCAATGCTACAAATAGCAATTAAACATCTAAAAGTATACACACACACGCACATACATACATACGTATGTATATATGTATGTATATATATGTATATATACGTATGTATATATACGTATGTATGTATGTATGTACGTATGTATGTATGTATGTATGCATGTATGCATGTATGCATGTATGTATGTATATATATATATATATACACAAACACACACACACACACACACACACAGTATATATATACACATTTATACAATATCATATCATAATGCATTTTTATATATATATATATATATATATATATATATATATATATATATATATATATATAAAAGCATTATGATATTGTTTATCTATGAAATCGTGAATTGTTTCCTACAACAATCTGCAGTCAAATTCTCAGAACAATAATAATATAATACTTAGGTGCAATTCTTGACGCTATTAAAAATAAATCATCCACTTGTTCCTGACCCTGGGATCCTTCTGAAATCTCTACAGAAATGAGCAAATGAGATGTCCTTTAAAAATCCCACAATATTCAAAATGAGCCGTTTTTAGAGCTTGATTAAATAAAGGCTATGTTTATAATGAGGAGGACGTTTTAAGATATGAAGCTTGCAGGATGTTTTAATGGTACAAAGACCTCTTATAAGTCAAAAGATCATGGCAAATTTGCTTCCTCATGTCAGGAGCCCTTTAATTAAAGAAGCTTTATTTTTTCACAGGGTTTGTGTCCTGAGTTGCACTTTCAGCATACTTCAAATATGGAAAACAAGGGGACGTTCCCTTCAAAACATGCCATTCTCCTTGAACACACCCTTCACCTGCATTTAGAGATTCTGTGAAAGTGTTTAAAGCTAAACCAGCTTGACCCGCTGCTGGAATTTTTACAGCCAAGAGAACGAATGCCGAGAGAAGGAACAAAGGAATAAAATAATTTGTTTTGACACACATCGCTTCATCACGTGAAGAAAAAAGAATGAGAGAAAAGTAAAAAATGCATGCAATAAGCCCTTTGTTTACTATAATAATGCTGGTATTTAAATCTGATAGTAATGCCGATCAGGTTATTTGTTCTTGTTTGAAAAGATATAATCTCTTCTCCATAAACAATAAAAACAGATGAAGAGCTGACCTATCTCTGTATCTGATAGACAAAATCAATACAATCTGAATGCTTATGCAAAACAGCGTCTAGCATAATATTTAAGGAAGGTGTTTTTTTTTACATGAGACAGCCAACCAGAATAATATAGCAACTGCATGGTGACGTGATAAACATCGTGCAACCCATGCACAGCATGAACCATTCACAATTAACTGGATTAATCAGCAATTTATAATAATAATAATGATAATAATAATTATTATAACTATGATTAAAATAAGCTATTTTTAATAATATAATATAATTAATAAAATATAATATAATATTTTTTGGTATAAATTATAAAATTTATATATTATAATAAACTGAATGATAATTTACCATTTGGAATTATCTGGATTCACCAACAATTACTACTAATAATAATATTAAAGTCCCTGTAAAGGCAATTCTGAGATTTTTTTCTAAACACATTATAAATGTTAGAAATGTATTGCTGAAACAAATTACAAAGACTGTGAACTATGTATTACTGAATTCAAAAGTTAGACCGTTTTTCACCGTTGCTGTGTTCAGGATTTTCTGGGCGGGGCTAAAACGGTGGCTCGATGACGCACTGGAGCCACCGAGCCTGGCTCCTCCCCTAACACGATCATAACTAGAGCACATTCGCATCAGTTCGCCCGCTCGATCGCAAGTTACTGTCGGTGCTGTAAGTTACTATAGTCTACAACTTACAAAAAAGCTTACAAAACAAACACGATGATCACGAAGAGGTGGATTAATTTTGTAAACAGCCATCTTGATGGAGAGCTGAGGATAACCACCGACGCCTGCCTCTGATTCTGCGGTGACAATACACCGGATCGTTTTACAAACTTTCACCGGAGACAACGGGGATTCACTGATAATCCGCTGCAGAACTGACTATCACCCGCCCCGGCCTTAGTCCTCCCATCCCGCCGACATCTGGTGCGTCGTGATCATAGACGCTCGTGATCAGTGAGTGTTGTCTTGTGTGCTACGTCAGCTTTCCCGCGAGTGGGCGTGGCTTCGGCGGGGACGACAGCGGACACACCCCCAGGATTTGAGAGCTCATTTTTTCAAGTTTTTGATAAGCTATTTTATGTACTTGGCTGATTTTTTAATGATTCAAATTTGGCTGGGTGGTTAAGAACACATTTATCTGTGGTGTGAGAAACTCAGAACACATGTTTAGTTTTGACTTTACAGGGACTTTAATTATTATTGTTGTTATTATGGCCTTCAAAAACGTCAAACTTTAAAACTACTTCAAACTTTCTGGTCAGGCTTTCTCAAGCCAACATCAAAGTTTGTCTTGGTGAACCTTATCTAGTTATAATATGTAATATAGTAATAATATATAAAACACACATGCACATACACACATATATATATATATATATACACACACACTCACCTAAAGGATTATTAGGAACACCTGTTCAATTTCTCATTAATGCAATTATCTAATCAACCAATCACATGGCAGTTGCTTCAATGCATTTAGGGGTGTGGTCCTGGTCAAGACAATCTCCTGAACTCCAAACTGAATGTCAGTTTGGAGCTTTCCCATATAATAAATTAATATAAGATAATTAATATAATATAATAAATATAATATAATTAATATAATATAATATAATATAATATAAATAATTGAATGCTATCTGGATTCATCAACAATTAACAATTAATAATAAAAAAAAATTATAATTATATCATAATATGATGCTATTAATATAATATTTTATAAAAAATTTACTAATTAATCAGACATTTTTTTCTGTAATTAATCGCACCTAATATTAAAGGCATGGGGGTCGATTTGAATTAGCTTTAAATTGTATGCTGAATTTCACGTGCAAATTTATGCATGTCATGCATGAAAGTGTTCATACAAAGTTTTTACGCATGCTTAGCGAAAGAGACCCATTTTCATAAGAAAATATGGACATCTCGTTTGCATCTTCTGGGCTGCTGGAAGACACCGTTTCAGTTCGTCTCCCCTGCATGCCTGCCCTCGGTCACTGAACACAACCCCCGAATGAAAGAAGAAACCAGGAACCTGATATCGGCGGAGAACAGGAAGAGACAAAATACTCTGGCAGAGGAAGAGAACACAGGGATACAGATGAAAAATAAGAGGTGATAAAAACAACAGCAGCTTTAAATGGAAGATTCACTTTGAGGATTAAGTGCTCTAGCCACACCAGAAGTTCAACAAAGCTTTGCTAATAAATTAAGTGACAACCAAACACGCTGACCTTTAGTGACTCCCCCTAAAAACAAACACGGCAACCTGACTTAACTACATTCTGGATGAACACCTCTGCCTTTATCTCTTCTCTTTGGCTCCATCTTCTAGCCTTTCTCTTGCGACTTAAAACTACATAAAATCATAAAAACAATTCTCATTCCTTCATGCCAGACAGTATTATCTCGTGTTTTTCAGAGAATCGTGCTGTTCATTATCCAGAGTGTTTTGCACTCTCCCGTCTATGGACACTAAGCCTCATGAATTTTGGATCTAGATACAGGTGCAAAACACATCATTCCAGACGAGTCAAACAAACATGCCCAGCAATAATCTACCATACACTGCTCCAAACACAGAGTCATATGCTAATTAAGTTAAATAAGTTCAGTAGACAACACAATAACTAGCTTACCAAGCTACACTTGTAATTTACAGTAGTTTAAACAACAATCAAGCGTCCCATTTGAAAACGTAGTTAGCTTAACTTAGCTACTAATAAAAAAAACAATAACATTGAACCTGAAAAGGCACAATATGTAAGATTTTTGGAATAAAATATCCAAAACCACCAGAACAATGTTATACATTTTGTTGACAACAAAGTTTAAATCCAGAGAAATCCGCAATTTTAACCATTTCACACATAAATTTAAAATATTCTGGCTGACCCCCCAAGCGTGAGTTTTTCAAGGCGACCGTTATTCAGATCGTGTTACTTTATGGTTTCCATGGTGACACGTCATTGCTTGTCACAATAGTGCTGTATGAATGATAATCGGCTTTTATTATTTAATTTTTCCTTTTTTATAGAAAATATTCACATATTTACATGAAATATCAGATTTTACGATTGTCAAATATGGACAAGTGGATGCATGTGTTGTTTAAACACCTTTTATAACGATTGTGTTAGTTGAGTTATATGTGCGATGGGCGCCACCATTTTAGTTTGTGCTGCAGTTCAGAGAATTGGATCTATTGGATTTAGACCGATATGAATAAAACTTTTTGGATTATTATTGCAGATTCTATAGACATTAGTGTGTATTTTACAAACTCTACATTTATTGTTTTGCTGGTAATTATGTGTATTTAAATGTCTGAAACCTAAAATAAATATTATTCGGTTGAAAACACTGAATAGTTGTTGTATATGACAAGTGTTAAGCCCATCTCTCTCTGGCTCAGAAGCAGTCAACGCGCAAAAGCACATTTGAATTTAGCAATTGATCACATGATGCACTAGGGCTGGGCGATATGTGTGAAAACTGTATCACGATACAAGCGTTTCATATCGGTCGATAACGATAATTATTGATATGTTTTATGACCTATTTATAATAAGGACCAGGAGAAAAATATTTTACATTTAAACATTTTTATTTTAAACGTAACCTTCCTCTGATTATAATCCCCTCAGTTATAAAGGCAGAAATGTCAACACAACCATGGAAAACACTCAAATAATTAAAATATAAACACAAGTCTAAAATCACAAAGAACACTTAACAATTATCTCTTAACATTAAGTGCAGTGCCTCCGTTATTTCTTTGTAACCGTTACAGTTTAGATGCTTTGTCATAAGGCACTGATGCAGAGTAACATTACCTCTCCATGTAGTTTCAAAGGCTGAATCCGAAATCGCCCTTATACCCTTAAATAGGGCACTATTTGAGTGGACGGCCATTTGTAGAGGTGTCCAAAACAATAGTGGACATTATTGAGTGCACTCATTCTATCCCACTTTGCACCGCAATAACGAGTGTACAGCCGAACTGTATCAGTGGACTAAAGTAGGGAATAGTGATTGAGGGTTTAGGGGGGCGATTTCGGATTCAGCCAAAGTCAAGAATAGCACAACGGCGAGCGCATCGAGTATAAACACGTCCCCAAACGAACGAGGCGCGCGCGCTGTCAGTGGAAGCTTGCGCTGCGGAGCCAGACGAAAGTATAAACAAGGCTTAAGGTGGTAAAACAAGTTTGTGATATTACCAGTCTTGGTGGGGACGACGGTCTTGCAGACGACATTGGTCTGACTACGGTCAAATTTATTAAATCCAAAAAACTGGCGAGCTGACTTGTTTTCCTGTTTTATCAACCATTTCATCGCTCGCTGCGGCGATCATTTTCCACTTATCACTCCACGCCGGTTCTGTTACTGAAGAATGAATCCAACACGAGACAACAATATGGCGCAACCAAACATGATGCAGTTACATGATTGGCTGTTAGCCTGTCGTTCCCTACGTTGCTTGGTTACCAGAGAGCGAGTGCCTTTGTTCATGCAACCAAACTTGCTTCGCAACCTCTGGTTTCTTCCAACGAAGAAAAAAAAAAAGTACAGTATCGAACATTTTATCGAACGCATTTTTTATTGAAAAAAAAAAAAAAAACGTTTTATCGCCCAGCCCTACTAATCACACCGGTGTGATTCTACGCTCCAGCCAGCCAAGACTGATCACACCGATGTGAGAAAAAGTTCAAGTTCAACCTCAGGGAAGGAGGTGGGAACCGGGAAACGTTAAACGTAACTTTAATCGTACAATTAAAATAAACAAAACAAAAGGAGTGGCAGCGGCTACATCTTTGTTACTGTTTTGAGTAAGAAACCTCTAGTGGCGAAACTTACATACTGTGCCTTTAAAAGGGTGATAAATATTACTTTTTCATCAGAATATTAGAGATTTAGCAGTATTTATCAAACACAAAAGCAATGAGTGTTTTTGAAAGAATACCCACTGATGATAACTTGAATTTTTTTCAACAAGGGATGTCACAAGTACCGGTACTTCGGTACCAAGTCGGTACTGAAATTCTAAAAATGTGACGATACCAGCATTTCTGTAGTACCGGTAGTACCGACTCCCGAGTATATTCGGTACCCGCAGCTGCGTTCAGTGGCTTCCGTGTTTATCTAAGCGCAGGGCTCCAGACCGTAGCCGAACATATACTAGTGTCTGCTGATATTAAACTGCAAAATACTATTTAAATATTACTCCTCCATGTTCTGCGTCTCTGTGTGAATGACGGGACGCAGGGGCGCGGGCTTTGTAGTCTCTGCCATGTGTCACTATATGTGGACACGAACGCATAAACCGTCCCTTCATGAGAATTTACCGTTACATTTGTGAGAAAACGGTCATATGAACACAGACACTCAAAGGTCTTCACGGCAACCCGTCAAAATAAAAGTTTGGTTTAAAAAATTGAAATTGACAGAATATATCAGGCTACTGTTGTAGCCTACAGTAGATTTAGCAATATGTAGTAATAATAATACGTCTCTACTAATAATACAAATTATTCCTAGATGGTTGATTATTTCTCACTTGATCTTTTTTTATAAACAATGTTTACTTTTAAACAGCATACAGCCTTTAAATGTTTGTATTATTTACTTATAATGATTATCATAAATAATAAACTTAATACATTTAATAAATATTTTTTAAATAGTAAAAAAAACAAAAAACATTTAGCTGTGGTACCGAAATTGGTACCGAGTACCGTGCAATTTTTTTGGTATTGGTACCGACTACTGGAATTTTGGGACCGTGACATCCCTATTTGCAACAATGTGTTATTGATCTAAACCGAAACAACATTGAACTAAATTGAACTGAATAATGACACTATTCTCTACAAATTCACTACTGAATTGGTTTCATAATTGATGAATTTTACAACATTAACACTTTTAACACTCCTGATTATTAATGTGGAGGTGCTTTTAAAACAATATGTATACAGGGCTAATAAATAAAAATATATAAATGCCTTTTACACCAAATACAACCATTAAACCTAGCCGAAAACACAGTGACAAACAGCAGCATTTCATATTCATAGCAATGAATCATTTTTCACAGTCTATTCAATACAGACAAGCCTTTCATTTGCATATGGAAACAAGCAGTTCATATGCAATTCTATGCAAAACAAAACACCAATCTCACAGTAACCAAACTCAGAGCCATCCCACCATGATCTCATTCATATATGCAATATTAGTGTTAAATATTCAGCCAAACGCACCTGGAAGCTGCACTCCAGTCCAACAAACTGTCGGCTAGTTGATATATAACAAGCAGATGAACTTTTGTTTCGCAAGATCAAGGTTAAATTTATAAGGTTAAATTTATAAGGAAAACTGCATATTTTAGATGTCATTATTTCTTTTGATCCATTTCAATTGCCTTTTAGCTTTTTGCGGCTCGCTTGATAGTGATACAACGTGACTAATGAAATTTAAATGGTACAAATATTCCATGTAATCACAGAATTAATACGGTCATAAAAATGGCATGCATGGTAATTATACAAGAATTAGAAAAATTTGGTTTTAAACAGGTTGCTGTCGCTTGCCAGCTAGCCATTTATCTAATGATATACAACTGTAGTACGCTTTATTCCAAACAAAGACACATTGTTAGACACAGCAGTGAGATTATATAAACACAGAGAGGAAACAACTTCTACCTGTTTTATATGTACGTATGTGACTGGGATTACTGTACCTGTCACGCTGATGGAGTGTCAGTGCGGCCGTTTCCCCGAGAACAGACCTAAACAAACCTGCAGTCAAACATCCAGAGCAACAGGAAATAAATCCCAACTTCACTCATTCAGTTTTAAAAGAGCCCGACTCCACATACTGCACACGGACTCCACACTGGCAGGGGAAGAACAACATCTCTCTGTTGCTCGCTCTCAAACACGGGTGACACATCAGAGGATAATGACTGCCGTCCTCTTAGCCAATCAGAGGAGCCACAGGACTGACTGAAAGCCACAGTGGTGATGTCACAGAGCAGGTTCCTCTTGTCCTGCCTTCAGGCTATCTCTCTCTCTCTCTCTCTCTCTCTCTCTCTCTCTCTCTCTCTCTCTCTGTCTTTCTCTCCTCTTGTTCTTGTCCCTCACTTTTCCTCATTCATGCTCATGCTAATGGACATTTAAATATTTTTACCTATGGTGACTCAACCAGTTTTACATCTGAGTTCATGTCCCCATTTTCATTCCCTTCATCACAGCTTTAGGGGCCATTTACACGACACCATTTTCAGCTAAAAACTGAAAACTTTTAAATGTGCTTTGGCTGTACATTTACACAACAATGTAATTGTGAAAGTGGTGACGTCATACGCATGTGTAATAGGCAGTGTTGGGGTAACACATTACAAGTAATCAGATTACTTTTCATGTAACTAGTAAAGTAACGCATTACTTTTAATTTTACATTTACTTTTTTATCTGATATGATAAACAGAGCTGCGTTACCTCATACTCGTGACTGGAAAAGCGGAGGTCCCACCGGCGACTGTGTCATAATAAAAGTCCCGCTGCTCGCGAGGCGTGTGTTGTGTTCATCTTATTAACAATCGCTCCAGCGGCCTTGCTCAGCTCCACAACACTCGGTCCTGCTCTGCTTCATACTACAGTACCATTAATAATCACATCCAGGAACATGATTTCTGCCCGAGTCCTATCCCGATTCTATCCACCGGCTGTGAGGTGAAGACCACATGTCCCAAGATTCTGCGTTCAAACGTGGCGTCATCAAACTATGCCTTTGTTTTGAATAGGCGACCTCTAGTGGACGGAAAAGTTACATAGTGCACCTTTAAGTTGTCTAAAGGCCCGGGTATACTTCGGCCGTCCGCGTTCGTGCACCGCCCGCATGACGTAATTTTCGTCATTCGGAGGGCTCGCGGCCGGCCGCACACCCCGTCCGCGCGCCATGCGCCAGCAGTACAGAAGAGTCCACTAGGTGGCAATACACACAGTATTGAGCACAGTGTTCAGCCGTCGAAGAAGAGTGTGCAAAGACCGGTTTAAAAACAACACGCTTGAAAAAAAAGAGAGAATTTTTGATTCTTCAGTGTTTCTTCCAAACTATGTTGCAATGGTGGATCCACTACAGTTCTTCTCCGATCATGCCCAGCAAATGTCCCTTTGATGACAGGACTCAGTGCTGCCCTCCGATGTCTGGTAGAGCATAGACACTTTTTTACTGCGCATGTGTCGAACGCGATCCTCCGCGCGCATCCGTTGTGTAGTATACTTTAAAAGACGCGCGGACAGGGCTGCGCGCGTGACGCGTCCGGGCGCGGTAAGTGAAGTATACCCGGGCCTTAAGATTACTGTGCGTTCTCATGTTCCCTGAAGAGGGCAGATGCATCGATACTCGAAACCACGATCAGCAATGCAGCGATTGACTTTCGGCAAGACAGCAACATAGTGACATCATATAATTAAAAAAGACACCTGACAAAAAACATGACGAATTTCTGGACCTTTATAAAGGATGACCAAAACAACATAAAAGTTTTAAAAGATAAATGATTAAAACATCCCAATTATTTATATTCATGATTTCTAGTATTTGTACAGCCTTTACATTTTTATTTCTATGTTGTAAATAGCAATTAATTTTATATTTAAAGCAGATTTGTTACGTGACAGCATTAATTCAAGTTTCTTAAGGGTCAAGATCAAGTTATCTGCATCTCCTGGGCTGCATCAAGCCATCCCATAATATCCATCATCACTCAAATTAATGCACGGCTCAGATTAACTGCACAGCATGTGTGTAAGACTCCAATAATATTATAAAGTAATTATTCCATCACATCACAAATAAATCTCTGTCTATAGTATTATAGACTACACAACATTATAATACTATTTTCAATTTGTTTTTAATATTATTATTTAAAATTATTATTGCCCCTGGTTCAGTAAGGAACTCTAGCAGTGGCTGGGACAGATTTTAAGTATCAACGGCGCTTAAAAAGATGCAATCTAATCCTGTTTACATGAAATAAGCTGACCCGAGCAGGTTTAAGCTTAAGGACCTGTTGCTATGACAGCAAGTCCAGGATGAGCGCCGAAGAACCAAACAATCCAAGATCATGCCAAATCGTCAACAATCAAATCCAGCTAACTGAGATAGCGACATACGAAGAACAGACCCCTGGTGAGAAAATGTAACGCAAAAGTAACGTAATGTTACTTTCCATAAAAAGTAACGCATTTTGTGATGCATTACTTTTAAAAGTAACTTTTTCAACATTGGTCATACGTGTTCAGTCTATAGGCATGCACGAGAACTTGACAACCAAAGCAACAATGGCGGACTACAGGACTGTGTTTGTGCTGTTTTTCTCCAGAAAAGTGTAGATTTTCGGGTCGTAGTAGTGGTGCGGTATAGTGAAGTATAGTATAGTAATCTACTGCGCCACTACTATAACCAGCGAAAAAGCATTATTTACGTATGCCAAATTCTAACATTGCCAACAAACTACTGGCCTGGCATGCATAATACATCGGTTTTTAGTTGCTTTCATTGTAATACTTCACAATATTACAACTCTTACAGTATTTTTGATCAAATAAATGCAGCCATGGTGAGCATAAGAGACTTCCTTTGCAAAAGAATAGTGCCACGCACCTGTGCTTTCTTATATATATATATAAAAGGGCAGGCGGGTGGCAATATCAGGAAAGGCTCTTGAATTGCTCTAACAGGTGGGAATAAGGAAAACCCGTCCTATTGCACACCTGTTTTGAATCCTGAGCCCTGCATCTGTGTGTGAGCTGACCGTCACCATAGAAACATCCAAACCTTGATCACCACAAAGCTTTCAGTCCAAACGAGGGGGGTGGGATCGGCTACAAATGTGTTTGTATGTGGGTGGAGGAGGGTGTTCACATCACAGACGGGAGTAAAATGCAATAAACAGAATCTGGGCCTGTTCGCTAGAAAAAGCTCAAATTAAAGACAGAGATCTTTGCATCAGATGCCGCAGTAATATGACTCTGTGTCATAACTAGACACTTTCCAGTGTCATGTGTGTTTTCCCTCGCTGAAAGCAAAATACTGTGTGAAGCAACAATCACAGCCAATAAGAACATATTTAAGGTTCATATACATCTAGACTGCAAAAAAAAAAAAAAAAAAACTTAAATAAGAATATCTTGTTTTGTTTTCCGGCAAACATATCTATCTAAATATCCTTACTGAATTTACTGAAGAAGCAAAATTGTTTTTAGTATGTATCTTGACTATTCAGATTTTTTTTTAAATAATAATAAAGATTTTATATAGTGTAGCTATGTGCTACAAAATAAATAAATTAACAATAAATGAACAAATAGACAGACAGACAGATAGATAGAGACAGACAGACAGACAATAGATAGATAGACAGACAGATAGAGACAGACAGATAGACAGTCAATAAATAGATAGATAAACAGACAGACAGACGATAGATAGACAGAGACAGACAGATAGACAGACATACAGAGACAGACAGATAGGAGACAGACAATAGATAGAGACAGACAGATAGACAGACAGATGATAGACAGACAGACAGACAACAGATAGATAGACAGACAGACAGATACAGACAGACAGACAGACAGACACAGATAGGTAGACAGACAGACAGACAGACAGACAGACAGACACAGATAGGTAGACAGACAGACAGACAGACAGACAGACAGACACAGATAGGTAGACAGACAGACAGACAGACAGACAGACAGACACAGATAGGTAGACAGACAGACAGACAGACAGACAGACACAGATAGGTAGACAGACAGACAGACAGACAGACAGACACAGATAGGTAGACAGACAGACAGACAGACAGACAGACAGACAGACAGACAGACAGACAGACAGACAGACAGACAGACAGACAGACAGACAGACAGACAGACAGACAGACAGACAGACAGACAGACAGACAGACAGACAGACAGACAGACAGACAGACAGACAGACAGACAGACAGACAGACAGACAGACAGACAGACAGACAGACAGACAGACAGACAGACAGACAGACAGACAGACAGACAGACAGACAGACAGACAGACAGACAGACAGACAGACAGACAGACAGACAGACAGACAGACAGACAGACAGACAGACAGACAGACAGACAGACAGACAGACAGACAGACAGACAGACAGACAGACAGACAGACAGACAGACATACATACATACATACATACATACATACATACATACATACATACATACATACATACATACATACATACATACATACATACATACATACATACATACATACATACATACATACATACATACATACATACATACATACATACATACATACATACATACATACATACATACATACATACATACATACATACATACATACATACATACATACATACATACATACATACATACATACATACATACATACATACATACATACATACATACATACATACATACATACATACATACATACATACATACATACATACATACATACATACAGATGGATAGGAGACAGACATACAGATAGATAGATCGATAGATAGATAAGAGAAAGACAGACAGATAGAGACACAGATAGACAGACAGACAGACAGACAGACAGATAGATAGACAGACAGATGGACAGACAGACAAATATAGACAGTCAGACAGATGGATAGGAGACAGACATACAGATAGATCGATAGATAGATAGGAGAAAGACAGACAGATAGAGACACAGATAGATAGATAGATAGAGACACAGATAGATAGATAGATAGATAGATAGATAGATAGATAGATAGATAGATAGATAGATAGATAGATAGATAGATAGATAGATAGATAGATAGATAGATAGATAGATAGATAGATAGATAGATAGATAGATAGATAGATAGATAGATAGATAGATAGATAGATAGATAGAGACAGACAGACAGACAGACAGACATACAGAGACAGACATAGATAGACAGATAGACATATAGATAGAAACAGACAGACAGGCATAGATACATGCATACAGATAGAGACAGACAGACAGATAGACAGACAGGTAGATACACTAGATAGCCTTGTGCAATGCAAACCCACAAACATTTCTCCATTTCTCTCTCTTTCTATCTCTCAATGTTTCTGACAGCCCCATCAACAAGACAAATAAAAGCCACACAGTAAACACTGTTTGTTTAATGTACAAGCCAATGTCTCCCTCCCTTCCTCTCTATCTCACTGTCATTTGTACAGTGGTCTGGCAGAGTGCACCGAAACGCGTTATGCAACTTTACACACTGTATGACTGCCATAATAATACTGATCCATTTCCCTGTGTTGATATAAACAAACCAAAGGTGTCTGCTAGTATCTAATGCCCCAAACAGCCTACAATAAAACAGGTCCAGGGTCACATAAGCATGTGATCAGTTTCAGGTGTGTGCTAAGTTTCAGATGTCCTGCTGTGCAGTCAAATACAGGTGTGCGTGTGTGGTCAGGTAGAACCTCACCTACTGCATCATGTCTTATTGAACCATAGCCCGCCCTTCATGCATGCACACGTGCAAATGTTTGATTAAACACTGAGTGGACATAACTACATCCTACTTTACTGCGGCCTCACGATCAATATCATACAGGCCGGGTCACACACACACACACACACACACACCTGAAGGCCTTGGTTGTGTTTCACGGAACATGCAAGTCAGCAGCACGTCTCTAGACCAGTCAGGTAGCATTTTTGCAGAATGTGACTGTTTGCAATAGCCAACCAACAATGCTTTTCAATTAGTGAGGTTAAGTAGTGAGTTTATCTAGATATTTCGTTCATTTTAGGCCTGGAGCTTAAAAGGGAATTAATTTAGAGATCTTTGAGAGGATTTTAGCATGCTGACAGTGTGCCAAGATATTAAGGGTTAGTTCACCCAAAAATGAAAATTGTGTCATTACTCACCATCATGTCGTTCCAAACCAGTAAGACCTTCATTCAGCTTTGGAACAAAAATCAAGATCTATTTGATGAAATCTGAGAGCTTTCTGTCCCTCCATTGACAGCTACGCAACTACCACTTGGCAGCGCGTCACTCCCGAATAACCGAAAATGGGCAAAGAGGCAAGACGTGGGCGGAGCTGAGGTGACGACTAACAGACAGCAGACAAACGACAATCCACCTGTCACTCAAAGTGACCACGCCCTTAATTATGCAGAACTTTAATGCTTTATATAATGTAAACGAATGAGTTATAAAAAAATTCACCCCCCTCACAGTTATCATGAAGGGCAAAATTAGCCGTATAGACAAAAAACACAATTTGTACCAGACTGTAAACATGTTTTTTTCTGCTGTAAAGTTGGCCATTTTACCATGGGGCTCAATGAGATTCTGCTCCCTTCTGGAGCCTGTCCCTAGCGGCCAGTCGATGAATTGCAGTTTAAGGGCGTTTTCACACCTACCTTGTTTGGTCCGGATTTTCTGACTTTTTAGTTTGGTCCGAATCAAAATTGCAGGTGTGAAACCTCCCCCGTACCACGGTCCGGACCAAACTGACGAAATTTGGTCCGACGAATAGAGGTCGTCTCGGTCCGGATCAAACTGAACAAAGGTTCGGTTCGTTTCTAGTGTGATAGCATTTTCTGTATGGTTCGGACTTTCAGACCATTTACAGGAAGTTCCTGTTTATGTTTAAATATTATAACGTTATTTTTAAATTCAATCTAGGCTACATTGATTATGAAAAGTGAAAATATGCGCAATCTGTCAGAAGACAGAAAGTCAGAAATAATTTTGAACGAAATTTTGTATGATTTTGCTTTGAAAGCATTTCTTTAATGGGAATTTCGTTTTGTATAAATTGTATCTTAATTTTAATCAACGTTTAATCAGATAATTGCCTGGATTTAATAAATAAGAAGCAAATAGTCTAGAGCAGACAATTATCGCGGGAGCGATCACATGCTTTACACATGAACTGGAGCGCGTCTCAAATAAACCGAAACTCAGCAGGCTACTTGCCTCACAAACATGAGAAATATGTGTATATAAAGCTTGAAAATGTCCACTTTTAAACGTAACGAATAAAAAAATAGTCAAGCAATGCGCACTGTTCAATAGTGGCAACGATATGCGTCCTTTCATTCAACTTGTCAAAGACGCTGATGTCAGACGCACGTCCGTTTACAAACCAATCAATGTCCAGATGCCGCCCACATAGATGATGACGAGTGGACGCAAGTGCGCCATGTAAAGTTCTTTAGTGCGCTCACATAATTGCAATGTGAAACCAAACCAAAACTAACCGAATATATAAAAAGTATCAAAACATGGTGCGGACCTTGGTGCGGACTTTCAGGTGTGAAAACGCCCTAAGTCACTTCTGTATTGGGTTCAAGAGAAACTGGGGGAGGTCGCCGCTTGAGGAAAACTCATATCTGCTTTTACAGCCTCATTGTTTTTATACCCACACTCTGGCGATCTATTCTAACCCAAGCTTTCCAAATTGTAGATTTTTAAAGGTACACTATGTAACTTAAAAAAAAAAAAATCTAAATTAACACAATTTAAGTTAATGCGTCATCAATCCTTACCCTGATTCATTGGTAAGCTTATTATAAGTGATTATATATTGTCGGGACAGTTTTTGTGGGAAATTGCGTACACTTTGCCCGTGCGCGTCTCGTCATATCCGTAAATAGAGGAAAGTTGCTCTGGCTACTTTTTTCGAACCATATTCATCTGCACAGTCACGCAGAACAGAAGCACAACCAAAACAATGTTCTTCAGCAAAATGCATGCAATTTTGTTTTTTAACTGCAACAATTTACTTTCAATTTAATTTCTGAGTGAAAATTATTCCTACTCCAATTTTTTTTTCAGTGTGTAGCCATAAAACATACATTTTGAAGCAAATCCAATGCATTCACCAGTAAATTTCCTGATTTTTAACATCCTTATTTGATCGGACTACCAAGAGTTAAAACATTTAAATATTCTAAATAATATTTCATCCCAAGATGATAACTAAACCCCCCTGCTGAATTAAACAGTCAATTCAAATTTACATGACAGCAAGGTAGCAAACTAGTGTTTATTGTTGTATAATCGCTATCTTCCACATACTATTTTTTTAAATGTAGTACGCAGAATACAGAACATACTGTGCACTATGAGGTAAACTAAGATGTTAGTCCATTCAGGACATATCTTGTGTTTCTTATGCCTGTAATTAGTCTTCCAATGAGGTGAGCGAGGAGAAAGCAGAGACCGAGAGAAGCAGGCAGGTGTTAGGTGGAGGCTCTTGGCACATAAGCATCATTTAACAAGACATTGTTAAATATTTACAGTGTTCCTGAGTGTCACGTTGAGACTGATTATCGGTTTTAGTGGTAAGGAATGTTCATGTCTCTCTCTCACCATAAAACAGGTTATGAATGAGAAAAAAAAAACAGAGCGAGAGGTCTGGACGAAACTGTGAACCTAACAAAAAAATGTGTATTTCTAAACAATAACTAAAATGTTCAAAAACAAACGATGAACCTCCTTAACCAAGATGCTTAGCACTGACCACACACATAAAACAACAGAAAGAGAATTATGCTGTTCACGTCATGTCGGAATTAACGCCATCCATTTTAAGTTTATAGCTCTGTACTCCTCCTGCATGCCAGCAATTGTCTAATTGACGAAGTTAATACTTAAAGTTGAAGAGTGTTATTTAAATAATGGCACAAATACCAGTAAATTGACTAGCGCAAGCCTTAGTAAATCACCTTGCGGGAGTCATTTAAAAACTCTCCTCCCATTAATTTTGCATCTGAAAGGGAAACTCCTACAAATGCATATGCAATAAGGTCAGCCGCAAAAATAACCCTGTCCACACCTTTTCAGCGCAAATTTTTCACTGCGTGTCCGTGACATCACCCATAGGATTCTGAAGAGCAGTTTTGAATCGTAAAGTAGGGATTAAAACATTTGTGCTTTTGATGAGGATAAATGGAAATTAGAGCGTAAGAAGATGGATAATTCCATTCTTTGTCATAACAAATAACATAATAAAAAGTATGAAATACAAGCACAGTCTGAAAAGCAGAAATGACAGTATCCCCCTGTATAAATGCAATGCATTGCTGTAAACAAAACAGTGTAATACTGTAAAACCTATAATATTAAAGCAGGATATTGTTTTTGGTAATAACAGTACTATACTGTAAATGTTATTTACAGTAGTGGTCCTGTAAAAATACAGTAAGTAGCTTGCAAACTCCGCTGCCAGTATTTTACTGTAAATTTACAATGAAAACTTACGTTTCGCTTTTATATTCCGGCATTTGTATTTAGGTTGTGTTAATTTGTGAAGATTATCATGATAAAAAAAATAATAAACACGTAAGAATCGCAAAATTTTGTTGGTCACAGAGCTTATTTTCTGCAATAATCCAAAAGCCATTGGGAAAATCCTTTGAGCTTTTTGTTTTGGGAACCAGGATGATGCCAACTAAACAGGTTGGCCTACAAAAAAACCATTAGCTCAACAAGTAGTGTGAGTTTGGTGTGAAACTACCTGTTTTCCGACCAATGAAAGGCTAGGGGTCTATATTTTTGCAGTTCTGATAGGTGACAATAGTTTTGCAGAAATTACATACTTCACCTTAAAAGAAAGAGTACCATCTGTGCAATAACAATTCTTCCGGAACAGGGTTACTCCATAAAAACATTTAAAGGGATAGTTCACCCAAAAATTTAAATTGGATGTTTATCTGCTTACCCCCAGAGCATCCAAGATATGGGTGACTTTGTTTCTTCAGTAGAACACAAATGAAGATTTGAGCGTGCGATCACTTCCGGTGAGTGAGGTCAATGTACACGAAATGGCGTAGAGATATGGCGAGAGATCACTTCCGCCGCTATATGTCTATGTGCCAGATCGTGTCCAGACCTCACTTACCGGAAGTAATCATGCGCTGAAGGCTGTTGGACATTATACACAAACATTATATAAATACTGTTTGGTTTCTCGCACAAACCGATCGTTTCGTGTCTTAAGACATCAATGTGTCGCCACGAGCCGCAGGGTTTAATATGGATTTGTTTGTGCATGTTTTTTTACTCTCATAGTTCTCATACTCTCATGTGTTATATGACCGAAAGGTTGGAGTTAAAAATCTTCATTTGTGTTCTGCTGAAGAAACAAAGTCATCTATATATTGGATGCCCTGGGGATAAGCAGATAAACATAACATTTTCATTTTTGGGCGAACTACCCCTTTAAAAAACTTTATTCAAAAAAATTTGCATCCAAATCCCAAGCACATTAACCAAATGGATATATTTCTGCCACTGTGAATCATTCATGTGTTTTACATACCTGGCTGATTCAGCAAACGCCTCTGAAACCTTCATCTAATCTGGACTGAGACCTGATCTCTCCAAGCATTCACATGAGCTTCAACGAACGCTCTTAAAAGTTGTTAATCAGCTGTAAGAGGCTTTAGGCTTGCTTCCGCTGGACATAACTAAAGATCTCCATGTTTATTTGGACCCAGTAGAGTCTGGTCTATTCATAAAAGTGACTCATATTTTAATCCTTGGTAAAGCGTGGAAGTTGCACATCACTTCACCATCAGCGAGAACTGACGTTCTCAGACACCTTCCCCCTTTGACACACAGTCTCAAGTCCTTTCTCTTGTATAACTCTTCCTGAATGGCGAGGCAATGATGTCATAGGCCACACGGCGACCGTTGCCGGGTCCGCCGGGGCTGTTGCTGAGGCTAAGACGGGCTTGTTGGATCTGTCTTTGAGGCTTGACTCTGACAGGCAAGAGAGATCACACAAGGCTCAGAGTCAACACAGAAAACAACCACGAGAAAAGAAACTGAAGGAAACCTAGAGGACCAAAGAGTGAGTGTGTGTGTGCGCATTGTTGAGCTTGTTCCTTTGTGTTTTCTTTCCCTCCTTCCCACCGATGTTTGACCTCTGGACTCATATGTAAATCAACATCCTCCTTCACCAAACTGTTCCACCGCTGAGCTGTTCTGACAACACTCTGTGTATTCTGTATACACTATTGTTCAAAAGTTTAGGGTCAGAAAGATCTTTTTTTGAAAGAAATTAATACTTTTCTTCAGCAAGAATGCATTCATTTGATCAAAAGTGACAGTAAAGACATTTATATTGTTACAAAAGACAATTAGCCCATGACTTTCTTCTTTCTGTTGAACATAATCAGTTATATTAATAAATATCCTGACACTTCCAAGCTTTATAATGGCAGTGACATGCCCGATTTTCACTCGCAGACAGGTTTCGCGAAATCGCCGTCAAATGCCCGAAATCATTGGCAAATCTGTGCTTGTTCACGCGAGTCACGATTCCGCTGTGTGCATTATCAAAGACACCATCTGAGAGAGTCGATGACGCATCGCTGATGCTTCGAGATATTTGGCATGCTAAATATCTGGACCGGTCTGCGTTTCAAAATCCTGCTGTGAGAAATGAGTTCTGACTGAAAATGACCTACAGCCAGAGGTTCAGGTTCAGGGAGGAGTTATAGACCAGAATATCAGTTTTAATAGATGTATTTACAATTATACCAAACAGAAAGCACAAACATCTGCTTGACCAGCCCGCAACAGCAGCACATTTCAAAATTATTTATTTACCTCCAACTCTCTTTGCAGAACACTATCATTGCTCCCTCTGTCTCTCAACCATTTCCTCCATAATCTTTTTTTCTCCTTTTCACAGCAAATGAACATTGATAATAAGAAAAGTTAAAATCCTCATATCAGAATGATTTCTGAAGGATCATGTGACACTGAAGACTGGAGTAATGATGCTGATAATTCAGCTTTGATCACAGGAATAAATTACATTTTAAATGTATTAAATTTGCAATAATATTTCCCAATATTACTGTTTTTACTGTGTTTTTCAATAAATAAATGCTGCCATGGTGATCATAAAAGACTTCTTTCATAAACATAAAAAAAATCTCACAGTTACGTGATGTTTGAGGGTGAGTAAATCTGACTAAATTCCTGTTACTAAGTGTTTCAAGCACACTTGAAAATATTTCGAAACTTCAACAGCACACATCTCAAAGAATTTGGCAAAACCAAATCATCCTCGGAATCAATCTGTAGCAGCTATGCAAGTTATAAACATAATCCTATGTCCTAAAGAATCGATATAGAGAGATATATATCATCCCAAGAGCCAATCAAAACACAGACATGCTCAAATATACCTAATTTACTTGCCAGTGACTCAAACAAAACTCCTCTTTCAAAGATTGATGCAACAAACCTGCTCAAATTCAGCAACTATTATTCCTCAGAAGCACTCAAATTAAGCAGCTATGACGTTTTTGTTTGTTCCAAACCTGTACGACTTTCCTCCTCCTGCAGAATACAAAAAAGATATCTTGATCTCTAGTCAATTCAGGTGTTTTTTTTGCCACACTGAAAAACACCTGTGCCCCTTGGCTACGGAAATTGCATAAAGGCAGCCAATCAGATTGTAGCTTCGTGATTTGAGATTGCCCTCAATATCCCCCAAACATCTCGTTTCCTCTCTGTGCCTGAGAATGACAATCCCTCTCTTTTTGCATTTCCCCGTGTTCTTTCACCTCTGATCTGGAGTCAGTCTGGGTGAACGTGACACCAACACCGTCCTCACAAAACCAGGTGTGACACAATGCCTCCCATTATAAGAGCATTATCCAGGCTGAGAGGGGCCTTGTGTGTGTGTGTGTGTTTGTGTGTGCGCGCACCTCACTGTGTAAATTGCAGTATCTGATGTCATTGTCACCCCATGCCAAAGGCTCACACTCACTCTTGAAATAGGGAGATTACTCTCAGAAACATAGCCTATATATTATATATATATATATATATATATATATTGGTATGTGTGATAGTGGCCTTCAGTCATAATGCTTCGTAAAGAGATGCAATTAAACAAAATATACTGTCTTTATTTTGTTTCTACATTATTTTGGAGAATAAACTTATAAATAAAATTATTACAACATTATAAAAAAAAAAATTTAATGATATGTTTAAAAGTTTTTTATTTTTAATTGTATCGATTGTCAGCACATACATATATATATACATATACATATATATATACATATACATATATATATATATATATATATATACATATACATATATATATACATATACATATACATATACATATATATATATATATATATATATATATATATATATATATATATATATATATATATATATATATATATATATATATATATATATATATATATATATATATATATATATATATATATATATATATATATATATATATATATATATACACAGTGAGGGAAATTAGTATTTGAACACCCTGCTATTTTGCAAGTTCTCCCACTTAGAAATCATGGAAGGCTCTGAAATTGTCATTGTAGGTGCATGTCCACTGTGAGAGACATAAAAAAAAAATCCAGAAATCACAATATATGATTTTTTTTTACTATTTATTTGTATGATACAGCTGCAAATAAATATTTGAACACCTGTCTATCATCTAGAATTCTGACCCTCAAAGACCTGTTAGTCTGCCTTTAAAATGTCCACCTCCACTCCATTTATTATCCTAAATTAGATGCACCTGTTTGAGGTCGTTAGCTGCATAAAGACACCTGTCCACCCCATACAATCAGTAATAATCCAAATACTAACATGGCCAAGACCAAAGAGCTGTCCAAAGACACTAGAGACAAAATTGTACACCTCCACAAGGCTGGAAAGGGCTACGGGGAAATTGCCAAGCAGCTTGGTGAAAAAAGGTCCACTGTTGGAGCAATCATTAGAAAATGGAAGAAGCTAAACATGACTGTCAATCTCCCTCGGACTGGGGCTCCATGCAAGATCTCACCTCGTGGGGTCTCAATGATCCTAAGAAAGGAAAGAAATCAGCCCAGAACTACACGGGAGGAGCTGGTCAATGACCTCAAAAGAGCTGGGACCACCGTTTCCAAGGTTACTGTTGGTAATACACTAAGAAGTCATGGTTTGAAATCATGCATGGCACGGAAGGTTCCCCTGCTTAAACCAGCACATGTCCAGGCCCGTCTTAAGTTTGCCAATGACAATTTGGATGATCCAGAGGAGTCATGGGAGAAAGTCATGTGGTCAGATGAGACCAAAATTGAACTTTTTGGTCATAATTCCACTAAACGTGTTTGGAGGAAGAAGAATGATGAGTACCATCCCAAGAACACCCTCCCTACTGTGAAGCATGGGGGTGGTAGCATCATGCTTTGGGGGTGTTTTTCTGCACATGGGACAGGGCGACTGCACTGTATTAAGGAGAGGATGACCGGGGCCATGTATTGCGAGATTTTGGGGAACAACCTCCTTCCTTCAGTTAGAGCATTGAAGATGGGTCGAGGCTGGGTCTTCCAACATGACAATGACCCGAAGCACACAGCCAGGATAACCAAGGAGTGGCTCTGTAAGAAGCATATCAAGGTTCTGGCGTGGCCTAGCCAGTCTCCAGACCTAAACCCAATAGACCCTTTGGAGGGAGCTCAAACTCTGTGTTTCTCAGCGACAGGCCAGAAACCTGACTGATCTAGAGAAGATCTGTGTGGAGGAGTGGGCCAAAATCCCTCCTGCAGTGCAAACCTGGTGAAAAACTACAGGAAACGTTTGACCTGTGTAATTACAAACAAAGGCTACTGTACCAAATATTAACATTGATTTTCTCAGGTGCTCAAATACTTATTTGCAGCTGTATCATACAAATAAATAGTGAAAAAATTATACATTGTGATTTCTGGATTTTTTTAGATTGTGTCTCCCACAGTGAACATGCACCTCCGATGACAATTTCAGACCCCTCCATGATTTCTAAGTGGGAGAACTTGCAAAATAGCAGGGTGTTCAAATAATTATTTTCCTCACTGTATATGTGTATGTATGTATGTATGTATGTATGTATGTATGTATGTATGTATGTATGTATGTATGTATGTATGTATGTATGTATGTATGTATGTATGTATGTATGTATGTATGTATGTATGTATGTATGTATGTATGTATGTATGTATGTATGTATGTATGTATGTATGTATGTATGTATGTATGTATGTATGTATGTATGTATGTATATATATATATATATATATATATATATATAGTGAATATATTAATCAATTTTGTATCTGTGCTGTTAATTCTTAATAATTTCAGATGTAAATTTTAAAAAAAAATTCGATTCATTTATATCTTTACAATTAATTACGATTAATAAAAAAATTTAAAAATAAAAAATGAATGGTACCTGGCCGTAAAAAAACAGGATGGAGTTTGTTCAAATGTTTGCTTAACATTGCCAATATCAATATGTACATTTTTTTTTTATCATATTTTTTCCTTGATTTTCCCACTATGCAGCAGTCTTTAAAAGATGCAATCAAACAAAATATTTAAAATATACTGTCTTAATTAATTTTTTTTTCTCCAAAATCATGTAGAAACTAAATAATTACAACATTAAAATATATAAAAAAAAGTAATATGTTTAAATGTTTTTTATTTTTTATTGTATCGATTGTCAGCACTAATATATATATATATATATATATATATGTGAGTGAATATATTAATCAATTTTGTATCTGTGCTGTTAATTCTTAATAATTTCAGATGTAAATAAAAAATGTTTTTATTCATTTATATATTTGCAATTAATTACGATTAATAAAAAATGTAAAAATTAAAAAATGAATGGTACTTGGCTGTAATTTGTTCAAAAGTTTGCTTAACATTGCCAATATCAATTTGTAAAATTTTTTTTTATCATATTTGTTTCTAGATTTTCCCACTACGCAGCAGTCTTTAGAAACCTGACAGAACAGAATGCAAACATTTTTTATGTCAAATGAGGTATATGCATTAAACTAAATCAAACGTCTGTCATCTGTTAGTCACCTCGTGATATTTTCAAATTGTTCGGTTTATACAATAAAATTCAAAGTGCTCCAATGTTGTTTTTTGGACCCCATTAACTTTCATCGTATAGAACACAGAGTTTATAAAACATTCTTCAAAATATCATCTTTTCCAAACATTCAGTGAATATCAAATTGTAACTTTGGCTGCCCTTATCCCTTTTTAAAACATGACCAATCAGTGAAATCACATTTAGTCCGAGAAGCAGCACAGGCTTTCACAATCATGTGTGAATCATCCTATATCACAACTGAACGCTTCTTCAGAACTGCTTCTCTTAACAAATACAGATTATTGTGTACCGGCCCTGAAACCGCAACACATGCAATGCTGTAAACCACCCGGCATTTCTCACTCCTGTGAGAACACAGGCATCTTTGTGTCGTCTGTGATGCCAGTACTCTGTAACCTATATCTGAGTGTGCGTGTGTGAACTCTCTCAGGAGACTAACTCTGCTCAGTCCCGCCCCCTAGAGGCCTCGACATACACGTCCGCCTGTCACCATGGCAACGCTGCACACCTGCCAGTTTCACCTGTACCTCAAGCCCGTATCATGTGTCAAGCATCGTTCACATGTGCTTTTTAATGGGTTAAAGGGATAGTTCACCCGAAAATGAAAATTAGCCCATGATTAGTTAGTTATTTTAGTCTATAACGTTTTAAATATGGATATTTTTCTTACACAAACACGCCACTTCACTTCAGAAGGCCTTTATTAACCCCCCGGAGCTGTGTGGAGCAGTTATTTGATGGATAGATGCACTTTTATGGACCTCAAAAACTAACCATCAAGTCACTGCCATTATAAAGCTTTGAAGAGCCAGGACTTTTGTAATATAACTTGAGGGTGAGTAAATCATGGGCTAAATTTTCATTTTTTGGTGAACTGCCCCTTTAACAGGCCAGGAATGGCAGCAAAATGTAAGACCTGTACGTGTGCCTTTATCAGAAGGAAAGTGTTTTCTATTTTTAGTGGTGTTAAACACATCCACCCTGTTGCAGTAATGTTGATAACACCAGAGCCAGACTAGTTTGAGCAAGACCATAGAACCAGCACGCTAAAGCAAGACCGCATACAAACTAAGCATTGATAAAACTATTTAAGTGAGAATTGCCTAAAAATATTTAACAGACCCATTCAAATGTTTGGAGTTAGTATGATTTTTTAATCTATATATATTTTTTATATTCAGCAAGGATGCTTAAAATTGATCAGAAGTGCAGTAAAACATGTATAATGTTACAAAAGTGTTCTATGTTTAGAAAGAGAGAAAAATGTTTTGGTGAAAAAAAAAAAGGTGAAAAAGGGTAACATGTTTACAAACTAAATAGTTTGTAGGGGGTCTGGGGGGTCCTTTTCCCCCCAGGAGAAAATGACTGTGGTTTTCACATATAAATCAAGCATTCTGGTAGCCTGACAAGCCAGATCCACATCAAGATGTTGGGTCTGGAAACTCATCATTGGCAGGGCTCAATCCGAGGGGCGGGATAAACGGTTGTCTTTAAAATTCCCTCTGCATGCAATTGGATAGCGCCATGAGCGCCAACCAACCAGAGCAAAGAAGAAGGTGAAGCCGAGCTAACGTTAGTTGATAGACTTCCGTCGTATCCGGTCGGTAAAACTCCCAAAATATCTTCTTTTCTTAAGAATGACTTCAGTGCTGTTCTTTTCTCAAAGAAAAGCTTAACTCCAAGTCTTCCAGAGTCGCGGTCAAAGCCGATTCAAAAGACCTTTGTTCGTCAGATTTGTTCGCAGAACCTCCGCAACTCTGCCGTGACGTGCCGTCATTATGTTAAGCCCGCCCACCGACTCTACACACGCTGTGATTGGCCTGACCAGAGTTTGGTTTTTCCAGCTCTGAGGTCTACCAAGAGTTGCTAGACTACACTCGCGGCAAAATACATTTTCTGCCGCAAGGGTGCGTCTAGATTTCTAGGCTAGCATTCTGGTGCACTGTGTCAAGAAAATAAAGGGAAAAGACAACATTTGCCTTTTGTAAAAAAGGGCTGGAAATTGACACAAATTTCACAATTGGATTCGATTTTGATTCACAAGCTTGCGATTCAATTTCAATTAGTTCAATATTGATTCATTTGGGGCCTATCAGGTACAGTACATGGGACATTTCCTCAAAGAAAAAAAAAAAAATCTCTCAACTAACGCTGTAATGCCGGGAACACTTCCCATAACACCTGATGCACTCGTTACATCTTAAAAAGAATGGCATCTACGCTAATGTTAGTCTCTCTGTTTATCCTGAGGTTTACTGTAGTTAAGCCGGATCCGGGTCGTATCCAGATCAGATGGTGGACCTGCGCTAGACACGACCAGAGCAGGCCTGAAGTGTCAGCACAGACCGTGTCAACTAGGGATGAAACGATTACCGGTTTCACGATTAACCACGATAAAATTTTGTGACGGTTAGTAATATCGTATAAAATTTAATTATCATTAAAACCGCATGTGATTATCACGATTGTGAAAACTCGCGGTAAATCATGTCCAGTCAGCGTCAGTCTGGCGCAGCGCACTGCCGTCTTTTGAATGGGAATAAATGTCAGAAGGCAGTGACAGCGCCTGGAGATTTTTCAGATTTCTAAAAGGACCAGATCTGAGGTGTGGTCATATTTTGGCTTTTACAAAAGTCCTGAGGGAAACTTAATCGAAGTCACCCTGTCTGACGAACATGCCAGAAGAAAGTCGCTGTAATAGGGTGAACACTTCAAAACTACGAACGCAAGGCAAGTGGACTTTGACCTCAATACCAAAACTACGTCTGGGAAATAATAACGTGACGCGAACGAACACATTCAGACAAGACTAGGGTGACATTTAAGGGATAATAATCAGGGCTTAACATTAACAACCGCAATTTGCGGGTGTAACGTTATTTCGGCTGCACACTATTGCCACTCTGGCTGATGAACTTATTATAGTCTTCTCAAAAGCCATCTGTTATAATCGCGTTGCGCATTATAACCACTTACACGTGTTTCTATTGAGTTTATGAAAGCGACGTCGTCTCATAATCAGAGGCGTTCATATCAACCGGAGTTTTTGTTCAGAGCGCGCGCCGCTCTCACTCGCTGAAATCTACTCAAAGCAGAGATAAACGTGCAATGTACGCAGGAGATTCATTCATCATACCGTGGTCGACTGTTTTTGTTCTATTTCAGCAGCGAAAATGGTTTAAAACAAACAGCAGAACCACAGAGCATCTGATATGACTGGCATAACGCAGGCGAATTTAGGGACCGTCTCTAAAGTTACACACAACATTGGTAACGTTATACACGTTTCTGACTTCAATAGCATTTGAAGGGAATGACAGTCATAAAACTGACTGTAAGGTGTTCATCTAGGTGTCAGGTATGATACATACCTTTTGATATTTAATAAAATAAACTGTCAAATCATATGGAAATATGCATATTTCACTAGGATAGGCCTACTGTTTGGGCTCTTACACAAAAATGTGCTAGATTAAAATGCATCATTGCTGAACACTGATGAGAATATTGCTTGAATATATTTACAGAGATAATATTAGAGATTATATTTACGACAAATTATTATTATTTATGCGTTATGCGTTGCTATTGACGACGGCCATTATAAGGAAGGAAATCCCACTGAATAGAATCTAGCTTAAAAAAGTGCATAGAGCTGCTTGATTTATTTGTTGTTTGTTGATTTCAAATATAAAACTTGTTTAAATGTTTTAAGTGTGTGCATCTGTTCTTTTGGAACGCTTTCATCTCATTTGAACAAAACCGTGATAATATTGATAACCGTGATAATTTGGGTCACTATAATCGTGATGTTAAATTTCCATACCGTTTCATCCCTAGTGTCAACTAGACTCACCCCTGTGAAGGCCTCATCGACACGACATCCTCAACAAACCCGTCTCCTGCGCGGTGGCTCCGATCTTCAACCAGATGGAACTGGACAAATACTCTGAATGTTCTGATCTAATCTGACTTCTGATATGTAATGCTGCCTGAACCATAATCACACGTTTGTTCGCTTTTTTGGTTCCTTGCCACCGTCGCCCCTGTTGCCTTCGGCTTTTGTCTTGCTCAATTGAGGACACTAAATATTCAACTATATTACTGATCTGCCCGCATTGTCACTATATGATGATTGAAACGAGCTGGATGACAACTTAAAGACTGTTTAAATGGCATCTTTTTATGAATGAAGGCAAGTATGACTGATTCTAATACAACTACTGATGTCTCTATGAAACTTATTTTTTTAAATAATTATAGACATTCAGCATTATAGTATAATTGAAAGCTATATCAATTTCAACATTTATTAGACATTTAAAAAATAACTTTTAATTTAAGTGAACTTAAAATAATCTTCACATAAACCCATTATAATAAAAAATGTAATATTTACCTGTTGCCTTCCTCCCTGTCTAAAAGGAAATATAGGCTACAGAAATTGAATAAAGTTATCACACAGTCTGCACTGCATTAATAATAAATTAAATATAGATCAATCCTTAAAGCTATTTTGTTCTTGATTAATATTAATGACAGAAGTTGTTTTATTAGGCTGCTGTCACTTTAAGATCTGACGTGCAATCTCATTTTCCAAGTTAAATTTAAGATGTTATTTAACTAATTTAAGCAAATTTATTTGGCATTTAACGCATTTTGGCATAATTTTGTGTGTTATTGTTTGTTCAAGCACGTATAATGTAACGCTAGCCCAAGGATGACAGAAAAAAACGGATGATGCGTTAATTTCTTTTAATATATTTAACACGTTAAACTGATTAAGTTAAAGAACAGATTAAGTAAAGATACAATGAATATAGTGCATATATTTAGCAAAATGTTTCTCTCCAAGTTCATTTTTCTAGCTGACTAAGTTCCTGGACATTGAATGGCTTTTCTGAGGTAAATGTGACATTGCTTGCTTACAAGCGGTTTTATTGACGTCTTTCCGTGGTTGAAATACTGATTGAGTCACGCCACATTAAAGAACGGCAAAAAATATTGTGACAGCTCGAGAGACGTCTATGATCTCCCTCCAGCCTATGGGAAAGTAGCCCATTTACGGTTTATAGTGCTTGCAATCCCCCCCCCCCCAAAAAAAAAACATGTCGATCTACACGACTCACATAAATGCCTTATTTTGATTAAAAACGGTGAATTTCGCCAAAAAGCAACTCATTTTCAGGTATGATAAACTCAAAGAGGCTGTGAAAGCGGACTAGTGAACTCGGCTGTAGAATCATACATGTCAATATCTTGAGCTTGTGTTCACCACACACCTTATTTCAAGCATTTAACCAAAAACCCATTAAAAAAAACCCATTTACAAAGGAACCGGAAGTGTTAAAATGCGAACTCGTTTCTGGGTTTTGGCCTACAAAAATACCCTCTATTTCAACAGAAATATGATAAAAGTTCTATAAATAGATAATAAGTAATTTATTATCTACCTTAGCAACACACTAACCGCCTCCAACACCCTAGAAACCACACAGAAATGTGCTGCGGAAAATGCTCACATCATTCTAGCATTGTGGAATTGAGTTTTGCATGGGCAAGCACCATCAATTAAAAAAAAAAAAAAATCTACTTTAATTTATGTAAAATGTATAGTAACTTGGTGTAAATCCAACTAATGTTCTTGTATATTTCATAACAGCTTCAAAAGGTCATTCAGGAACTATTTGGTTTATAAACCACTGGTCACAAAGTTGGAGCAAAGCTCCTGACCGGAGAGAATGAGGAAAGTCTAGCACAAAAAAAAACGTTGGGAAAGTGGTCAACAAAAAAGTAGATTTCAGGATCTGTCCTGTCAATAAACTATTTTAAATAGACAGAAACGATCCACAACCATCCACAAGTTTTGGAAATGAATACTGTTATTCATTCAAAAAATGAATACTGTTATTCAGCAAGGATGCATTAAATTAATCAAAATTCAAAATCTACTCATCAAAGAATCTGTTTTCAACATTGATAATAATCAGAAATGTTTCTTGAGCATGATTTCTGAAGGATCATGTGACCCTGAAGACTGAAAATTCAGCTTTGAATCACAGGAATAAATGACATTTTAACATATAATCAGATAATAAATAAATTCTAATAATATTTCACAGTATTCCTGTTTTTACTGTATTTTTGATCGAATAAACACAGCCTTGATGAGCATGAGAAACTTCTTTCAAAACCATAAAAAAAAAAAATCTCCCCAAACTTTTGAACACTAGTGTACATCAATCAAATAAGAGCCCCAGGGCATTACGGGACTGAAGTGAACTGCTTTCGGTCTTACCTTCGCACTGTGAGCTGCAGTGTTTTGTAAGATCCTTTAACGAGCGATATGGCCTCCTGCCTCCATCCACTCAACTCCACTTCATTAATTATGACCACCTCATCTCCCGCCTGCAGGGGGTGCTGCAACAGAGACGCCTTCCCGCCCTCCTCTACCTGTGGGACGTAAAGAAAACACACACACACACAAACAGACCGTGAGCGCTCTGTGCGGTAACAGATAGAGGCTGTGAGGGAACAAAATTAAAAACACATGCATGCTCACGGACGCGCAGAGCCCCCAGTAAAACCCGCCCAGAATTCAAAGAATGTTTTCTTTGGACCTTTAAGCATACACATTCGCGGAGTCTCTAGACACTAATATTTTGGTCACACAATCTCCTGTCCTGGTCGGATGGAGTCCCACGTTACAAAAAGCTCAGCAACATCCAGACAACATAATGTCATTGTGCACCTGAGAGGACTCCATTCATTCTTTTACTGCTCCCAAACAATACAAAGAGCACAAGGCATTATTCATGCGCAGGAAATGTAATGTTTAGATATGTCAGCCACAAAGAAACCTCTGTAAATCCCAAGTAGCATCTCACTGTGGACAAAGAATTGGTTAGATAAGATCGGTTAATGCACTCTTTTCTTGCGTTCTTGGAAGCAGGTACTGCGTGTCTCATGCTGAATTATTCTGACAACGGATTTCCAGTACTCTAAAGAAAAGGCCTGTGGTGTGACGGTGAAATATTCCCCCTGGAAACCGACGTATTTATGTATATGTGACAATAGCAATTAAGAGGAATGGTCTGCACTTCAATTACCTACACCAGGGTTATTCAAATCTTGCCCTGGAGGGCCAATGCGCCGCAGAGTTTAGCTCCAACTAGGGCCGCGGTTATGAAATTTACCTTGCGGTTATTATGGGTGGCTCAATAGCGCGGTCTGCGGTAGTACCGCAGTGTTTTTTTTTATTTTATTTTTTTTACAAAACCTAATTTATCCTGATTTTCCTGCATAAAAAGCTCTGTTGTTGAGTTATTATGTAGCATAAATTGTTGCTTTTTAACTGACAAAGATACACGTTTTAAAACATTTTTGTTTATTGTTAAATGCAAAACAGCAACAAGAACATGCCTTTTCCCATTAAAAAAATAAAAGAAATCAAATAATTTTAACGTATCATTGATATAATTGTCCCTATATCGAGGATCTAAAAAACTGGGCTTTGCCAAAAGTTTTTGTAAGGCAGCTGGTTCATACTTCCCCTGTAGAACACTACACATTTTGTGCTTTATGTCCGATGTTAAGGTGGTATCCTCGCTTGATGCTTTAAGCATATCTTCTGTCAGGAGTTTCAGGACGGGTTTGACAGAAGACACTGTAACGTAGCTTTCGCCAGACAGCAGATCCGTAAACTCAGCCGCAGGTTGGGTACTCTTGTATCATTATTAATTTACTTAACATCAAATGCACATGACGAATTGTAAAACAAGGCCACAAAAAAACAAAACAAAAACAAAAACAAAAACTGAACACTGCGGTTGCCGCGGTTTCTGCGTTTACTTTCCTTCCTCTGCGGTTGGCTTGTCAAAAGCGCGGTTTTACAATTTTGCGGTTACCGCAACAGCCCTAGCTCCAACCCTGATCAAACTCACCTACCTGGGATTTTCTAATGAACCTGAAGACATTGATTAGCCTGTTCAGGTGTGTTTGATTAGGGTTGGAGCTAAACTTTGCAGCGCATTGGCCCTCCAGGGCAAGATTTGAATAACCCTGACCTAGACTGTGACTTAAATAAGTTTAAATTGAGTTTCTAGAACTCTTTAGACTTTCATGGTAAAGATACCGTATTGTTCCACATATGGTGTTTTTTCTTGGAAATACTTCTGAAAAAATGGGGTCGTCTTACATTCAGGATCTTTCACATGTCAATAACACACACAAACAATAGGTAGCACCAAATACATGTGAAAAGGAGTGTGCCCCCCAGGACTGAAGCGACCCACAGTTTACAGCAGAGGTAGGCTCTGGGTCAGGCTGGGCCGCATCAAGTACTCCAAAAAAAAGAAAGAAGCACAACTGATCCAATCTTCTCAAACTTTTTTATTAACAGTTCTTCCATATGAATGTTTCTTCTCAACAAGAACTGTTCCTCTGAATTTGAACATTCCCTTCTGAACATGAACGGTTCTTCAGAACATCGCCTACTCTCTTCTCTTGCCTACTCTATTTTTTTAAATATAGCCTATAGAAATTAAATCATTATGCAATAATGAAATGATGAATGATTTATTATTTAAAGCAGCACTAGGTAGGTTTTGCTCTCGGGGTCCCCCTACAGTTGGGAAACAGTATTGTCCTCTACTACTGTTGTAAACTCTGTCATCCTACATCAGGGGATGCATCGCACGTGCATTTGTTTTGACAACCATGACGCCGCATTCACACGGGACGTCGGCGTCAATGCTTCTCGGCCCGTGTGAATGCGGGGTGATAGTCCTGAACACTGCGGGAGTTCACATGCAGGTGTTCTGCTTGCGTCGCGTGTGAAATGACTTCATCCCAGGTAGAGTGGCATATGTTTCAGCATGTCATATGAATATAATTTCATGGGTTTTATTTTTTTTCAAACGCCAAATGATCGCGATGCTCACGTTTACAAGCCAGCGTCATTATAGTAGCCTAGTCTATTGGTTCCCGTTTTACAGAATCTATATGATACTTCAATTCAATGTTTTAGTGGTAGGTAATAACCATATATCGTCAATATTATAATATCAAGCTACCATAGGTTAATCTGCAAATTAGAAAAATCGATTGGCATTATAGCTTGAGGCAAGACAAATAAACAAATATCACAGACATGTTAGGTATCCTAAAATATGATTTTGTACGTCTTATGTATTTACTTGCAAGAATGTAGCCCCTCCTCCTTCAGCTCACGCCAACGAGCAAACGCTGGCCCAATGTTGATCCTCGTCCTGCCTTTAATCCGATCACTTTCTCGTTTCCTCTTTTTGCTTTCCTCCGACAAAACCTTTGCTTTCTTATTTTTCTGTGCTGCTTCGGCCATGACTATAACATCCGGCAAACAAACGATAGTTGGGCTTGCACGTCCGAATTTAAGGAAGTGGGGGCGGTGGTGGAAGTGAAGTATATGCCGTAAAGCAGTCGAATTTTTTAGTTCTTTTAATTCTCGGGTTACTACCCGAAACCCGAAGTTTAAAAGTACGATTAAAAACGATACAGACCCCGTCAGGCTATGGCAGACGTGTCATTCAACCTATTGTAAGTCGATGTATCATCACAAGAGTCTTGAAAATATATTACCTAGTGCTGCTTTAAAATAAATAGACTAATTCAAAGCAAGGCCGTAACCAGATCAAACAGAACAGTGAACGAAATTCTAGGTCTAATTCTAGTTGGGAAATAATCTTTTTGGGGCTATTTGCAAACTATATTTGCATTAATTTGCGTCAAATATATTATTAGTCCCGAGATTCTTCGCATTAGTAAATACATATGTAGATCTGCTGTTGACATTTGCATTCCCTAGTGGTCTGGTGGTTTTTGTAAACCGTGTCAAAGGTTCTGGGTTCTAATCCGCCCTCATATTTTTTCTTTTTTCTTTTTTATTAAAATCAAACATGTTCATCAATGATTGTATATTAAGAGCATAGACATGTTTGTGTGCATTTTGTTTTGTGATTTCACCTGAAAGAATAGAGTCCCTCTCCGCAACAGCATTAAGCGATAGATTGACGCACTCTTCTCTGTGTGTGAAGACCAAAAGAGAACGTAAACCCCGCCTACTTTGATTGGCCATCTCAATCATTTTGATATTGACGAGCACTGTTAGACCACATTCGTTTCAAATGTCTGATCAGCCTCATTAACAGGCCGCACTAACACTAAACTTTGATGTCAAGTAGGGGGCCACAAAATATCGTCCCACGGGCCTCAAGTGGCCTGCGGGCCGTGAGTTTGAGACCCATGGTTTACAGTGACATGATGGCGAGTGACCGTCCAGAACAGAGCAGTTTAAAAGCCGGGCAAACATTCTTCAAAATATATTCTTTTGTGTTCAGCAGAACAAAGAAACTCATACAGGTTTGGAACAACTTGAGGGTGAGTAAATGATGACAGAATTTACATTTTTGGGTGAGCTATCCCTTTAACAGAGCGGTGAAGTGAGGCTGCAGTTCGCACCACCATCTTAATCTGTGGTGTGGGTGGGGTGTGCAATATAATGATTTTTGATCGTGGACAATTAAAATGTTACCAAAATCCGCTTTTGAAAAAAATATTGAAGTGCTAAAGTACACATTCTATCATTTGCCTCAATCCCAATATACTGAACAACGCGACATACATTCACACCACACGTTAGTGGTAGAGTTATACCACGGAACACTACAGTTATTAATACGAAATCACTTAATACTAATTACTTTCTTAAGCTGCGTTTCCACCACAGGAACTTCCCAGAGGAACTAGGGACTGTAGTTCCGGGTAAAGACTGCCATCAAATATGGCAGTAGCCAAAACATTTTTTGCATAATAAAAACCAGTCATTAGCTTTGCATTAGTTCCGTCATATGCCTTGTTGGTATTGAAATACAGCATTTAAATCAAGTCAAGTCATATTTACTTGTGTGGTGCTTTTCACAATACACATCGTTTCAAAGCGGCTTTATAGGAATTTAAACTGTAATAGGAAGTCATACTGTAGTGTCTATAAAGTGCCTTCAGTTTCATCAAGACGTGTGTGTGTGTGTGGAATTTGAAATTACAATGTTTCTTTCTGACTCTAGATGCATGACTGTTGGATATCACCACATTATAATTCGGCTTCGATTGTAAATTGCTTCAGGGGGAAAAAAAGTCTGATTCAATGATTGACTGCTAAATGTACAGGTGGGTAGCCAAGCAAATTCTAACAGAGAATAAGATTCAACCTCTGGTTTATTGTTAGCATTCCTTCACTGCAGACAGATCGGTGCCAAACAAAAGAAGTCCTTCAGGAAGCCCTTTCAAGATAACACGCAGTACAAACTCGCATTTCATTCTTCTTCTAAAAGACGTGCATTGGGAAGTGTCCCCAATTGTCTGTCGTTTCCTGTCAAAACCCTTCTTTCGTTTGGCTCTTTCCTGACGGCGCTCACCCTCAAAAGCCCGCCGTGAGCCACTTCCTTGCGCCATTCAAATCAGGACATATTCGGAATAATCGTACGAGCAAGCATGTCTTCCCTTTCACCGGTTATTGAGCGTAAAGCTGGGCGACTCAAAGAAAAGACGGCTAGCGGAGATTTACTTAACACTCGGCCTTGGGGCCGTGAATAGGAGTGTTTAATTGTGGATGTGCTGCCAAGCCAGTGACAATGAATCCATTAATATGTAACTGAACAAAGCGTCTAATTCTCTTAACCTTATTTTAACCCCGCGACTTCCTGGGGTTTAGGTCGCTCTTAGCTCGTCTTCTATTGCCGCCACACTGTAAACAACACGCCACATTCTGAGACGGACGAATAAAAGAGCAGCTCCACAGAAGAGGCTGAATCAGTATTCAAGGCTACATAAAGTACGGTTGGAATTGCAATGTAGGGTTTTTTTTTTGGATCATCTCTTCTTTTGTTGTTTTCCAGGCTAGCGAGGCTCGCGTGAATTCCGTCGCTGACATTCCGCTCTCTCTGTGTTGGGTCTTTGCCAGAGGCCTGGGCTTTATCCTGCCCTGTGTTTGCCTGCTCTCAAGGAGAAGATGAAGGGGGTAAGAACAGTGTGGGGGGTAAGAGAGAGAAGAGAAATGTTTGGACTAAGCTACAATACAATGGCATTCTACTCATACTAGTTTTACAGTATGCACAGTAAGTAGCAGTGTTTAGGAAACTTCTTTGACGTCTATCTACGTCTGTCTAAAGCAGGGTTGTCCAAACTCTGTCCTGGAGAGTTTAGCTCCAGCTTGCCTCAACACACCTGCTGGAAGTTTCTAGTATGCCTAGTAAGACCTTGATTAGCTGGTTCAGGTGTGTTTCATTGGGATTGGAGCTAAACTCTGCAGGACAGTGGCCCTCCAGAAGCAGGATTGGACACCCCTGGTCTAATGTGAGTTTTCAACATTGATAGCAGCAAATCATCATACGAGAATGATTTCTGAAGGATCATGTGACACTGAAGACTGGAGCAATGATGCTGAAAATTCAGCTTTGATCACACGAATATTTTTTAAAGGACATTTTTAATCAACTAAATGCTGCCTGGGTGAGTATTAGGGATGGAACGTTATGAAAATTTCATATTACGATTATAGTGACCCAAATTATCAGGATTATCAATATTATCACGGTTTTGTTCGAAATGAGACGAAAGTGTTCAAAAAGAAGTTAAAGAACAGATTTCAGCAAGTTTTATATTCATATTTTATATTTATATTATACACTTTTTTTAAGCTAGATTCTATTCTGTGGCATTTCCTTCCTTATAATGGCCGTCGTCAATAGCAACGCATCATAACAGCACATCCATGTATCACAACGGTTTCATTCAAAGGCATCTTGCGTCTTCCATCTCGGTTTTTGGTTGTATTGAAAATGAAATCAGAGGACTTTACTATTAAAACTATAATTATTACTTGCGATCATCTTGTCTGGACGATTGTTTTGTACACTGTACAAAACTGATTTATAAACAGGTAAGATTTAAAACATGAATCTCAATTCAATATGCACGATCTACACACACACACACTTTCAGAAGATGCGTAATAGCGCCCCCTACCCTATAACAGTGAAAACACGGAAAGCCAGAAAAATTTTCGTCAAAGAGGAAAGACTTAACATTTAACCCTCTAGTGCTCTTCTTTTAGGGGTTGCATTGGTTGTCTTCCCGGTCATAAGTGACCGGACACCTAAAAAATTTAACTTCCTCCACCCCAGTAAAACCAATGCAATTTATTTTTCTTCAATAATATTTTTTATTTTGAGATGATTTGGTATTTTTTTATATTTATGCAATAATTATGGTCTATTTTTGCCATTGAAAATTATATAAAATTTTTATTTTATTTTAATTATTACAGTATTTCAGGTTAAAATAGAGACTAGGCCTTCAAAATATTTTTTTTGAAGGCAGATTAGCACCCTCTTTTGGAATTATTTAAGAAATCATGCAACCATGGTTGTAATCACTAGAGGTCTCTATGGAGAGGCTTGAGAATTCCCTAGTTCTCTTTTGAACACATTTAATGATTTTATTATGGATTTGAATATATATTCAAAAAATCTCAAAGGCTATTTATTATAAAGTTTTAGATTTTTTTGTTGTTGTTGGAAATATAGATTTTTTTTCTGTGAATTTGTGTTTTTGCAGATTTCCCATTAATTTCCTATGATGGTCATTTTTGACCGAAGAGCACAAGTGGGAGTATTTTTTTTATGACCACTTAGCATGCTCGAATCATGCCCTCAATTTCTTTGTGTGTTTACATACCTAATGCTAGAATAGTCACCAAGTTTCATATCATTCTGATGAAGCTATGATTTAAAAATTCAAAATGTGGTTCATAGGTTCAGTTTTTCATAGGTGTGTGTGTGTGTGTGTGTGTGTGTGTGTGTGTGTATATAAGTGTGCGTGTGTGTGTGAGTGGATGTGTCAATATCACACTCTTGATGTTTTAGAGTGTCACCCCTTTACTGCTGTGTACTTTTTTTAGCATTGTGGCCGATTTGTAGATTGTACACACAAATATTTGGAGAATTTTTGTGTTTTTGCCGATTTCCCATTCATTTCCTATGGTCGGTCATTTATGACCGACGAAAATGAACGCTACTTTTTTTTTTACGACCAATTAGCATGCTCGAATCATAACCCCAATTTTTTTGTGCGTTTACATACCTAATGCTAGAAAAGTCACCAAATTTCATTTCATTCCGATGAAGCTGTGATTTTTAACATTTCAAAACAGAAAATTCTTCGGTTAGAAATGACCGAAGAGCACCAGAGGGTCAACTTCATACATTAAAAAGCAAAAATCAATAAAGAGAATGCCACAAATGTCCGCCACAAGCAGTATATTTTTCTAAAAAAAAAAACTATTTAGTACTAATACTATTTAGGATGGGTAGCATGCAAATTAGGATACAGCCAGGCAGTTTCATCAACCCACAGTTACTGGTGTTGACACTGCCACACACACAGGAGAAGATCTGAGTGTGAGGCGCTGAAAGAAGCCCATCGGTGACATTTACACCACCCATAATCCCTTCGCTCTGTCTCTCCCTCTCACCCTTTCTTCCGTCACTGTCCCGCTGTATACTCCTCGGTCTCTCTTCTCAGATAAGAGCAGCTCTCAAGGCCTATAGCTCCTCTTCATCCTTCCTCCTTATCTCCTGTTTTGCCCGGGCGTCTTAACCGCACTCCGGGGCCGTATTGTTGCCGTGGTAATGGTGACAAGCTCTTAAATGGGGAATGAAGGGCTGCGGCTGTTGTTTGCGTCCTGCTCACTATTCAGCACAACACACTTCACAGCTCACTATGACACACAACACACTACTCACCATTGAAAACAAGACACTGCTCTACAGCACGCAACAGAAAGCGTGCTATTCAGCGCAACACACATTACTGCACAAAAGAGCCACATCAGACAACATGGACCAAACCGCAGCAGTGTGTGTTAGCTCGCGCTCTCTTGGGACTGACAAACTACAGATAAATGAACTGTGTCTCCTGTTGAGACAAGTCCAGATTTCTTCGACAAGAAAAAGTTATAAGTTTGCATCCCAAATCACATCCTACACATGTACTTTGCTGGTGTTAACACTGCCGCTAAAAAGTCAGTAAGATATGAATATGAATGCTTTATGTTTGTGTTATACTACTATTATATACTATTAAATAGGGCTGGAACGATTTGACCAAAAATCTAAATCTTGATTAATTGAACATTTACGATTCCGATTAATGAACGATTGTTTTGCTTTTATTTTTCTGCCCTAATAGTTCACGGATAAGGTTTGTACTGTAAATATGCTCAAATATTAAAAGGTGGGATATATTTTTTCTAATGAAAAAGTGCATTTCTTTGTGATTTTAAAATACTTGAAGGAAACCGCTCACTTTCAGCAGTTATTGTCTATGGGGCAGATTTCTGTTTGTTGTACATCAGATACAGGTACATTCATTTTTTGAATGCATTACCGAGAGAGTGATTGGGTGTGTGAATTAGTCATACCGTCTCTATTAATTATGAAGCTGTGGTTTGTAGTTACTTCAAAGGTTGAGTTTCTAAGCTACTTTAGTGATGAATCACAGGATAACGTTGACAATGAGTTTCTGCTCTCCTCTCTTTACGTGATGCGCAGTGCGAAGTTGCAAACTACTGTATGTATGAGTGTTCGTGTGTCAATGCATCAGCGCATTAGTTCAATATAATGACACGCATCCGATGGTCTAAAATCATTTCAGTGTTCAAACTGGCAGGCCTTAAAACAAATGAAAAAGTTTTGTGAGAACGCAAGTGAAAGTGATCTGGCTTCAGGGCGTGCGCGTCAGAAAAAAGTTAATGAGCACTGAATGGTGATGTTTTCCATATTGTTGTTCTTGAATAGTGCAAACTGGCAAGCCTTTAAATTTAATTGACAAACTTCATGAGGACGCAAGTTAATATGATCTGGCTTCGGGGCTTGGGCGACATGTGTGTGTTTCAGCGCATACAAGAACAGCGATTACCCATAGTAATACTGAGCATCTACAACCCAAAATCAGAAAAAGTTGGGACAGTATGGAAAACGCAAATAAAAAAGTGATTTCTAAATTTACTTTGACTTGTATTTCATTGCAGACAATATGAAAAAATATTTCATGTTTTGTCTGGTCAACTTCATGTCATCTGTAAATATGCATCCTTTCCTGTCATTCAGACCTGCAACACATTTAAAAAAAAAGTTGGGACAGTAAAGCATTTACCACTTTGTAATGTTGCCATTCCTTTTCACAACACTTAAAAGACGTTTAGGGACTGAAGACACCAAGTGATGAAGTGTTTCAGGTGTAATTTTGTCCCATTCTTCCTGCAAACAAGTCTTAAGGTGGGCAACAGTACGGGGTCTTCGTTGTCGTATTTTGCGCTTCAAAATGCGCCACACATTCTCTTTTGGAGACAGGTCAGGACTGTAGGCAGGCCAGTCAAGTACCCGTACCCTCTTCCTCCGCAGCCAGGACTTTGTAATGTGTGCAGAATGTGGTTTTGCATTGTCTTGTTGAAATATGCATGGACGTCACTGGAAAAGATGTCTTCTTGAAGGCAGCATATTATGCTCCAAAATCTCTATGTACTTTTCAGCATTAATGGTGCCTTCACAGAAATGCAAGTTACCTTTGCCAAGGGCACTGACACAACCCCATACCATGACAGACCCTTGCTTTTGGACTTGTTGCTGGTAACAGTCTGGATGATCCTTTTCTTCTTTGGTCCGGAGCACACGGTGTCCATTCCTACCAAAAAATACCTGAAATACTGATTCATCTGACCACAGTACACGTTTCCACTGTGTGATGGTCCATCCCAGATGCCTCCGAGCCCAGAGAAGTCGACGGCGCTTCTGGACACTGTTAACATAGGGCTTCCTTTTGGCACAGTACAGTTTTAACTGGCATTTGTGGATGTAACTACGTATTGTGGTACTTGACAAAGGTTTGCCAAAGTAGTCCTGAGCCCATGTGGTGATATCGCTTATAGATGAATGACGATTCTTGATGCAGTGCCGCCTGAGGGATCGGAGATCACGGTTGTTCAGCTTAGGCTTGCGCCCTTGTCCTTTACGCACTGAAATTCCTCCAGATTCCTTGAATCTTTTAATTATGTTATGCACCGTTGAATGTGAAATATCCAAATCTCTTCCTATCTGTCTTTGAGGAACATTGTTTTTAAACATTTCAATAATTTTCTCACGTATTTGTTGGCAAACTGGCGATCCTCGGCCCATCTTTGCTCCTAAAGGATTAGACCTTTCTTGGATGCTGCTTTTGTACCAAATCATAATACAATCACCTGTTGACATCACCTGTTTCAAATCACATCATTATTTAACCATTTTACCTCATTACTAGCCCTAAATTGCTCCTGTCCCAACTTTTTTTGAAATGTGTTGCAGGTCTGAATGACAGGAAAGGATGCATATTTACAAATGACATGAAGTTGACCTGACAAAACATGAAATATTTTGTGTTCATATTGTCTGCAATGAAATACAATTCAAAGTAAATTTAGAAATCACTTCTTTTTTTTTTTTTTGCGTTTTCCATACTGTCCCAACTTTTTCTGATTTGGGGTTGTATAAACAAAGATAACTGCTCTTGAATCTTTCCATGTGCCTGCAAACTGCACTGGACGGGGCGGAGTCACATGACTAAAACCGAAATAACCGACATGGGAAAATTACGTCGATTAGAGGTTCTGAATTTCGGTTTCGATTAATCGCCCATCCATACTATTAAATTACTATTTTAAATAAATGCTGTTCTTTAACCTTCTATTCATCAAAGAATCCTGAAATTGATTATTGTTTCATGGTTTCCACACAAATATTAAGCAGCACAACTGTTTTCAACATTGATGATAATAATCAGAAATGTTCCTTGAGCAGAAAATCACCATATTAGAATGATTTCTGAAGGATCATGTGACACTGATCAAGACTGGAGTAATGATGCTGAAAATTCAGCTTTGATCACAGGAATAAATTACATTTGACAATATATTATATTGGAAAACAGCTCTTTTAAATTATAATATTTTACAATATTACTGTTTTTACTGCATTTTTCATCAAATAAATGCAGCCTGGGTAAGCATTAAAGCATAAAACATTTTTTTTTTATCTTATAGACCAAAAACTTTAAAAAGTACTGTACATAATTTATTATGTAATAAGTAGGCCTATACCAGTATTGGGATAGTCTACAATGGAATAATGTTGTGTATTTACACCATAGATTGTACTTTTTTGCATTTGCATCTAGACAAAATTCATTAATACGTAACTTTTAATTGACCCTTTAATTTAAACAAACATTTTGATCATCTCAAAATGGACAAATCTCAGCCACTCTTTCAGTCTATCATTATATTTTCGATCCCATAAATCGTACACACAGATGCAGTACACAAACATTTCATATTCTAGGCACCTTTGACATATATCAATGAACTATGATTTAGGATGCATTAACCCTAATCTTGCATGCTATTTAGGACGAACAGAATGCAAATTGGGATGCAGCCAAATGGGTTTATTCACTCTGAATGCAAATTACGTGATCTGTATAGACTTGATTTCAGGATAGACTGAATTTGCTTTGGTATGCAATTCCAAATTACACTTTTAGGGTCGGATTGGGTGTACAAATCCTCATGCTTTGGAAACATCTGTTTCCAAGCAGAAAACATCATTGTAATCAATTCCTGTTTATGCAGTTGAACATAACAGGTACTGTATACATAAACGCAGGAGTGCAGGGGATCCGGGATCCCATTGTCATGGCAGCAGCAAATCCACAAACTATCTAGATATTTTGTGTTGTTTTTCTGAGAGGCTAGAGAGAGAGAGATTGGAGTCGGGCAACAGAGGACATTACTCAAGACCCAAAATCCAGAGCACCAAATAAGGCAGGACGAGGATCTCCTCTGCTTTCGCCTGTTTCCATCCAAGAATTACTCCCCGTTTAAGAAAAAACACCTCCAAACAAATACAGCCATGCATTTTAATCAAATGAAACTTTCATATCAATTTATAAATTTTGAACTATGTTCACGAGCAATAAAATGCAGGCATGCGGTCTTAAAAAGTGTTTTTTTACAGTGGTTTTAGTAGAACTAGAAACTAAAACACTGATCTAACAATCTCCAAAAAACCATATAGAAGCATCATCTCAAGAAGCCAAAATGTTTTTAAGAGGGGAGTTGATTAACTAAAAAAAATAAAAAAATAAAAATAAAGATTAAATCCATGTAAAATAAACTAAATATCATAGTAAAGACATCAAAAAATGAATCCATGTGACTCCAGTGGTTTAACCTCAATTTTATGGAGCAACATGCTTTTTTGGCGAAAAAAACCCACATAATTTACCACTTAGTTCACCCAAAAATTAACGCACCCTTAAGTCATCCTAGGTGTATATAGACCTGTCACGATAACTACTTTTTGTTTCGCGATATTTCGTCCCAGAAATAATAGCGATAAACTATATTATTGTCATTTTAAGGCTATTTTATGCCACTGACTATATAATCCTAATATAACAGCATAATAATGCAAATAGACCTACACACTTTCAAATGACAACCTTTTAATTCTTTAGATCATGGAAATTAAGGGTAAAAAATATATTATCCTAAAAATAATAAAAAGTAAATAAACATTTTCCCTTGTGAAACGGCTTTAACACTCGTCATTCTGTGTTGACAATTATATGTGCACCGTGAACAGGAGATTGCGGCTTTGAAATCGAGTCCATTTGGGCTTATTCTTCCAAACTGTCAGTAGTTGTCAGGAAAACACTGTAACGCCTCAAATAGCGCCTTTTTTCACCTGTCCATAACCGCTCGGTGTAGGGCTGTACGATTAATCGAAAAATAACCGAAACCGACATTCAGAACCTCTAACCGACGTATTTTTCCCATGTCGGTTATTTCGGTTTTCACGTGACTCCGCCCCGTCAGTCACATCAAGTGCAGTTTGAAGGCACACAGAGATGCAGGAGCAGTAATCTGTGTTTATAGATGTCCAGAATCACTATAGTAACTGCATGTTTTACACAGTTTATACAGGTCAGTTAATCGCCGTTCTTATAGCCTACCGCTGACACACACACACACACACACACAGAGAGAGAGAGAGACGGCGCGCGCAAGCCCCAAAGCCGCTTTCACTTTCGTGCTCGTAAAGTTTGTCAAGTAAATGCGTTTAAACGCGACAACGCGTGCGCCCTGAAGGCAGATCTTTCACCTGCGTTCTCGCAAAGCTTTGTCATTTGTAGGTGGTTAAGCCCTGCCAGCTTGAACATTAAAGCGAGTTTCGACTATCAGATGTGTATTATGTTGAACTAATGCCTGATTTATTGTGACAAACGAACACTCAGACAGAAGCTCGCACATCAAGTGAAGATCGCGCGCAGAGGAGTGCAAAAACGCAGGATCAACGCTGTCCTGTGACTAAAGTAAAGTCACTAAAGTAGCTCAGAAACTCAACCGTTATTTTAATACCTTTGAAGTTAGTACAAACCACAGCTTCATAATGAATAGAGACAGTAAGAGTAATTCACACACACAATCACTCTCTCATTAATGCATTCAGATAAATGTAATGTAGGCCTACTGTGTTAATTTATCTGTATCTGATGCACAACAAACAGAAATCTGCTCCATAGACAATAACTGCTGAAAGTGAACCGTTTCCTTCAAGTATTTTAAAAATCACAAAGAAATGCACTTTTTCATTAGAAAAAAAAAAAAATCCACCTTTAATAGTAGAAAATATTTACAGTACAAACCTTATCAGGAACTTACTCAAAAAACTTGTGAGGGCAAAAAAAAAAAAAGCAAAATAATCGTTCATTAATCGTAATCGAGGTCAAATGTTCAATTAATCGAGGTTTTTATTTTTGGTCAAATCGTTACAGCCCTAGCTCGGTGTATGAAGGAACTGCCCGAGAACCACTTTCGCCTCCGTCACGGAAAACATACAAGATGACAGCACAGTCGAGTAAAATGTTGGTGACATTCATTATCATGTAAACATAATGGGCGATATATTGCTTCACAAAAAAAACATTGAGGTCATGTACATATAGTGCGCGATATATCGATATATTGATTATTGCGACAGGCCTAGGTGTATATGACTACACCTAGGATGACTTGAGGGTGAGTACATCATGGGCTAATTTTCATTTTTGGGTGAACTATCTCTTTAACAAAGTACCACCACCACGACACAATGTTGTGTTGGTGCGTGAGCAGACGTTGTGTAAATTCGTGTTGGAGATGAATGTTTTTGCGCAAACAAAGCACTCGCGTTGCTTCATAAAATGAGGTTAAACCACTGGAGTCACATGGATTACTTTTATGATGTCTTTACTACCTTTCTGGGGATGAAAGTGGTAGTTGCGTCGCTGTCAATTGAGGGACAGAAAGCTCTCAGATTTCATCAAAAAGATCTTAATTTGTGTTTCGTAGATGAATGAAAGTCTTACGGGTTTGGAACAACATGAGGGTGAGTAATTAATAGTACATCACGATGTGTTGCATCCACAATTTTCAATATTACTGCACATGGCTACATTTTTGTCAATGAATACAACTAGTCAGATATATATGAACTCCCTTTTTATTTTATCTGCTCCAAGAAAGTACACTTCCTTAATGTAGCAAACAATGATATTATGCACGCAGTGCCTGGAAATAGTCACCAGCACACTCCCTGTGCAAGCAGGTTGTCACGTTAGTTATGTTGACGGAAGATAGCCTATTTTCAGGCACTGCGTAATATCATTGCACCGCTGCACTCATGGGATGGCACAAAGTTCCTTGACTACGCAGAAATGAGAGTATAGTTCCTAGTCATGTCTAGAAAATCGCAACTTTTTATTTTCCATCGGTCTTAGTACACAATGTAACTATACACAAACATGTAAATAGGAAAATGTTGGCGTTATTTTGTCACTTATTGGGCAGTAAGCTAGCTGGAGCCATTTACCTCCAGTCTTTGTGCTAAGCTAGGCTAGCGGTGGGTGCATCAGACAGAGTTATGGCACGCACGGAGGTGAGAATAGTATGTATGGACTAATCTAACTCTGGGGGATACGGTGAATAAGCTTAAGTCCCAAAAAGTCTGTGTGTTCCTTTAAGTCTGAACCCAGTAGATGACAGGACCATTTATAGCTAACAAACACTAGTAAATAATAAAAGCGCATGAAACTGTCAAGTAGTGTACTTAAGTTACATTGCAGCCTCACACACACGTATGCAGCCTCACACACACGCAGCCTCGCGCACACACACGTGGACACACTCATATATGCTGTATATGCAAAAAAATGGGTGCATTTATTACTCGTTTTCTGGTTTCGCCTCCCTCCGCAATTTTACGCTAGTGCGAGAAGCGCGTATGTGACGAATGATGTCAAAGAAACGTCATTAGGTTATAATTGATTATGGTTTATTGCTGCATCAATGCAGAATCATTCACATTGCGATGCGTTGATGCAAATTAATTTTAACACCCCTAGTAATTAATGACAGTTTTCATTTTTGGGTGAACTAACCCTTTGAGCCCAACAAATAACCATTATTCTCTAATTGTCCAGTTTCATATGTACTCAATCTTCAAAAAACCTAGAAACCAAAACATTTCTCTGCAGAAACAATAATGACAATCTTAAAGGACCATAACAACGCAACACTATAGAGCCTAAATGGTGTTTTTTGCTGAAAATAAACATTATTGAGCTCATGACTGGACGAAAGGGATAAATTACGTGATTAATACCCCAGGAAAGTCTGGGGAAACGATTATTCCTACATGAGATCTTCCAGTATTAGTCACAAAACCAGCTCAGGGATTCTTGCTCAATTTCGTGATAGTAAGCACCTGCTAAAGTTCATGTTGAGTCTAATAATATTCTGTTGGTCACTTCCCAGAAAACAAGTGTAGTTTCCCCCCATTGATCATTTGCAGTCTACCACATACATCCTGCTGCATGCTGACTTTGGACTGATTTAACTGTGATTCAACGATTCATAATCTCTTGTACGGCTAAACTTACAGATACACACTCACAAACACATGCACTGCAGAAGAGAGATAAAAACTCTTAAAGTGTTTAACCCTGACAATGCCAACAATTAGTCTCCATTATTCTCCAAGGATAAAGCCAGTGGGTCAACTGAGACAGAATATCTTCACATATCATATTCATAAAACAGCAAGACGTTTTTAAAACACTTGACGTGAAAAACCCTGTAGGGTGAGTTGCACCAATAAGGATTCAATGAAGAAAAGTTTATCGCTAATCTAGGATTTGTTGATCTGGGTTTTTTTTTTAATCTAGTTGTTGCACCACTTAATTTTAAAACAGATTAATTACGCAGTAAAAACTTTATAAAGCTGATCAAGCAGCAGACGGAGGGTGAACTGACAACTAAAGAATCCTAATGCCGATTTTCAAACTCATCGGATCACTGCTCCTTTCACACTGCATGACTATCTGGGGTAGCATTCAGTCACTGCTGTGTTCACACTGCACGATGGATCGGCGACAGGAGGTTTCACACTGCATGACTTTACAATAGGAAGAATCACCGACAACTCTCTCGATTGTGCAAACTACGTTTCACAACCACACACACGTGAGATGTGACAAGTAAACAACACGAGATCGCGCGCGTGTCAGACTGTTCTCGCGCGAAACTGGAATTGTTATTAAAAATGATAAACTAGAGAAAGTTTGCGATCCAAATTGTCTGCGCGCGGATTTGCAACAAAAAGGAGAAAAAGAAAAAATATTATGGTGGGGGAAATGGTTGGGGAGACAGAGGGAGCAATGATAGTGTTCTGCAAAGAGAGTCTGAGGTAAATAATTTTGCAAAGTGCTACTTCTGTGGCTGGTCAAGCAAATGTTTGTGCTTTGTTTCTGTTTGATATAATTGTAAATATATCTATTAAAACTGATATTCTGGTCTAGAACTCCTCGCTGAACCTCCCGCTGCCCTGTATCTTGCTCTCTCATTGGCTGATGTAATTTTCAGTCAAAACACATTTCACACAGCAGGAGTTTAAATCGCAGAGAGGTCCAGATATTTAGCATGCCAAATATCTCACGGGCATCGGCAACTCGTCTGCGATTCTCTCTGTTCATATCTTTGATAATTCACACTGTGTGATTGTCACTCACGTGCACGAGCACCGATTTGCCTATGATTTCGGGCATTTGTCTGCGATTTCGCAAAACCTGTCGGCGAGTCAAAATCGGGCAGTGTGAACTCGAGATTATTTGTGCAACCCACCCTTAAAGTCCCGTAATGTGCTAAAACAGTGATATTAAAAGATCAAATTCCGTTTACACCCTTGTGATGATGCATACTACATACATCGAGTAGATGAGCCAAGAATATGGACTCAACCGGTTTTCTCTATAATGGGTTTCAATGGGAAAAATACGCTTAACGAGAAACCTTAATATTCTGTGTTCATCTGCTTTCCTAAAGAAAGTATGCATCATCAATAAGGTGTATATTGAATTTGGTATTTTAATATCACTGTCTTTCTTACTGCCTACAAACCTGATAAAAATGACTGCGGGCAATGGAGGAAAGCCTTGTTTTGCCCTTCAGGTGGGCATTTGTAAGCGTGTGATATCACGTGAAAACTATGAATATGAAGTAAGATAGAATAAAGCAGGAATTCTCCTGTGAGTCCTATTACAGGCATTCCTCTCTCTGGCCTGGGATGTTTTCATTTAATTCCCATGAGCCTCCCTGACTGTAGTGTGCTGATTAGCCAACATGACTGATGAGTACTGATCCAGTACAGTGCGAAAGAGCTCATTCTGATCACAAGATCAGAGATTAACCACCAGTTTGCAGTCACTGTGTCAGACCTGAATAGATGAATTTGCTCTGATCATATATACGACAGAAGTGTCATCGGACAAAATATCATAAGTACCATAGAAAACACCGGATTTTAATTAGAACCCTTCCTTTCTTTGGAAACTTGCAAACTTCATTGCAAACTTGGGAAACTTGAGTTGCTTATTTGTAATAAGTTAATCTAATGTGACCAGATAAGCCTACTGCTTCAGTTGGTTTAGTTCCTAACTGGGAAGGAAATGAGTTATGTTTCCTGTTTCGAAGAAAAACAAATACATAGATCATGAGTCTCCCATTAATTCCATTACCATCCCCATAAAGATGATCTATTGATTATCAGCAAAGTAGAGGTCATCAAGAAAATCATCACAATAACTATAGCTAATACTGAGGGTTAGTGACTGGAAATATTAATTCATTTTAAAACCACTCCACTTTTTTTAGACGTGAATGATAGCTTGGCACTTCATTACTTCATCAAATGGGCTTTCAATAAAACTGTAACAGTAGAAAGTTGAAATCGGTGCTGTAGAAAAACAGTAGAAAGTTGAAATCGGTGCTAACTGACTAGAGAAAACGAAGGAAAGGGGCTTTCGCACAGGGTAGTTATAAGAACTAACCGCCAAAGTGTTTCCCCGAGAACTAAAGTTTTTCCTAGTTGCATTCGCGTCACCAATAGGAACTCTGAAGTGACACAAGCCGTGTTGTTGTGACTTATTTTGACGGCGCTGAGAACTCCTAACTGTGCGTTCACACCGCCGCCGGCGAGAGCGTCAAAGTGGCCGGAAGTCATTCATTCTCAATGGGAGCCCGACGGCGAGCTCCGGCGAGAGCGGCGCGGCGCGTCTTGGACGATTTGGGCGTCGAGGAGAGTTGAAATCAGGTCAACTTTATGGTAATGAGCTATGACGCGCTTCGGCGGCAACCAATGGGAATGTAGTAGTGCTCCGCTTGAGATGATTCTAGAGAACGCAGTGCTGTAAACTTTGGTTCCGACCACATTAGTTCCCAAGCAAAATAGAGGAGAGGTTGATCACTGCTGGTGCGGCGGGTTTGATAAGAAGATGCGCAACATTATTTATACACCACACAAATGGCTTTTAATTGGTTTATTTCGTTAGCAAACATGTAACTATAATTGTTAAGTTCTTTCCATCGATCTGCTTTTTTAAACTTTCACATTTAAATGATTTCATGAGGTTATATTATACGGTTATACCCTACTTGTGGTCAGTCAGCACAAACGCCGATCAACATGATTGTTTGCTTTGCATCCCCTTTAAATGCCGTTTCAAAAAAGACCAAGCATTCGATCTACGTCAGAGCGGCAGCGCGTCCACGAATCTTCTACAGCGTCGATGGCAGGGCGGCCAGAGCGAAGTTTGACGCTCTCGCCGCCGGCGGTGTGAACGCACAGAAAGACTGAGCACACAGCGCTCACATTCTCCGTCTTCATTAGTATTAGTCCTGTCTAATATGATATTAGATAGAACTGTTATACAAAGAAAGTAGACAGTATACGAAGAAGTATTAACGTTTGCCGTGTGGCTGATGTCCAATGTCGTAGCTGAGCAGAAATACATAATCATGTTTCGCTTGGTCCCCTCAAAGTCGCGTTGGATTTTCTCCTTAGCATAAAGGTTGAGAGGTCCATCTATCACTGTTTTCCATGTTCAAGGAGTTATATAGTAAATATATAGGCTAGAATCTGTGTGTTTTCACAGCTTTTTAAAAATGGAAAAACGGGTGCTGGTGTTTCACGTGCGTTCGGCCCATAGAACGTAAAAAAATATGGATGACGCAACTTCATTTTCTTCCGCTGAAGGTCCGAATATGGCGCTGACATCTTGCGCAGATTTAGGACCGAGTCTGAGCAGTAGAAAGCAGGAAGTAGAGCCGCGATAGCAAAAGCCCGCCCACACTCTCACAGATGCAGAACAATTCACTATGTCGGTGTGAAATAAACAGTTATGGAAATGTAGAAATTAAAGCTAAAGCTCCAATCTCCTCCCGAAAATCCAGAAAAAAAAAGTCTGTTGGTGCCTCAGTGACAACTTCACTCAAGAGAAGCTGTCAATCACAGCTGTCAATCATGACGTCAAATCGTTTTATAGCATCAAATAACTAACTAAAACTAGACCTATTTAAAAAAAATGAAATGCTTGAAATGAAATCATGATAAAAATACCTAAAATGACAGAAACCTACTTTGGGGAAAAAATATATGAAGTGTAATTGGATTGTTTAGTTTGTCTCGCGACCATTAGAATACACGGAGGGGTGGGGGTTATGAGCTATACTGGGACCAGCCACCTGGGGGCGATCGAGACGTTTTGGCTTCAGTTTTTAACACGAGTGCGGCAGGCTTGGTTCGGCCAATCAGCGTTCACTTATGTCACTGGTAGTTCCTATTGTGCTGGGTTGGACTCTACTCTGGCTAATTTAGTTCCCCCAAAAGGAGTTCCTAGAACTAAAATTGTTCCTAGTTTTTGCGGTGCAAACCCACCAAAAATCCCGGCACTTCCACCAATAGTTCTAGCAACTATGAAAAGGTTCCTACGGTGCGAAAGCCCCTTACAAGGCGGTTGTCTTCCCTTTTGCCAAATAGGTAAGAAAATGTCAACATCCATAATGCACTGGGCCGTCCAAGGCCACCCACAGTCTGCAAGGGATACACTTGACCAAAGTCAAATACCGCCTTGCTTTAGTTGCAAATACTTCTTAGCAAAAATGTAGTCATAATGGTGTTGGCTTATTATTGTTCCTAGGTGCGATAGTAAGAGTAAACTTTTAGTGGGAATTACTTCTGGTTTCCAGTGAAGGATCCAGCACGTTGACCCAAGTCATCTAGGGATGAGAATATCATGACGCCTTACCTAGCAACCACTAAGAATAGCCTAGCAACCACATAGCAGCATCTGAACACTAAATGTCATCCTTTCATAAATATAAAAACATAGTTCTTTAATTGACAAATTGATAATTTGATTTTCAGGAGATGGAAGAATTCAAAATATAAAAGCCTAAATTATCCTTAGACATTCTAATATTGATATAGAAAAAAAGTATAAAGATATTTCTTTTTTACATGTACCAAGAGAGAATATTTTCCCCTCCAAGACTGCTAAAAACAATCCAGTTGAACTAAATCTTACCCAGGTGGCCACCTAAGGATCTTGAGCTTTACAGAACTACAATGGATTCTCGAATTCCGCCATCTATTATTTTTTATGTTCAGGCTCCAGCCGTGTGGGAGAATTCAACAGGAGCATGTGAAAAACTGTTTTATGAATGTAGCAGGTCAAAATCTGTTACTCACGCTGGTCTGGGTGTCACACCAAGAATCTGACCCTGTACTCAGCAATTACGGTCTAGATGCCTGAAGGACGCACCCTCTCATTAAGAAGTGTGTGTGACATACAGACCCCTATGGTCTGCTGCGTTATACCTCATGTGACCTTCATATGTGAAATCCAGAACCATAACATGATATATATTTCAGTAAATGCCTTATTTTAATATATAATAAGAACTTTACAGATGTAATATGACTAGTCCTGAATGACCAAAAAACACATAGCGGCTCCAAAACGTATTTGGACATTTGAAATATCAGAATTTCATTGTATTTTAAATAAAAAACCAAAACAAGAGGCACCTGAAAACATGTGATATATTTTCTCAGAACTTTTCTCATTTTACAAAATGATTTTTAGTGTATATTAGAAGTTCAGTGACCCTGTTTTTGTACGTTAAAAAGTGGGAATTGGTGATTCTATCTAACACTTTTTAGTTAACTTTACATAATGCCTTAACTTTAATGTCTTCATTGTAAAAATCCAGTAATCTGTAGTATTCACATACTATTCCTTGTTTAAACCCCAAGTTAAGAATAATTGATTGGGTTGTGTGCCATTTTATAAAGAAAAAAAAGTGTTCACTTTGGTTGGGCACTTGGAACATATATATTATTATAACTCTTTCTATTGATACAGCAATGCAACAAGAAATCACAGTTATTTGGTATCAAATAAAGAGAAGTAATAAATAGGTTGCTTTTAAAAGTTGACCTAGTTTTTTTTTTATTTAGACAGAAATTAAGTTAATCTTTTAAAATTAACCTATGTAAAATTTCACTTTATGTCATATAATGATCATTTACAATTTTATTGCTAACACTTCCATCATAAACACCTGTGACTTCCGTCATAAACACCTTTCAATTGGGTTGATATAATCCCTCTATATTTGTAAACATTCAGCATCAAAACACAAAAATGGTAGCAACAATGCTGCTATACTAAGTCAAGAGTAAATCTAAAGTAAAATATCAAGTAATCTCTACAGTTCTTTTTTAGTTACTAGAACTCGTGTGTAAGTAAACTTTACAAACTAAGCATTTGTTAGCACAACATACTATTCATTTTTAAGGCAATCGGTTTTTAAAGCAAGCCTAACTAATTCGATTTTACAGTGTATTCTTAATATCAACCTATCGTTTCTTTCTAGGGGTAGTAATTGGTTAGGGTTCGTGATTATTTTATAAATCTGTCTTGGCAACATTATAGTGACCAAGACCATCACACAGGTGTCCAAGCAAAATAACCATAACCACATGTGTAGTCAACACATCTATAGACATGCTCCACTAAAATTTGACTATCAAAAAGTGCCAAAATGCTTTTTGAACATTGTTTTTGTCTTTTTAAACGTTCTTCATGTGAAATGTTGTGCTTGTGATATGTTGACACTTAGTTTGGCATTCTTTATCTCATGCAGTGACATGTGAGACTTAAGTGTTCATAATTTCCATTTCATTTCCAGCTACAAATCATGAAACCCTCATTATGTTTCTCTCCTGGCGTATAGAATAACATGCTGCTGACTGACACATGCTGACCCTTTGAGTGCTGTAGCTGTTATATTCAGGTGACAGACACGCATTCATCATCGTGTGAAGGACAGGTGTGTAAGATGATATTTTACCTTCGATATGATTAACGGCTCGTCGTGTTCAAGCCCACCTTTGAGCGTGAAACCCCAGGGCGCTCCACCCTGCAACTGAGCCTCGACGAACACAAACTTTCCCTTTTGGATCACGGCACTGCTGCTGCCTGGAAAACTATTATCCATCGCTGGAATGTTGGGGAAAAGAATGGACGAGGACGTCTCTTAGTTACTCAGTCAACCAATAAACTCCGCTAGGAACACGGCCAAGGATGTCCTGGATGTTTCTTGTTCTCAGTCAAAACTTCAACGTTGTGATGGGTCATTTCCTTGAATTACTTCATTTGGGATCGCAGCGGAACATAACAATTCTGTTTCTAGCACCTACCTTACATCCCTACCTGCTAGATGACTCTAAAAACTTGTCCAGCCTTTCAAAAATTTACATTTGCAAATAAGCAGGCAAATGTGATTTTGTGTACCACTTTTCCAGGTAGTGGTCTCACTTTTAAACCCCGTTTGTCAGCCCTTGCTCGCTTCCGACTTCATTTTTACATCACAATAGAATTTGATTCATTTCACTGCGTCCGCAGAAAGACCGAGCGCTCGCGCCCGCCGCGATTCCCCTCAGCGAGTCCTGTCAGAAAGAAAAAGCTCCTTCTCGAGTTTCCAAAATCATGGATTCAGTGCGAAACCGCGTTCCCGCTTTTAAAACACAGTCTTGAAGTTTTATTTTCTTGTTGATGCGCTGAAACTCTTCGCAGCCATGGATGAGGGAGTCTGTGGTCGACCCCCCCACCCACCTAACTCCACAGTTCATCGGAATGGTTACGCGCATGCGCGAAACCGTGCAAACCGCTCTACCACAGTGAAATACAACAGCCCTCGAAATCACATACTACCAGTGCCTCTGACCGAAACTGGCTGACATAATGTAGTCAAATCACCACCTTGTCCTCCCACATCATACATGGAAAACCACACATACACTCACACATACTTTTAACAAGTTTGATCAAGTCATTCAATTCATATTTCGGAGTTATTTACTTGGTGCTTATGTCATGTGTATCAAAATACAGTGAAAACTGAACTTAAAAAAGCTGGATACATTTGACTGAAAACCTTACCAGCAGTTTAGTTGCTCGAGGGAGTGGATATCGAGTTTTCTTGCCTAATCTGGTTATTTAAGTTAGACATTTCTACCGTCCCAGTGGCCTTAAAAGTTCTCTAGGCGATTTGTATTGAATACCATTCATAAATTGTTCCTATTACCTGACATATTTCACTGTAATTCGTGTTCATATTACAACTCTTTAGATATCACCTGTTTCTGTGACAGCCATGACTTTGTAAACAGCAAACTAATCACACGCAGAGAAGCGGGCCGCCCTTTTTACCCAATCACAAACGCCCTCTGCCTGTCAATCACTGACATTAGAATTGCTCATAAGATTTATGTGGGCGGTGTTTTGAAGAACGAGCCTGTGGTTGGTCAATTGTGGTGTCATTTTGTAGGCCTAGGCTTGGGAATTTTCAATATACTTAAAAAAAATTCAATAGGCTACTTTTTTAGAATAGCACTAGTTTTGCATGCATTCTTATAAAGGCTTGTACTTAACATTAGTCAAAGAGACTTGTTTTGTTATAGGTTACCTAAACTACACACAGTTATTCCTCAAATGTGAATGTGGCCCTTAAAGGAATAGTTCACCCCAAAAAAAAAATTAGCCCATAATTTACTCACCCTCAGTTCATCCTATGAATTTTCATTTTTGGGTGAACTATCCCTTTAAAGGGTCATGAAACCCTAAACCAAATTTTCTAATATTTCAACAGAATTACGTGTGTTGAACATCATGGAAGACAATGTTAACATCTGTTAGTTTTGAATGTGGGAGAAAACTATTTAATTTGAAACCTTTTTGCTCTATTTTAACTTCCTGGTGTAAATTCGTCTTCATGTCAACGTCATAGGTTGTGACGTTTTCTCGAACTATTGTACGCCGATGACTCATCCGTGTCTCAAAATTATTCATGAGACTGCGTGTATTTATCCTATGAATAAAGGCCTTCTGAAGTGAATAGATGCATTTGTGTAAGAAAAATATCCATAATTAAAACTTTTTAAAGTAAATTCCGGCTGATCGCCTTCCGTATTCAAATTACGGAAAAGGTTTCTGACGACATTGCACACCAGTTACGCTTGTCAGACTTTTTAAGCATTTTGAACTGTGAGAGGTGTTACACTTTTTCTGCAAGTTGAATACGGAAGGCGATGTATCAGTATGTCCAAATATATCAGTTATAAAAAGAATGTAATGATGTTCATTTATTCACTTAATAGGCTATTATTATTAATTAACAGTTTATCAAGTGAAAGAAATTATGTTCAATTTGTTTTAGAATGCACTATATAGTAAGCTATACACATTTTAAATTAATATTGTATTTAGTAAAATCATTTACTGAGTTGATAGAGACCCAATTTCGAGGGAGGACCCGATTTGACACCGGCTCAGGCCCTGTCCACACGGAGACGCATTTAGCTGTATACGTAAAAATTGTGTACCGTATCAGCGTTTCATCCGGCGTTTTGGAAGCATGAAACCGATATTTTTTTAAAGCGGGTCCCAGAGTGGATAAATCTGAAAACGACACCCATGCGTTTGCATGTTTACAGCCAATCCGTATATTTTGTGAAACGGTGATGTCATCACACCACGTCCCATGCGGGAAAGACTAGAAAGGGATACAACTACGGGCACTGGCCATGCGCACATCAATATTGCGTCATTTAATTACTGTATTTGTATTAGGTGTAGGTGTTAAGTAGCAGATCTGGTAAGTAAATTTATTTATTGTTAATTTATTGTGAAATTTTCCCTCCCTTGCTACCATTGCTGTACCCCTTCTAGCCACAACTCTTCTTCTCTGTTTTTAGTGTATATCTGTGTCAGAATTACAGCGCCACATACTGGCCTGGCATGTATATTACATCATTTTGAGTCAGTTTCAGTGCTCTTGTGTGTACACAGATATTTCTTGAAACGAGGGAAAAAAAAGATTGGATAGGGAAAGCTCTGACTTCGTGTGGACGGGGCCTCAGAAATGTTACATTTATTCCAGGTTTTGGAAACAGCTCTATTCATTGCGTTAACAAAATGTCTGAAATCATTTACTGCACATTAAAAATAATACTAATAAATACTTTGCATCAGTTAAATAGCCTATAAACAGATGTCTAATTTGTGGTTTAAAGGTTGAAGATGTTTTATTTACTAAAAATAAAGTTTTACTTATTTAAAACTGATTCGGATTTTCAAACTGATACTGACGGTTTTATTCAAATTGATGTTGTCATTGTAAAGTAGAAACAGCTGGAGAGCTGTTTAAAAGTTAAGTATGTCGTTTATATACTTCTGGCCAACCCTGATCTGTTAATCATCACCTTAACCTGTTTTTACTTGTCTCTACCAGCAGCTGTAAGACCTGACCCCTGTTGTAAATGAAATAATACTTCTATGGGGCAAGTTTTACCCATATTAAATTTTGGCCTTCTTAGAGTATTGAATGAAATTTGATTATTGGTAGGTATTCAACAGAAAAGCACGCAGTTTTGTTTTTGGGGTGCTGCAGGGTCCGACTCTCTTCATTGGCAGCATGCTCCTCAAGAAAAATATTTATTTTCTTTAAATGCAAGACTATTTAAGGACAATCTACTTGTGCTGGTCCACTTGAACTTGAAACTATTAAAAATGATCATCGTCTTTCTAGCAAATGTACACACTATAAAAGTTGATTTAAATGCACCTTTGCACAATGATGTGACAACCAGTATGATGTGAGAGGCTCTGGTAATTTCAAGTGATTTTTTTACCTTCCCAAAAAACAATTCAAGTTTACTTCAAAAAACATAAGTGGAGCAGAATAGGATCTCTGAGTTGGTTTCCAAGTAAAACATTTTCCTCTTTCATGATCACTGAAAGCTCCAAAGGTGCCTTTCATCATTACAATGGCACACCTGCGGCATAGTATAACAGGTGTGGCCACTGTGCTCAGCCTCAAGACACATCTGAACATGTTTACCAATGACATCAGACCTATTAGGTCATTTCCTGATATCCAACTTATTACAGAGCAATGGGCAGATTGGAAGGGGGAAAAAAGCAAACAAACAAACAAGACTACTTTGGACACGAAGTTCTTCAGAGTAAGCACAACTACAGATAAAATGCTCATAATAGATTTTTGCAGTAGCATGTATCACATAAAACCTTTTTCATGACCTATGCTACTCCTAAAACTCAACTACCACTTTGACGCTTCAAAAAGTTCATAAAGAGATTGTAAAACTAATCCATATTAATTGAGCGGTTTAGTCAAAATTTTCTGAAGAGACTCGATCGCTTTATGATGAACAGATTTAATTCAGTCTTTTATATATAAACATTGATCATCGAACACAGACAGAAGCTCAACCCGAACATGCTTGATGCATGAGAGCAAACCTCATTTGTGTTTGCTGAAGCTCAAACGTGCTGCGTAACACAAGAATGAACCTCATTGGTTCTTTGCAGAAACTCAAACGTGCTGCATAACATGAGAATGAACCTCATTGGTTCTTCCAGAAACTCAAACGTGCTGCCTAACACGAGAATGAACCTCATTGGTTCTTGCAGAACCTCAAACGTGCTGCGTAACACACAAGAATTAACCTCATTGGTTCTTTGCAGAAACTCAAACGTGCTGTGTAACACGAGAATGAACCTCATTGGTTCTCACTGAAGCTCAAACGTGCTGTGTAACACAAGAATTAACCTCATTGGTTCTTGCAGAAGCTCAAACGTGCTGTGTAACACAAGAATGAACCTCATTGGTTCTTGCAGAAGCTCAAACATGCTGTGAAACACGAGAATGAACCTCATTGGTTCTCACTGAAGCTCAAACGTGCTGTGTAACATGAGAATGAACATCATTGGTTCTTGCAGAAGATCAAACGTGCTCCATTACACAAGAAAATGAACTTCATTCGTTCTTGTGGAAGCTCGAACATAATGCGTAACACTATGAACCTCATTGGTTCATGTTGATGGTCAAACGTGCTGCGTAACACAAGAATGAACCTCATTTGTTCTTGACGAAGCTCAAACATAATGCGTAACACTAGAATGAACATCATTGGTTCTTGCAGAAGCTCAAACATAATGCGTAACACTAGAATGAACCTCATTGGTTCTTGTTGAAGCTCAAATGTGCTGCATAACACTAGAATGAACCTCATTGGTTCTTGTTGAAGCTCAAATATGCTGCGTAACACTAGAATGAACCTCATGGGTTCATGTTGATGGTCAAATGTGCTGCGTCACATTCAAATGAACCTCATTGGTTCTTGCAGAAACGCAAACGTGCTGCGTAACACGAGAATGAACCTCATTGGTTCTTGCAGAAACTCAAACGTGCTGCGTAACACGAGAATGAACTTCATTGGTTCTTGCAGAAACTCAAACGTGCTGCGTAACACGAGAATGAACCTCATTGGTTCTTGCAGAAACTCAAACGTGCTGCGTAACACGAGAATGAACCTCATTGGTTCTTGCAGAAACTCAAACGTGCTGCGTAACACGAGAATGAACTTCATTGGTTCTTGCAGAAACTCAAACGTGCTGCGTAACACGAGAATGAACCTCATTGGTTCTTGCAGAAACTCAAACGTGCTGCGTAACACGAGAATGAACTTCATTGGTTCTTGCAGAAACTCAAACGTGCTGCGTAACACGAGAATGAACTTCATTGGTTCTTGCAGAAACTCAAACGTGCTGCGTAACACGAGAATGAACCTCATTGGTTCTTGCAGAAACTCAAACGTGCTGCGTAACACGAGAATGAACCTCATTGGTTCAACCCTATCAGGCAATGACTTGCATGAAGGCACCTCACGAAACTGATTTTGGACAGATTTCTGAGGCAGCTAAATGGTTTAATGATCTACAGCAAAATAGACAGAGCTTGGTCAATAAAGTACATTTACACACAAACTGTTCACCTACCGCAACTTTCAGGCGCCATCTTTCTTTTTTAGTTCAACTGTCACAGAATGGAACGCACAGGATTGTGGGATATCAAAGGTAGCGAAGGATACATTTATGCTTCCTTAAAAAATCGATCAGATGAAGGAATCTCAGGAGACAGGGATTGAAGCTAACTTTGGATTCAGATGTGCCTTGATGCTAGCCTGGTTTTACCAGACTCTCGTACATTTCATTTGTACATAGAGTCTGGCCACTCTCCATTGACAAGCGTTTACTTCCTTGAAGGCGGGTTCTCTGTTGAAGTTTAAAACTATTGGATCTGCCAAGAGTCACTCTGGATCTGCCTAACCAATCACTAACGTTTGGTCGTGACGTATGTCACGCGCCGTTCGCCTTTGATTCTCACATTAACTGAGCACACCACCTCAGTGTCAGTGATAAAACCTCGTGCATTCGGATTGTTATTTATTCACGGTGGAGAGGAGAGTTTTGTGATCGGAACGCGCTGCTCTCGTGGTGCATCTCTCATGCAATCATAACATGATTGTATGCTGTCAATAAAATGTCATATGCTTAGTATGATAAGAATAAATGCTGCCTTGAATAACAGCCCAATTCAAATGTTTACGTGCTTTTCTTCTTTTATTTTTTGAGCGGTGGTGAAATATTTTGCTCTTCTAAACACTTGCCAGTATTTAAAGAAATACAAGTCTAGAAATGCAAATTACAGCTCACGCAACCGCGCAGTGCTCTGAAAGGGTCTATAAAGGATATACAGTGAGTTTTGAAGTGATATATTCTTGAAAACTCAGAGATGTGGATTCGTACAGCAATTACATTACCACACGACCTTGGTGTTTGTCAAAAGTCGATAATTCAGCCTGGGTTTTTCTCGCGGGTGGTGGGAGACGGACGGCTTCAGCCAACTCCTTCACCACTAACGGAGCGAGCTGGAAAAGACTTTTCCCGGACCACAACATCAGCAGTGATTGTTCTTGCTCCGTGTAACGGGAGTTCGTTTGTTCAGGGAAGGAGGCGGCGGGAACCGGCGAACGTTTAACAACTTTTAATCAAATAATAAACACAAAATGAAAGTAAAAGCGGCAGCCCCTAACGGACGACTGCCGCGCACAAACATAACAAAACCCAACTTAAAATCCAGGCCTGGTCCTCTTTCGTCCTTCACCGGTGTCGCTCGCCCTTATATGCCTCCGTGCTCCCTCATGAGAGGACTCGAGACCGGTGTGTCTCAATCACGCACACCGGTCTCGCTCGCTCGTCCACCTCGCCACACTTTTAACTTCTGGACATTCGTCAGCGCTGCCACACACTCGCATCTTTCACCGCCACCATTACTGAACTACAACTCAAACTAGCGCACGACATCAACGTCGTCGCTCTCAGCCACTCCCTCTGTGCGCTGATTGGACCGGTAAAAAATTGTTCGGGGGAAAACCTAAGCATACACCGCAGTCCCAGACGTAGTACTGAAGGAAAATGAAAATTGAGCGGAAGTACGTTGGAGGGCGGAGCCAGGCTACCTTGATGCCTTCCTACTTTGGAATGTGTCCTTTCGAAAGCAGCATTTATCAGTTTTCCCAAGCAGTCCAATTGTGAATTTCATGTTTCATGTCTCCTTGGAAAATTTAGAGTAACCTGCTCAATTCATTTGGATTCGTTTTAGAATTTCTTTATTTAGTTTTTGAAGCATCAAAGTGGTAGTTGCCTAGCTGTCAACGGAGGGACAGAAAGCTCTCAGATTTCATAATTTTTATATTATGTTTTTATCATAGTTTTTCCGAAGATGGATGATAGTCTTAAGGGTTTGGAATGACATGAAGGTGAGTCATTTTTGGTTGAACTTTAATATAAATAAATATAAATTATCCCTTTAATATAAATAACATTCTGGATGGTGTTCTCTTTCCCTTTTGTCATTAGACAGGAATTCAAGAGTAGTGAGAGTGTTTTGGAAACAGCCTAAAGGCATGTTATTATTTTCCCATAATTGCGATGCAAAATGCTGAATCCTGGATTGAATTGAACCTGCCCATATATCTAATTTGTTTATTTGGGATACTCATAAATAGGACTACATTATGCAAGAGCAAATAAAGACACTATAGCCTATTGCACTGATTAAAAATAAGTTTCATAAACAAGAGCCCAAAAATGTTCCCTGATTAGCATTGAACTAATAAATAGAATAACATTTGATCACAAACATTCTCCTAGACTGTACAAGAACCCGTGATCTCATTTGGAGGACGAGGAGGTTTGAGTTGCCATATGAGTGTTAGAACATGCTGAGACCTTAAGAGGGCGCTAAACACACATGAACACTAATTCATTCCAGTTTTGAGCTCTTAGGAGATTTAATAATTGCAGATTGAAGTATCCTAAATGAGCCAGCATACCATAGCTTCAGTTGTCTAATCAAAAACGTGTTCACAGGCTTTAATTTTCAAAATCTGGACTGAGCTATAAATGTCTGGGTGGTCTCTTTACACGGTCTAATTTGAATAGAAACATGTTTTCTAAATGTTTAAAGTACATAATTAAATTTGCCTTTGATGTTTAATTTGATTAAGATGTTTATGAGTGTGAATAATAAACAGTGGCGCTACAGCAGACAGCTTGTTTTCCCTGTATTTATGTAATGCACACAACGTTTGCATGCTGAGAAATGCTGAGAGTTTGCCAGTAAAATAGCATCAGTGTTCAAAAATAAAAGCCGTCTCGTAGACACAGTATCGTCTTTCAGTGCCACAATAAACAGTATAACAAACAAATACACACACTTATCCATATCATAAATATCTTGTGTATATATATGAGTCACACACCGATCAGGTGTAACATTTTGACAGGTGAAGTGAATAACACTGATTATCTCTAAATCACGGCACCTGTTAGTGGGTGGGATATATTAGACAGCAAGTGAACATTTTGTTCTCAAAGTTGATGTGTTAGAAGCAGGAAAAATGGGCAAGCGAGAGTTTAACAAGAGCCAAATTGTGATGGCATCTATCAAAAGTGCTCCAAGGAAGGAACAGTGGTGAACCGGCGACAGGGTCATGGCGGCCAAGGCTCATTGATGCACATGGGGAGCGAAGGCTGGCCCGTGTGGTCTGATCAAACAGACGAGCTACTGGAGCTCAAATTGCTCAAGAGGTTAATGCTCGTTCTGATAGAAAGGTGTCAGAACACACAGTGCATTGCCGCTGACCAGTCAGGGTGCCCATGCTGACCCCTGTCCACAGCCGAAAGCACCAACTTGAGCATGTAAGCATCAGAACTGGACCACAGAGCAGTGGAAGAAGGTGGCCTGGTCTGACTTATCACATTTTCGGATGGCCGGGTGCATGTGCGTCACTTACCTGGGGAACACATGGCTCCAGGATGCACTATGGGAAGAAGGCAAGCCGGCGGAGGCGGTTTGATGCTTTAGGCAATGTTCTGCTGGGAAACCGTGGGTTCTGTCATCCATGTGGATGTTACTTTGACATGTACCATCTACCTTAGCATTGTTGCAGACCATATATACCCTTTCATGGATATGGTATTCCCTGGTGGCTGTGGCTCTTTCAGCAGATAATGCGCCTACCATAAAGCAAAAATGGTTCAGGAATGGTTTGAGGAGCACAACAATGAGTTTGAGGTGTTGACTTGGCCTCCAAATTCCCCAGATCTCAATCCAATCGAGCATCTGTGGGTTATGGTGAGCAAACAAGTCCGACCCATGGAGGCCCCACATCGCAACTTACAGGACTTAAAGGATCTGCTGCTAACATATTGGTGCCAGATACCACAGCACACCTTCAGGGTTCTAGCGCAGTCCATGCCTCGATGGGTTAGGGCTGTTTTGGCAGCAAAAGGGGGACCAACACAATATTATAATACAACCCCAAATCAGAAAAAGTTGGGACAGTATGGAAAACGCAAAATAAAAAAAAGAAGTGATTTCTAAATTTACTTTGACTTGTATTTCATTGCAGACAATATGAACACAAAATATTTCATGTTTTGTCTGGTCAACTTCATGTCATTTTTAAATATGCATCCTTTCCTGTCATTCAGACCTGCAACACATTTCAAAAAAAGTTGGGACAGTAAAGCATTTATCACTTTGTAATGTTGCCATTCCTTTTCACAACACTTAAAAGACGTTTAGGGACTGAAGACACCAAGTGATGAAGTGTTTCAGGTGTAATTTTGTCCCATTCTTCCTGCAAACAAGTCTTAAGGTGGGCAACAGTACGGGGTCTTCGTTGTCGCATTTTGCGCTTCAAAATGCGCCACACATTCTCTATTGGAGACAGGTCGGGACTGCAGGCAGGCCAGTCAAGTACCCGTACCCTCTTCCTCCGCAGCCAGGACTTTGTAATGTGTGCAGAATGTGGTTTTGCATTGTCTTGTTGAAACATGGACGTCCCTGGAAAATATGTCTTCTTGAAGGCAGCATATTATGCTCCAAAATCTCTATGTACTTTTCAGCATTAATGGTGCCTTCACAGAAGTGCAAGTTACCTTTGCCAAGGGCACTGACACAACCCCATACCATGACAGACCCTTGCTTTTGGACTTGTTGCTGGTAACAGTCTGGATGATCCTTTTCTTCTTTGGTCCGGAGCACACGGCATCCATTCCTCCCAAAAAATACCTGAAATACTGATTCATCTGACCACAGTACACGTTTCCACTGTGTGATGGTCCATCCCAGATGCCTCCGAGCCCAGAGAAGTCGACGGCGCTTCTGGACACTGTTAACATAGGGCTTCCTTTTGGCACAGTACAGTTTTAACTGTCATTTGTGGATGTAACTACGTATTGTGGTACTTGACAAAGGTTTGCCAAAGTAGTCCTGAGCCCATGTGGTGATATTGCTTATAGATGAATAATGATTCTTGATGCAGTGCCGCCTGAGGGATCGGAGATCACGGTTGTTCAGCTTAGGCTTGCGCCCTTGTCCTTTACGCACTGAAATTCCTCCAGATTCCTTGAATCTTTTAATTATGTTATGCACCGTTGAATGTGAAATATCCAAAGCTCTTCCTATCTGTCTTTGAGGAACATTGTTTTTAAACATTTCAATAATTTTCTCACGTATTTGTTGGCAAACTGGCGATCCTCGGCCCATCTTTGCTCCTAAAGGATTAGACCTTTCTTTCTCACCTGTTGACATCACCTGTTTCAAATCACATCATTATTTAACCATTTTACCTCATTACTAGCCCTAAATTGCTCCTGTCCCAACTTTTTTTGAAATGTGTTGCAGGTCTGAATGACAGGAAAGGATGCATATTTACAAATGACATGCAGTTGAAGAATTGAAGACATAAAAGAGAATTGAAGAGAATAGACCCCCTTCTTTTTCTTTTTGCATATTAGTAGTGCATGGCATACACTACCCGTCAAAAGTTAATTAAGATTTTTTAAAATGTTTTTGAAAGAAGTCTCTTATGATCACCAAGGCTGCATTTATTTAAAATGTATATTTTTGTATATAAATGTAATATTTATATTTTAAAATGTAATTTATTCCTGTGATCAAAGCTGAATTTTCAGCATCATTCCTCCAGTCTTCAGTGTCAAATGATCCTTCAGAAATTATTCTAATATGATGATTTCTCGAGAAACATGTCTGATTATTATCAGTGTTGAAAGCAGTTTCATATTTTTGTGGAAACGGTGATACACTACAATTCAAAAGTTTTACAGAAATGAATACTTGCTTTATAATTAATAATTGTTCAATAATCTAGCAAAAAGCATGATGTGACACGAAAGACTGGAGCAATGATACTGAATTTAAAAAAAGTATACATATTTAAATAAAAATAAAAAAACAGTTATTCTAAATTGTAGCCTAATAAACATTTTTCACAATATTACTATTTTTACTGTATTTTTGATCAAATAAATTATGCCTTATACACTGAAATTGTGTTGTCATGATTTAAGCATGATGTACATCAGCCCCACATTAATCAATTAACTTAAACAAACATCATTTGTTGTTCATGTAACTTCAACATCATGGAATGAAAATATTTGACGTGACCCAATTCAGTAGTCTCAAAGTGAATTGTTTATGGCTCCCTGACATGATTCAGGCATTCAATTTCATATATTCATTCATCCACTTCAATTTCTTACTTTAATGTTACACAATTGAGTTATAATACTGCACTAGCTTTGACAGACTATAGCACACATTTGCATCTTACATGCTAAGCATTAAAGCTCCTTCAGCTTAGCAGTTATGTCATTAGCTGTATCAATCCACAGCCTCAGCAAATGCTCCCCTCTTCTCCACAACGGAGAAAATTGTTCTAATAATTCCAACATAATTGCACATTAAACACAATCAAGTCTACCCCTTTCTCATCTTGCTCAAAAATACATAAAATAACACTTTTACTTATAAAATAACAAAATGTACTCTCTCTTGATTTAGCCATAAGCAAAGCATACTGGGAATTAACAAGCCCTGCCCAGTCTAGTTAATGCAACACAAATCATTAATGTAATCTCAACACAAATGGATTAAGTAAACTTCAATTTGACTTATATTTATTGAACACAATCAAATTAAGTGAGGACAAAATGTATAGCAATTATGTTACTTTAGCTCATTTTAACTAAACAATTTGAACAAGCAGTAAAAATATTTTTTTTTTCCAGTGTAGTGAGCAGAAGAGACTTCTTTAAAAAAAAACGTAATAATTGCAAACTTTTGAATGGTATATAATCTAGGGGGGAAACAATCAGCGCATGTGGGTTTGTGGCCTTTACCCCGTAAACACTGTTAATGATTTATTCAGTTTGAGCATGTCCGATACAAGATCCTTTCAAATCGAATGGTTTTCTTGTGTTGTCAGGTTTATTGAATGAGCTGATTGCTTTATAATTATCAGCCCATTGTTGCAGACACACTCAGTGATAAATCCATAGCTGCCGACCACTTGGTTAAGAGCTAGTTTCAGCGTTCACGTGATCAAAGTGTGCTCAAAGTCCTCCAATCCTTCTGAAACCCATCAAGTCAACGAACTTGCTTGCAGTGAAATGATGAAATCGCTACACATCCTTTTACTTGGAAATTGCTTCAACCAGATTCTAGCGCATCAATTGAATATGGTATCAAAACTTAATTAGACTAAATTTTGCATGAAAGTTTTTGCATTGTAAAGTGGTGACGGTAGTGAAAATGTGCTGGAATAACATAATTAAAGATAGATTTTGCAGTGTAATCTTCTAACTGAATAAATGGAGCAACCATGACAATGACACTATAGCTCACTAAAGGCCGTCAGCGCCGTGGGTTCGCTATGTTATCCAGGGAGGCTATTTCTGTGTTCTGGCCTTTCATACACACACTATCCTTTTATAGCGCGGCCTGTTGAAGGGCAACAGCAGTCATGGGGCTATAGCAGTATGAGAGAGAGAGAGATATGTTTTATTAATAGTCTCAAGTGCAGCGAATTTCCATTAAAGCTAGTAATGCTTGAGTGTGTGAGTGTCTACATGGAGGCACATCAGTTTTGGTGTGTGTTTGTAATTGGGGGTGAGCATAAGGGTGATGTAGTTATGGATGTGTTGAAGTGGCATATCTGAATGTATTTAACGCAATAATGAGATTTGAGAGCTACAATGGAGTGCAAGTGTTTTTAGCGAGTTTAAAATTACATGACCCTTTTGAAAAAGAAGTGCGCTTCATTGTATTGAATGTGCTTCGACTCTTCAAAGTACATATATTTAAAAACTGTACTTAATAAAGGCCACTTAAAGGTGCACTATGTAACTTTTCCGTCCACTAGAGGTCGCCTATTCAAAATAAAGGCGTAGTTTGATGACGCCACGTTTGAGAAATCATGTTCATGAATGCGATTATCAGTTGTGTAAAGTAACGAATTACAAATACTCTCGTTACTGTAATTGAGTAGTTTTTCCTCAGGAATTGTACTTTATTAAGTAGTTTAAAACCAGTGTACTTTTACTTGAGTACATTTTAAGTGCTGTATCGGTACTTTTACTGCGCTATTTTCCCTAAACCTGCAGTCGCTGCTTTATGTTTATTTTTGTCCTGTCAACGTGATTGGCCAAGGCGAATAATAAGTCCTGTCTCCATGCGTCACGCGTGTGACTCCCGTCATATCAAGCATAGCGCAGGGAGTCGCGACCAGCCAAGAGTGAGAGGCACGCTTACTTTATGAAAGGGGGTTGTTGCTGGTTACTGTATGATGACTTAAATCGTGAAATTGCTCCGTGAGCCAACATACATCCTCATCTCAGTGTAGTTTATCAAATGAGCGAGGAGAGAACGTGTCCAAAGTCAAGTGTTTCTTAAAGGGGCGGTACACTTCATTACAAATCATATATAAAACATATACATACCAGCATAATTAAATCAAAAGACAATCCAATGAAAATCAAAAAATATATTCAAAATAAGAGAATCAGAGTTTTTAATAATAAAGAAAAGATTTTGAGTGAAAATTATACTGTAGATTTTACACTCATTACAAGTGCATATTTTAATGTAATGTGTTCTCATAGCGATTTAAAATTGTAGTCCATGTATATAGCAAATAACTTTCATAAAACATCACATTTATATTTAAATCAGCTTTATGTTTTTAATTACAAGCAAAAATAATCAGAGGTGAAAATTGTGAGCTACTCGATTCTGATTTCTGAAGTGTATTCTTTTAACAGAGAAAACATCCATTGAAATTAAAGCAGTACAATGAATGCGTCTAGAAAAGAAATAACTGCTTTTTTAACATAAAATTGTTAATGTAAAACGCTTTGCAACCTTTTTTAATTAACCACAAGAAAACCTCTACAGACTGGTTGTCATAAATGTTACCAGATTATTGGTTGCTTTCTCAAATATTACATGGCTGTATTTTTAGTGCTAGCAGTCAAAAATAAAACCTCATGAGTATGAGGTAACGCAGCTCTGTTTATCATATTAGATACATCTGAGTGTGTTGAAAATGATGTTATGACGAGACTGTGCGTTCGCTCGGCGGCTGCTGACACTTGTTCACACTGCAGTGAGAGTAAAGCGTTTCTGCAAAATAAAACCAGAAACCGAGGGGAACGCAGATATGATGACGACAGTCGACAGGCGACGTCCTCACACGTCCCGGTTCCTTGGCAAAAATAGCAATTTTCTCACGATTTACAAATAGTTGGAAACATTTGGGATATTGTACGTACTCAACTGAACAAAATATATAACACTGGCCTAGTGGTTTTTGGTTATTAACTGAAAAAACATAGAGCATAGAGTTACATAGAGCACCTTTAAGTATGTTATGTTTCTTAACACACTTAAATGTTTCTTAACACGCCAAATTAACAAAATAACAAAAATAATTTTGCTTTGAGAATATCAGGGCATTGAATCACTTTAAAGGGTTAGTTCACCCAAAAATGAAAATTCTGTCATTAATTACTCACCCTCATGTCGTTCGACACCCCTAAGACCTCTGTTCATATTCGGAACACAAATGAAGATATTTTTGTTGAAAGCTGATGGCTGAGAAAGGCTTCAGATAGGCCTCCATTGGCATTCAGTACATTCACACTTCCAAGATCCATAAAAGGCACTTAAAACGTTGTTACAAAGTCCATCTCACCACAGTGACTCTACAATAATTTTACGATGCGACGACAATAGTTTTTGTGCGCAAAAAAAATCAAAATAACACCTTTATCCAACTTGTTCTTGTCTTCCGTGTGTGCCTCCACGACGCATGCGCGAGAATATGATGTAGCGCCGGGGTTCGGGAATCCATGAAATGCACACTTAAGCCCCATTTTAAGAACTACGCCGAAACCTAAAGCACGATCAATGTAGAATTCAACAGCTTAGATACGCGCGTCTTCCTCTGCTTGTAAACAAATTGCTTCTGGGTCATGTGTCCGAACGCCGGATCTGCGTCATATTCTCGCGCATGCGTCGTGGAGGCACACACGGAAGACAATAACAAGTTGGATAAAGGTGTTATTTAGATTTTTTTTGGCACACAAAAAGCAGCTTTCAACTAAAATATCTTCATTTGTGTTCCGAATATGAACGGAGGTCTTACGGGTGTCGAACGACATGAGGGTGAGTAATTAATGACAGAATTTTCCTTTTTGGGTGAACTAACCCTTTAAGTCTCTTCACACGTTAGTGAACACGAGCAATAAGTTGGTGGCTGCAGTTCACTTAACGGTGTCTCTAAAGTAGCTATAATATTTCCTTAATTAGTACCTTTTTGAAGGTATGCTAAAGTGTATGTCTTTTTCACAATGGAAGGGGCAAAAAATGATGACAGAAGTTTTGGAGTGAACTGTTCCTTTCAACAATTTTAGTGTTGACACCTAGTGCACTTACTGCAGGGACAGTTCCCCTGGAGCCCAAGGGCACAGTGGTGATTAGGTAACTGAGCAACACTTCAGTTCATGAATCATCCTTCAGCAGCTTTAGAACTGAGGGCCTTTGGGATGCAAGGCAGGATTGTTATACCCTAATTTATCACCAGGCCTATGATATGATAGACCCAACTATGTCACTACCATTCAAACATTTGGTGTCAGTACCAACCCATGTTTTGGTCAAATAACCCAACCTTTGGTTTAAATGTTTTGGGGTTTGTCCATATTTGACCCAAACATGGGTTGTAACAAGCAAGCTTAATTTTTTAGTGATGAGTTATTTTGTTCAGCAAGGATGCATTAAATTGATCAAAAGTGACAGTAAAAATGTAATATTTAAAAAAGAAAAGCTGAATGTTCTATTCACAGTATCCTGAAAACATGTATCATGGTTTCCACAAAAATATGAAGCAGCACGTTTTTCACAATAAGATGTTTCTTGAGCAGCCAATCAGCATATTAGAATGATTTCCCAAGGATCATGTGACACTGAAGACAGGAGTAATGATGCTGAAAATTCAGCTTTGACCACAGGAATAAATTGCATTTTAAAATATATCCAAATAGAAAACAGTTATTTTAAATTGTAAAAATACTTCACAATATTACTGTTTTTTAATTGCATTTTTGTTCAAATAAATGCAGCCTTGGTGAGCAGAAGAGACTTCTTTCAAAAACATAAAGTGAACGGTATATATGCTCAAACACAGCCCATCAATCATCTCTGGCTCAAGGTGAAGATCTAACCCTATACCATTCAGATGTATACAGAGGTCAGAGGTCAAACCCTGCAACACAATTGCACCTTTAAATTTGCACAGATCTAAAATGGCATTACTTGTCATATGATACATAAACTCCCCTTTGGCTGTAGCATATTTGAGTAAGTCCCTTCTCTGTGGTGTCAATTGGCTGTAAATTTGTTTGTCATAGAAAGTCACAGGAGAATATAGTGAAGCCTGAAGGGTGTAAATGAGATTTCTATTAAAAGCAATAGCAACTCGTTCTGCTTAACACGCACACTTTAACACCTTTAAAATAAACACACAGAGTATCTGAACTGACTGCAGATCAACAGAAGAATGCAAACTAATTCAAACTTCTTCAATACATAAGTGCGTCAATTTACATTGGAAAATGTGTGGGGTTTGTTTGGACGCTGACACTACGGATTTTTTGAAGTACCTTATATTGTTTTTAAGCATCATTGATGAATATGAATATGGCAATCCAACAGTGCCATGGTTTCACAGTTTTTGTAAGGGTCAATGCACTAAAATCCAACAGTTGTTCTTACTAAGACTTTTTTTTAAAGTAAACTTTACTTGATGTCCAATCATTTGATGGACTTGAACAATTTAGTAATCTGAACAATTTGCATGCTATGCATTTGTTACTCAAAAAACCCAGGTAAACATTACTTGACTGGTTTGAGTACCATTTTGCCAAAGCAAAAAAAAAAACACACACTCAACGAGGCAAAACGTTTTTGAGGTGGGGCAATTCTTAACCCCTTAACTGTCACCATTCCACAGGTAGGTGCTCTTTTTTTTTTGATCGTATCATATATTTAAGTAATTATTTAGTTTAGTAATTTAGTAATTTATTAATATAAATTAGGTATCATTTGAAAGCTTACAAACTCAAAATTCATCCTGTGAAAACCGTTTTGAAATCGGACATTGTGTTACCATGGAACGGGACCACGGTACTCTAAATTATTCTTGCGGGCTCCTCCCCTAGTGGGCGGTGTCATGTTTCAAATTACAACAATTATTTTAACTACATTATAATTAAAATCTTCTCCAATCTTGACAAAACACATATTGTCGGAAAGGTCTGAGTCTCAAAGGTCCATATTTGGTGACTGTTTTGTGATGGAAGTGATATTTGGACAGAAATTTACAGGAAAATGCATTGAAAAAAAACAATCAATGGAATTTGAATGATTATTTTTGGTATAGCGCCTAAACAAAATCTCATGGGGACTTCAATTTTTGTGATATCAACTTAAAATTTGGAACACAACTTGGTTAGACATACGGATTTGATTTTATAGTCATTTTAGAGTAAAACATTTTTTGTAAAATATATATTTTAAATGAAATAAAAAAATATTTAGTACAGTATTTTTCATTTACAGTAGATTTAAACTTCCATAACTTTTTCATACTATCATATTTGAATTGCTTTCACTTCAGCAATAATCTGCAGAGTGTCTTCTTTAAAACGAGACCAAACTTTTGGTCTATATTCCAAAGCATTCTTGAATTAAAGCCCTTTAAGTTTGGATAGTGCATTTTCATGTGTATTCTCAAAAAGGGGGGTGACAGTTTAGACTTTTCACTCATTTCCTCCACTTCTGCAGTCATCGTTCTTCTTATATGCATTCACTCATTTTCCAGTCATCTTGAATGTTATTGTCAATACAACTAAACATTTTGGGAGAACGTAACATGTTGATTTCAATTCATGTTGATTTCCTAAAATTTCTCACCATTATGGTGATTAGTGAATTAATGATATATAAAATAACTATATTTCACGTCAAATAATGATCTTTTAACATTTTATTGCTAACACTTATGACATAAACTTTTAATTGGGTCGACATAATCCCTCTATTTATGACAATATCTTGCAGTTGACCATGCTTGAGTCACACACAGACTTCAACATTCAGCATACAAAACACAAAATTACAATATATATATATATATATATATATATATATATATATATATATATATATATATATATATATATATATATATATATATATATATATATATATATATATATATATATTTATTATTTTTTTTTTTTTAAACTTAAGACCATTACAAATTTATTTGCTGTCATTATTGGGGTTATACTGATAAAAGACAGCAAATAAAATGGTAATTTTAAAAGCAATTAATTTATGCATGCCGCAATGCATTCTGGGAGTACTCTTCCTCAGATCACAGATAGAATTAAGCTGACAAAACTTAAATGGTTTAAGTAAGAACAACTTGATGCAATTAAGCTTACTCAATGGAGTGTTAAGTGCATTCAATGCTAGTTGAATTACTAAAAAATACGTACACTTTACTTGAAGAAAACGTGGAAACCGATTGCACATAGTTTTTTAAGTCGCCATAGCTGCAAATGACAGATTAAAACTATATTGAGAATATTAGTATTTAAGATGTTTGCAGAACATAATATAGCACTGTTAAATGGAACTATTCAAGTAATATTAAATCTTAATTAAGATTAGTAAATATCTAGAGTATGTTAACTAGAATTGGCATTAAACTAACTTGATATGTATTACTTAATTTACTTGGGAGGTGTTAGCTTTCTTTACTTTGAGCTGATTATTAAATTAACTTCAGTTTTCCCTTTGCAAAAACAAAGCAATCGGTTTCCAAACTTTTTTTAAGTAAACTGAACTTGTTATAATTTACAGTTTGAGGACATGATTTTGACAAAGTATTGCATTTAATGCTTGAAAGATATAGATATGTTAATGTAACCCCTCCTGTTCGAACTGCCCCACTCCAAGCGAGACTCGAACCCGGGTCCGCCGGCATGAGAGTCGGACGCTCTAACAAGGAGGCTAAAGGCTGCAACCTCTAGCGTCAGTCTCTAGAGCAGCATTCTCAAACTTGCCGCCCGCGGGTCACTTGCGGCCCCCTTCTTCACATCAAAGTTTAGTGTTAGTGCGGCACGCAAGTTGCTCTGAAAAGCACCTTTTTGCTGAATCGTTGCGTGTGCAGCGCTTGCCGCGCTTGCTGCCTCCTTTGTGTGTGTGTGTGTGAGAGAGAGAGAAAGAGAGTTGGCTCGCCCCTCCCTCGTGCAGTATGATTGGTTGACACCGCGTGATTGACAGGAACAGATGAACAAAGCTGATCAGACAGTTGAAACGAATGTGGTCTAACAGCGCTCGTCAATGTCAAAATGATTGAGATGGCCAATCAAATCAAAGTATGCGGGGTTAACGTTCTCTTTTGGCTCGTGCACACTGCTCAGTCTTCACACACAGACGAGTGCGTCAATCTATCGCTTAATACCGTTGCTGAGAGAGACTCTATTCTTTCTGGTGAAATCGCAAAACAAAATGCAAACGTGTCCATGGTCTTACTATACAATCATTGATGAACATCTTTGATTTTAATGAAGAAAAACTATATGAGAGCGGATTAGAACCCGGAACCTTCGACACGGTTGACAAAAATTCTACCACCAGACCACTAAGGAATCTATAAGTTATTTGCGGATCTATGTATTTATTCACTCACTCATGCGAAGAATATCGGGACTAATAATATATTTTACGCAAATTAATGCAAATTGTTTTCAAATAGTTCCAAAAAGATTATTTCCCAACTAGAAGTAGACCTAGAATTTCGCTCACTGTTCTGTTTGACCTGGTTACGGCCTTGCTGTGAATTAGTCAATTATTTAAAATTAAATTAAAATCTTTCATTATTTCATATTACATGATTTCATTTCTATAGGCTATATTTAGTTCAAATTCAGAGGAACAGTTCATGTTCAGAAGAAACATTCATGTTGAAGAACTTTTAATAATAAAGATTGAGAAGATTGGATCAGTTGTGCTCCTTTTTTTTGGAATACTTGAAACACTTTTTATGTGTAATACTTGATGCGGCCCAGCCTGACCCAGAGTCTACCTCCAGCGGCCCCCAGGTAAAATGAGTTTGAGACCCCTGCCCTAGAGCGTCTCTTGAGATCAGAGGAGTGAGGTTTACTCACAGAGCGACTACTAGCTGGCCTCCGTTACACTCACCCCCCTAAACCTCTCTCCCATCCGGATCACAGCACCAATGTAAGCCCTCCTGTTCGAACCGCCCCGCTCCAAGCGAGACTCGAACCCGGGTCCACCGGCATGAGAGTCGGACGCTCTAACAAGGAGGCTAAAAGCTGCAACCTCTAGCGTCAGTCGCTAGAATGTCTCTTGAGATCAGAGGAGTGAGGTTTACTTGAACAGCAACTACTAGCTGGCCTCCGTTACATCAACACATATTAACAGTTGAGTTCTGTGCTTTTAACTAAACATTTAGCATCATATAGCTCTTGCTATTCTGTTTATTTAGCCCGACTGGAACACTGTATATGGAACACAAATGTGCATTGAATCAAGTTATGCCTGCTGATAAAACCCCTCAAATGCTTAAACTAGCTTTGAGTAGTTTGTTAGTCTCCCAGCGTCTAAAAACATAGATGCTGGGATAATAATAGACCAGTCTGACCAGTGAAAACACATTTGGCAGCAAACTACGGACACTTTAAGCTGGTTTAAGCTTTTCTTCTGAAAAGATAAATAGGTCACTGAAAGCTAAAGCTGTTTTAGACTGTCCGTTCTCTCTCAGGAGGGCTGGGATATTCAGAGATGACCCCCTTTCTATCTCTGTCTGGAGCCTTCATCAAAACTAGATTCAGATGAATTAGTGTATTTACATTTCAATGCTTATAAGTTGTTCATCAAAGAATCCTGAAAAAATGTATTGTGGTTTCCACAACTGTTTTCAACAATGAATAATCAATCATAATAAGAAGAAATGCTATACTTGAGCAGCAAATCCTCATGTTAGAATGATTTCTGAAGGATCATGTGACACTGAAGACTGGAGTAATGATGCTGAAAATTCACAGGAATAAATTATATATTCATAGAAAACAGCTTTTTTAAATTGAAATAATATTTCACAATATTACTGTTTATACTGTATTTTTGATCAAATGAATGCAGCCTTGGTGAGCAGAAGAGACTTCTTTCAAAAGCAATAAAATCTGCAGTTTAGATGTTTATGAGTTCCAGACTGCTTTGCATTTGCTTTGACATGCATATAATTGTGTAAGCCAACTGGTTTTCATTTTTTTAATCCCTTTTATCTCTTTTCTAAGTATGTTAGTTTTCCGACCTTACATTACGTCTCTTGTTGTGGTAAAATTAATCATTTACAGGCCTGTGGTGCACTGGCAAACTCTCTAATATGCAAATGATCTGTTTCTATGTCACACATACATAGAACATTCTAGAGTGGAAAAAAAAGAACTCAAGGATTGCAATGATTTCATAGAGAAGAATATGAAATCTTGCATTACATAGAGAATGTTCCATCACATCCGACTCAAACTTCCTTTGAACCCATAAATGTTTCATGATCCAGGCCAAAGTCACTGTGTGTTTGGGGAGTAAAACAGCAAATAGTGCCGCAGTGGACTCAAGCAAATAAGCACTGCAATATAACCCAGTCAGTGAAGAGGACATGATTAATTTCCCTTTGATTTTCATTAGGACAGCAAAGTCGAGTTTGTGATTACGGTAGTTAATCATATTGTCCGCATGTCAAGGACACCAAGAATCATTCGCATTCAAGCCCGAGTTCAGACTTGGCCAAGACACTAATATTGATTTTTAGTACGTTTTGACAATTGTGTACAAACTTTACAGATGTTTTCAGTGCTTCTGTAATCATCTCTTCGACCTGTGCTGGGAAGATAAATACAATCCTATCCAAATGGAAGATTGGTTTGCCAGTTTCACAATTTTATCTTTACTCTCATCCATAATTTTGAGTTTGTGAAAGGCCCTGGTATACACTCACCTAAAGGATTATTAGGAACACCATACTAATACTGTGTTTGACCCTCTTTCGCCTTCAGAACTGCCTTAATTCTACGTGGCATTGATTCAAAAAGGTGCTAAAAGCATTCTTTAGAAATGTTGGCCCATATTGATAGGATAGCATCTTGCAGTTGATGGAGATTTGTGGGATGCACATCCAGGGCACGAAGCTCCCGTTCCACCACATCCCAAAGATGCTCTATTGGGTTGAGATCTGGTGACTGTGGGGGCCATTTTAGTACAGTGAACTCATTGTCATGTTCAAGAAACCAATTTGAAATGATTCGAGCTTTGTGACATGGTGCATTATCCTGCTGGAAGTAGCCATCAGAGGATGGGTACATGGTGGTCATAAAGGGATGGACATGGTCAGAAACAATGCTCAGGTAGGCTGTGGCATTTAAACGATGCCCAATTGGCATTAAGGGGCCTAAAGTGTGCCATGAAAACATCCCCCACACCATTACACCACCACCACCAGCCTGCACAGTGGTAACAAGGCATGATGGATCCATGTTCTCATTCTGTTTACGCCAAATTCTGACTCTACCATCTGAATGTCTCAACAGAAATCGAGACTCATCAGACCAGGTAACATTTTTCCAGTCTTCAACTGTCCAATTTTGGTGAGCTTGTGCAAATTGTAGCCTCTTTTTCCTATTTGTCGAGGAGATGAGTGGTACCCGGTGGGGTCTTCTGCTTTTGTTGCCCATCCGCCTCAAGGTTGTGCGTGTTGTGGCTTCACAAATACTTTGCTGCATACCTCGGTTGTAACGAGTGGTTATTTCAGTCAAAGTTGCTCTTCTATCAGCTTGAATCAGTCAACCCATTCTCCTCTGACCTCTAGCATTAACAAGGCATTTTCGCCCACAGGACTGCCGCATACTGGATGTTTTTCCCTTTTCACACCATTCTTTGTAAACCCTAGAAATGGTTGTGCGTGAAAATCCCAGTAACTGAGCAGATTGTGAAATACTCAGACCGACCCGTCTGGCACCAACAACCATGCCACGCTCAAAATTCCCATTCTGACATTCAGTTTGGAGTTCAGGAGATTGTCTTGACCAGGACCACACCCCTAAATGCATTGAAGCAACTGCCATGTGATTGGTTGATTAGATAATTGCATTAATGAGAAATTGAACAGGTGTTGAACAGGTATATGTATATACACATGCATACAGCGATCAGGCATAACAGTGGCTGCATCCGAAAACCTAGTCAGCTGACTCGTTGCCTCGCTGCCTTATCAGACAATGAATTGTAAGGCAGAGTTTGTGCATGAAGGCACCTCACGAAACTAACTTCGGACAGACTTCTTAGGCAGTGTAACAGTTTAATGAGCTACAGCAAAATAGAGCGAGCTTCGGTGAGAACTTATTTAATTACTACATTAGTAATTTCAATCTAGAAATTACATCAGAAGTGGAAAATGTTTGTGAAAAACGTACATTTATACACAATCTGACCAGCTATGCTTAAACTCTCGGACGCCATCTTTTTTTCCAGCTCAACTGTCACAGAATGGAACGCACAGGATTGTGGGATATCAAAGGCAGCGAAGGATACAAATATGCTGCCTTCACAAATCGATCAGATGAAGGAGTCATCAGAAATCTCAGGAGACAGGAAGTGAAACTAACATTAGATTCGGACGTGCCTTGATGCCTTCCTACCTTGAAATGTGTCCTCCGAAGGCAGCATTTTCCAGGTTTCGGATGCAGCCATTATGAATTGAATAACACTGATTATCTCTTCATCACGGAACCTGTTAGTGGGTGGGATATATTAGGCAGCAAGTGAACATTTTGTCCTCAAAGTTGATGTGTTAGAAGCAGGAAAAATTAGCAAAGCGTAAGGATTTGAGTGAGTTTGACAAGGGCCAAATTGTGATGGCTAGACGACTGGGTCAGAGCATCTCCAAAACTGCAGCTCTTGTGGGGTGTTCCCGGTCTGCAGTGGTCAGTATCTATCAAAAGTGCTCCAAGGAAGGAACAGTGGAGAACCGGCGACAGGGTCATGGGCGGCCAAGGCTCATTGATGCATGTGGGGAGCGAAGGCTGGCCCGTGTGGTCTGATCAAACAGACGAGCTACTGTAGCTCAAATTGCTCAAGAGGTTAAAGCTGGTTCTGATAGAAAGGTGTCAGAATACACAGAGCATCACAGTTTGTTGCGGCGTATGGAGCGGCATAGCCGCTGACCAGTCAGGGTGCCCATGCTGACCCCTGTCCACCAACAAAAACATCAACAGTGGGCACATGAGCATCAGAACTTGACCAAGGAGCAATGGAAGAAGGTGGCCTGGTCTGACTTAAATTATCTGCTTCTAAAATCTTGGTGCCACCAACACAATATTAGGAAGGTGGTCATAATGTATGTGTTTGAGTGTGTATTACAACAGTATTTGTCCTTAAGTGAAAGATGTGATATACAATGAGCAACAAATTGTTCAATTGTTAATATAATAATTTACTTTATTGAATCAAGTCATTTGCTGAGAAACATTTACTGATTGACAGTTAAACATACGTCTAAAGGTCAGAAACAGTTTTACACCTGAATTTCACAGAAAAACAAAACAGTTGAAGCCAAAAGACAAATAAACACGTTTAGTCAAAAGTGTAAGCAGCAAAGGTTATTCGTTTTAAGGCAGTCATTGTGAAACAATAAAAATATATTCACCTTTTTAAAAAATCATTTCTACTTAAACTAAAAAGCATCAAATCTCTGTAGGGACTAAATTAGAGTGGTCTACATGCAGTTGACAGTGATGGCAAACAAAAAGCTACAGTGATATTGTCAGCGGGAATGCTGATGTCATTGTCATGTATTTGTGTAATAGAATCAAAAGATACAGCAGCCGTTTAGCTTGTGATTTAGGGAATGGCTGTATGCAAACAGTCCAAGCTGGGATTTGGAAAGATTAAGCTGATTTTATGTCAGCATTTAACATATTAGAATCAGAGGATGCCAAACTGCAACAAAGAAAATTGTGTTTTTTTTTTGGTTGGTCGGTGTTCTGCATTGCTCAAGGAGTACAAAGCATTTGCATACAGGACAATCATATTACAGGCCTGAAAGATACACTATGCAAGTAAGAAAACGCTAAAGTTTCTAGCAATTCAAGCTGAAATGTGTCAGCCGTTCAAATGCAGTACATGTTGCATTTTCGGTGTCACCACAAGGGGCGCATTCAGTTTCCTCTTTCAGATCAAATACTGTCGTTACAGAGCAACACTCTTAAAAAAATAAAGATTCAAATTGTAGAATAACTATGTTGTATTCTCACGCTGCGTCCGAAATCGCATACTGTCTGAGTAGGCACTACATTTAAATTTATTTCGCGACCGTTAAAAAAATAAGGTCTATGAAGTATGAATATGGGTAGTATCAATGTAATCCGGACGTACTACATCCGCCATGTTGTTATTATTGTCAGTTGACCTACCAGGGCGCTTCACTGCCATTCATAAATCCTCTCCCGTGGCCTCATGGGATAGCAAAGTGTCTATCGCAGGGGTTTTCAAACTTTATGATGCCAAGGACCCCCAAATATGATGAACCTTTTATGAGGGACCCCCTTCCAAAAATCCATCTATATATTTTTATGTATGAAAAAAACATTTAAACTGTTAGATAAGTAGTAAGTGTGACATTACAATTACAACATATTGTTTCCAAACTTAAATCGGCTATGCTTAATGTTGGATGTATGAACCCGAAGAAGAACATTTTCAATTTAAAATGATTTGTATAAGCAACTTTCGCAATAAATGTATGTAAGAAGCTTAAAGAAAGATAAGAAAGATACAAAGCAAACATATACTACATTTCTGGAAAGAATGTATACGGAAAGAAAGGAGAGAAACATTAAGAAATGAAACAGTTAAGGCCTGTTCACACATTTTTTGGCGCACATTTATCGTCATCGTTTAACGGCTTGTGACTAAACAAAGGGCGCCAATGTGAGTGTGCACACCGACGTGCAAAACGGCAGGCGTAAAAGTGTCATAAAAAAACAACGCCTTGGGTTTGTTTTTTTGTTTTGACAAGGCGTGTTAAAAACTGTCCAACCAATGAGATTGCCGCTTTTGTTCACGTGCCTGGAGCTACTGAAGTTACAGTAAAACACGACTTGGTGGCGCTCAAGCACAAAACGGTCTAGCCGAGCACACATTGATACGACGAAGAGGAAGTGAGTAGCCAAAGAAAGATGAGCTGCTAATGCTGCTTGCCAGTTAGCAAAAAGTGTGTAAATGGTTTTGGCAAGCACGTAAATACCATAGATATACATAATAAAGGCTAGATGTCTTACAGCGGAGTCTCTAACATCATCACCGGCGGCCATCTTGTCACAGGCAAGCTTTCTGGCGGGCTCTGAGGTACCTGATGTAAGGTGAGTGATCTGCACGAACACAAATACTCTTATCTCGCTGAAATCTTGACGGATTTACAAATGGTATGGTTTCTTACAAACGTTATTAACGTGGCTATAATTCTGGATGCTTGAAGAAATTATGAATAATTATTCATAAGTATGCAGTGTCATAACTACATCTCTGACGTTTATAACAAACCAAACCGTTTGAAAATCAGTAGAAAATTGAGCAAGTTATGGTTATTTAAAAAGTGCATGCACCATTAAAACACAATGTTACGAGTGAGCAAGCTGACTGTGACAAGATGGCCGCCAGGTGCGGACGTCGACATCCATTGGCCAGCAGCGCGGACGAGACATCTAGCCTTTACTATGTATATCTTTGGTAAATACTTTCTCTCTTCTTCTTCTTCTGTGTGACAAGTGAGTGTCAGAAGGCTCACCACCTTGTGTACGGGGAGCGGCATCTACTGAATTTGCACGTTAACTCGGCGTATCGCCAGTGAAAATCGCTTGGGTGTGAACACAAAAGCGATAAGCGCGCGCGATAATTGTCCCGGTGTGCACAGGCCTTTAGAAGGTTCGGTAGACTTTATCCATTTTTTTCTTTGTCTTTTTATTCTCTGGGGACCTCTTAGAACCTTCTTGAAAATTATGAAAACCCCTGGTCTATCGAATGCGCACTTCACGAGTTCACACTAACATATAATTTAGAGGGAATAAATTTAAATGCGTATTTGGCGTGCTGTCCGGGGGGAGGAATTTGGCCCGAACACAGAGTACCCCCCCGTGTATGTAAGTGGTTAGAACTAAAAGTGTGGAGAAGGGGTGGTGGAGGGATGCTGATAAACTCGGAGGTAAGACTGCTGAATATATATACCTATTATTGTTGATTGGCTGAGTTCTCTCCACTCATGTCAATTATCTGAACGTGCTCCTTCCGACCTTTAATAAAACATAATTTCAGAATCTCACCGGAAGTAGGTCATCTGGGGACTTATTATGCATTCAGACATACTACTCTGTTGGCATACCGTTTTTCGCATACTATATAGTTGGGAGGTATTCGATTTCGGACGCAGCGTCAGTGTCACCACAAGGGGCGCTATAGCGGGAATTAGCACTAATTGACTTCCTCTGCATTCGGTTTTCTATTCTAGATCAAATACTGTTGTGACAGAGCAGAAGTTTGAAGAAATTCACACTGGACATCAACAAGTGCATAGCTAGAAACCCGACTAACAAATTCAGTAATATTGGAAGGAAACTCCACCTGAGAACTGAGGTTTCTTATATGTACACTGGGACTGCATATTTGCAAGCGTTCGCGTTGGCATTCGTGCACTTGCATAGAGTATGTTTCCAGCCTAAAGTGAGATCATGAAAAGATCAGTGTAATTGTTGTAACATTATAGATTAAAATAACAGTGCACACAAAACATTCTCAGAATGGAGATACACTTTATCCTCTGGAAGCATTAGGATTTTCCCTTATACATGAAAGACTTTTTTTTATGGATTTTCTCCATTTTGGTACGTTGCTGTTACAGGATTATAGTTTTAAGGGCAGACACTTTCAGTACAATTGGATATAATCAACACACATATCATTTATTGACGTAAAAAAGTGCATATTTGTAATGTTATAATCTTATTGCTATAGTAACAGTTCCACAGCCTCATGCTTTATTGACATAATTCATTAATAATCAACAATATTATAATATAATCTTACATATTGGGTTTCAATAATGCACTATGGATTATTATTGCTGTATAGAGCAGGAAGAAGACAGTAGGGCTGCACGATTTTGGGGGGGAAATTTAATCGCTATATTTGATATAATTTGCGATTGTGATTTAAAATGTAACAAAAAAATCCATAAGTAATTAGTATTATTATTACTAAATAAAACTATAAAAATTACTAAATAAAACAATAAGAATTATTAGTAATATTTCACTGTAAAATAAAAAATCTTTATATTAAACTAATATTTATGGCTGTCCTCATTTTTCAATCATTTATTTTGATTTTAAACTGCAGGAACCCCTCAAAGTTTGTCCTTTATTGAAAAGCACTTCTCATTACATGTATGGTAAAAATGTTTAGCGCATGTGGCATTCTCAAATGGATGTTAATGCAACCCAAAATCAGAGCAGATGCGGATATGGAGATCATGTGGAGCAGACATATTGCAGTCATACTGTGATTTTGTTGTTGTTGATAAATCGTGCAGCCCTACAATCTTAAAAATAAAGGTTCTTAAAAGGTGGTTTTCGCAGCAATGCCATAGAGGAACCATTCTGGGTTCCTCAAAGAAACGTAACAGTTCTTTATTAGTGCAAAGAACATAATGGAAAGCTTCCATGTTCTTTTTTTTGTGGAACCATAGATGCCAATAAAGAACCTTTACTTTTAAGAGTAGTAGATAGTCACCTCTGAGTTCAGCGACATCCCCAGCACTTGTCAAGATAGACTTCTTCATCTTGGCTAGTTAAAAAGAGATAGCGGTTTCCACACTCCTCCCAGCGAGAGATCCTTCCATCGTCCACCAGGACGAACTTCCACTCCACCTGGCTCTCCACGGGGAGGGTGATAGTGTTGGCCCAGAACCCGTCCTTGGCACGGTGGAGTGGAACGAAACTCTCCCAGGCCCCCAACTCCTGCAGGCTCCCGGTAACAGCCACCAGCTGGCTAGGAGAGTATGTGATGTAGTGAATGCTGAAGGTTACGCTGACCACTTGCGATAAAGGCGGAACGGTCGCTACTCTTTTATTCGCCGGTCCTTCGTCCTCTTTGGCTAAACCAGTCTTGACTTGCCCTTCTTTTTCCAGCTGTGTCTGTTTTTCTTCAGGGCTGGCTGCAGTTGGCGCAAGCCAGGGAAGATCTCTGAACTCTGGTGCACCTACATTTAGCCACTCGTTATTGTCCATAATGGCGTCCATTATGCTGATCTCATTCTTTTCAAGATTCTCCTCCACTGGCGCTCTATCTTCACTGGTTTTCTTCTCACCAGACGCGTGCGAGAGGCTCACCTGTGTTGAAGGAACAAGGAAGGTATTATCAGTGTGGAAGCCCAAGTAGTTGTGGAAGTCAAACCTGTTGCTCTGGTTGACCATAGTCTTATTATCATAGCAACAGCAATCAAAGTTATTTGTTCGAGGAAAACGCCAGTCATGCTGATCTTCGAAGTTCTTGCTCGCGTCCTCCACCTTGTTGTCTTCCTCTAATGGGATCTTACTAGGATTGGATGGTTTAACCGCTTGGTCTGAAGAAGAACTAGTGACATGATCTTGATGGCGTCTCTGATAGATGAACTCCTGAGCGCTTTCCGTTTCAGATGGTTCATCTGCGTCTACACTCAGCCCCGTCTCAGATTTGTCGAGATATTCCCCATGTTGGCAATCTAATTGCGTCGATCGTACACTCACATCAGCCGAAACCTCGCGTCCACCATCATCGTCGTCCTGAATATGATCCTCACATTCCGTGTTTTCATCAGGATCCATTTCTACCCACTGATCCGGATCAGAATCCGTTTTGTCTCGCATCTCGCGTTCTAAGTCCGTTAGAAGCTCGTCTGTAATCTCCTCCATGTCCTTAAGAGTGCTTTCATTCAGGTCCTTTTCCGATATCTCAGCGGGAAGGAGCATGTTGTCTGTGTCTGAGAGGTTGCCGGATTCGCTGCAACACTTTCCATCCTGGCATTCTCCTAAAAGAGATTGGAAATGCATTAGCCACGTCACGTGCGCCTTCAAATGATCAAAAATTTATATGGGAATTCTTTTAGTAAAGAACAGATAGTCTTTTCTCTGTCTTTTACACCATTTTTGTAAGGTGAAAAATGATCGGTTTATGGGAAAAGTGCATGTCAAAATAGGCAATGTAAATATGACCTGTGGCTAGAAGTAGGTTACTTACTGATGGACTTTGTACAATGTTTATTCACCCATTAGTAAATCAATCAAAATTCCTCAGTAATCAAGCAGAAATGTAACCGAGCAAATATTAGTCACAATTAAACATGCTAGAGAAACAACAATTCAGATCAGTGAGAATGAGGTTGTGACTTTAGTAGAAACTAGATTTGCATTTCTAGAAGAAAATATCCGTGCTTACAGGGCAGAAAAAGAGTATGGTTTCATTTCAGGCTTTGGCTCTTTGAAATGAAATACAGCATCAGAGCTCCCTCAAACTTTGCACTTTGTCATGACATTCAGTTCATCTTGTTTTTTGGCAGCTGAACAAGAGAGTCACTGTCAAAATTTCAACAAGATTGTGTCATATCATAGTAAACCCAACTTGGAATAATTTAACTTAAAATGAACAAGAAAACCTTTGTTATATGTACTTAAATATTTGAGTTCACTCAACATTCTTTAAGTATGTGCAAGTTGTGTTCACTTAACACTACTTAGTAGATTCTATCGTGTTTTTTTACATCTATATACACACAGAGGTTTTTCAGACATATTCAAGATATACACTGTAAAAACAAAAAGATAAAATTTACGGTGAAAAACGGCAGTTGTGGTTGCCAGAATTTACCGTAAAAAATATGGTAGCAACATTTTAGGTTTTACGGGACAGCACTTAGTTTACTGTCTATTTTACAGTTCAAAACCGTATAATTTAAAGGTTTATATTGTAGTAATTATGTGTACACTGTAAAAATGTACAGTAAAAAACGTTAAATTAACAACCTATTGAAATATTAAGATCTGTTATGTACCTTTGATATATACTGACAAGTCACAGCAATGAATAGAGTCACATGATGAATCAAAGCTCATCACAAGCAGCTTTTGGAGGACAATACTAATATATGGAAGGTGTCATTCAAACAAACATTAAACACTATCATAGTAACACACATGACATTTAAAAAAAATGCAATAAACATTAATTTAACAACATTAGATGTAACATAAAACCCTAATGTACATAACTGATTAGAAAAAAATAAGAAGAAACTGTTATTTTACTGCAAAGTGACATTAAATGTAAGGTTAAATCTATTAGTTATTCACCGTAGAGTACGGAAACTTTCTGTTAACCATTTAACTGTTTTTCACCGTAGTGTTTTACCATTAAAATCACGATCATTTTTTACAGTGTATAGGCTTCTTTGCTAAAGAACGGTGATGGTTTAATAAATGCAAGAAAAAACATCTCAGATTGACCTCTTACAACAGCTCTTACAAAAAATGCTACGTTTTAGCATCATTATTTCAGTGTCACATTACCCTTCAGAAATCATTCCAATATGATGATTTTCTGCTCAAGAAATATTTCTTATTATTATCAATGTTGACAACAGTTGTGCTGCTTAAAATGTTTGTGGAAACCTTAAATCTTACTGACCCCAAACCTTTAAATGGAAGCCTAGTATTTACACATTTTTGGTGATTTAATAATAATAAAACATATTATTATTTATGGCTATGTGGATTTATTAGAACATTTTAGACATAGCATGGATTTTTTTATTTATTAATTAGTTAAAGCGTGACATCATACACTGGTAAAAATTATGTGTTGGATTTACTTAAAATAGCCTTTATATGCACCATTTTTGCATCACACTTTTTAATTAAACCCAACTTGGAATAATTTTACTTGAAATTAACAAGAAAACCTTTGTTTTATGTACTTAAATATTTGAGTTCACTAAACATTCTTTACTTAAAAATATATGTAACACGATAGAATCTACTACGTAATGTTAAGATAACACAACTTGCACATACTAGCATGTTACATATATTTTTAAGTAAAGAATGTTGAGTGAACTCAAATATTTAAGTACATATAGCAGGTTTTCTTGCTAATTTTAAGTAAAATTATTCCAAGTTGGGTTTATTTAAAAAGTGTGATGCAAAAAGGGTGCATAGCCTATATTTTAAGTAAATCCAACACATCATTTTTACCAGTGTATCCTGTTTGTTACTGTGTCCAAAGAAATGTTTCATGCTCAAAGTGAGACAAGATTACACGTTTGTACTTTAATATCTCCAGTTAATAAAATTTTTAGAGTGCTGACCTTTTTCATATTTTTGTACTGATATAGGTCTAAGCACCTAATTAACTGGGAGAGTGGTGAGTGCTTTGATTCAAGATTTAAGGCTAAAATTATTACCATTCATGATAACAATCAATAACATAATCCATCTCCAAAACCCCGCCCTGCAAATTTCTGTCAGTAAAAGAGCAAAATGATTGACATGCATAAAACGTTTCTGATTGGCTAAGTTTTCTGAATGGCCAAAACAGCGCGGGCACGGGACGGCTTTTAGCCGTTTAACCGTCAATGGCTGTCACGGTGTGATTTATATTCTTATTAACGTGATACCTGACAAGTAATAGTGATATGTTATGTGTGGTAGGCCTATTCGAAAAAAAAAGAAAAAGAAAAAAAAGTCTCACACATGTGCGCACTAATATTTAGCCTACTATGCTTCAACAATTGTCCGGCTTTACCTGTTGACTCGGTAGGTCGATCGTCCCTCTCTCTTTTCATCGTCCGAGCCGAGCTCGCTTCTCCCGCTGCCTCCGCCGTTTCGTTCCCGTTATTCTCGTCACCCTTCCCGCGCTGACCTCTAAAGGATCGGTAAATGAAGAACGCGGCGCAGACCGACAGCGTGGCAATGATCCCCACGGCGACTACGGCACCGAAGCCACCGATCAGATCCAGCAGGGAATGAATACCGCGCCGGTCCAGCGCAATCGGTTTGCTGTTCTTCATGGTCATGCTGTGTGTGAAAAGCGTTAATGTAGATGTAACCGTGCAGGTGACGCGATGCGGGTGATCACTTCATTCTCAGCGCCGCGGGCGGAATGACCCTTTGATGCGGCAGAAGATGAAAAGCAGCCCCGCAATCAGGTGAGCACACTGCCAATGGGCTCTCTCTCTCTCTCTCTCTCTCTCTCTCTCTCTCTCTCTCTCTCTCTCTCTCTCTCTCTCTCTCTCTCTCTCTCTCTCTCTCTCTCTCTGTGAGAGATTCAATGCAAATGAGCTTTACTGGCATGACTTGTACAGTATTGCAAAAGCATTGGTCATTGCATGAGCAATAAAGATGAATAATGATTATATAATTCATATACACATATGTATTTATATTTGACCTTTTTTGGCATCTGGGGCAAACTATGCATTATTTTTTTTTCATGTAAACATCATAAAAACACAACATTATTATCAGCAACAGCAGTTTTATGTAATATGCTATTTTATATATAGCATATATATAGCATATATATATATATATATATATATATATATATATATATATATATATATATATATATATATATATATATATATATATATATATATATATAGCATATATATATATATAGCCTATATATATAAATTTATTCATATATTTATTTATGTTGCACATTTTCCCCCTTTTTTGTTTTGCCCCCAAATGTAATTTATAAAAAAAAATGTACCAATGTTTTATTTTCATTCACAATTATTTTTGTTAGATTTTGATTTAGAATTTCTTATATTCTTACTTTTTATATATATATATATATATATATATATATATATATATATATATATATATATATATATATATTACATTGCAGTTCAGGGCTTTTGCATGTTATATCCAACTGTACATTTTACATACTACCACTAAAGGAAAAAAATAATGCATTTAAATAAAACATTCCTTTTTATGGCATATACACAGCAGATTTAAAAGATTGTTTTTAAGTTGTTCGGTTAGTATTGCTGTTATTTTCTGTCTTTTGCTCTGAATGTGACTATGTCAAAGTTCAGTTATTGATTAAACAGGGAACTCACTCTAGATTTGAATACAGTAACACGAACATATCTGATAACCTTAATTTTAAATAGTAGTTTGCGGTGGGGGTTTTGATTGTAAAAGAGACAAACACAACACATTTTTGCAACCCATGTGATTGCTGTAATAATACATGTTAATATTGCCCATGTCAACTGCACAAGAACAGATTTGAGCACGAACATACTTAAGTGTAAAATCAATGATTATTTGATCTTTGTCCCCTAAAAAACTTTTGACATTTTCTACAGCAGTTTTTACTTGATCCATTTGTTGACCTGCTGATCAGTGTTGAGGCTTATCAAAAAGCAGTCAATCATCATGGGAGTTAAGAAGATTTAGTCATTCAGCTTGTAGTTTCTATTTTCTGGTGACCTCTCTGATATACAATAAGACCAATAACAATTGCAATAAATACATTGATAATCCTGTGACAATAAATACAACATAATGAGATGCAGTTATTTTGGTAATATCATCTGCTGCCACCTGCTGATCAATGATGCTAAATGCAGTTTTACTGTTACTACAGTACAACAGTTTAAAAAAAAAAGTTATTATTATTTCACAATATATGGATTTAATAGCACATATTTTTGCAGTCCATGTGATTTGAGTAAATATTCAGTGAATATAAAGTAATTCATTCCAATATGTTAATTTTGTGTAACAGATCATTTTTAACATAATTAAATTATGTTCTAAATATTGGCATTATATCAGCCATCGACCACACATCACAGCATTTGTGTCTCATTAGTCAATTTAGGTTTCAGAAGGGTGCTCTCTAGCGCCCGCCCTCGCAGCACTCCTGGAGCATCAGTGAATGTCTGAACCTTTTTAATAGTTGTGTTTGAGTCCCTCAATTGTCCTCAGTGTGAAAAGGTGGACCTCAAAATCATACATTCACTGCTGGAGAGGGTTCAAATATGCAAAAGATGCTGGAAAACTGAAGAATTTTCGGGACCTGGAGGATTTTTCTGGAGAACGTTGGGCAGTTTAACTGCTCAGGGCAAACAAGGGACTCATGAACCAAACAGTCGGATCATCCAAGTAACAACACATAGTTTTAAGAATCAAGGGTATGTAAACTTTTGAACAGGGAAATTCAGTTATTGTCTTGTGGACTATGTAAACATCCTTAATGCAGGGCTCGACATTAAAGGGTTAGTTCACCCAAAAATGAAAATTCTGTCATTAATGACTTACCCTCATGTCGTTCGACACCCCTAAGACCTCTGTTCATCTTCGGAACACAAATGAAGATATTTTAGTTGAAATCTGATGGCTCTGAAAGGCCTCCATTGGCACAATGCACTTTACACTCTCAAGACCCATAAAAGGTACTAAAGACGTCGTTACAAAGTCCATCTCACTACAGTGGTTCTACAATAACTTTATGAAGCAACGAGAATAGTTTTTGTGCGGAAAAAAAACCTAAATAACGACTTATATAGTGATGACCGATTTCAAAACACGGCATCATGAAGCTTCGAAGCGTTATGAATCAGTGAGTCGATTAAGCGGTTTGGCGGTTTGACACACGATCCGAATCATGATTCGACTAGCTGATTCATAACGCTTCGAAGCTTCATGATGCTGTGTTTTGAAATCGGTCATAACTATATAAGTCATTATTTATTTATTTTTTGCGCACAAAAACTATTCTCGTCGATTCATAAAATGATTGTAGAACCTGCACTGTAGTGAGATGGACTTTGTAACGACGTCTTTAGTACCTTTTATGGGTCTTGAGAGTGTACAGTACATTGTGCCAATGGAGGCCTTTCAGAGCCATCAGATTTCAACTAAAATATCTTCATTTGTGTTCCGAAGATGAACGGAGGTCTTACGGGTGTCGAACGACATGAGGGTAACTAATTAATGACAGAATTTTCATTTTTGGGTGAACTAACCCTTTAAGAATATAAAATGAAACATGAAGCATAACCTATATATAATAAGATTATGGAAATAAAAGGTTAAAATATCACAAATATGCAGATTTAAATATGTCAAAGCTGATTGAACACTGTTGAGAATATTGCTTCAGAATAAATTATATTTATCAAAAAAATTAAAAATTCCGGACAAGCAAATTTTTTGCTCAGACAAGTGAATGACAGATTGACTTGTCCGAAGGACAAGCACGTGAACAGGCCTAATGTCGAGCCCTGCTTAATGTAAAATATCTTATTCAGGACATTAATACATTAAAAATAACATTGATTTTGTATGGTCTCTTGTTTTGTTACAATTATTCACATTTTCACAGATTCTGCAAGGCGTATATCAACCTCTGAATCAATTGCTTTGCAAAATGATGCAGTTTCAAAGCGCTCAAAATGCCACAAGCTGGTGATGTAAATGCAGCGAAACCTTTTGTAAAAACACCTTTTACAAACCAAAAGCAAATGTTTTTTTTTTTGAAAGTGCAAACTATTAAATGCAATTAACACATCATCTAATAAATGAAGTGTCTGTATAATGTGTTATTTTATTAAATTGTAGGCCTTGTTTAATTGAGAGCTTGTTTAATCAGGCCAATAAGAGAGGTGCAGTGTGTAGTATTTATGAGGATCTATTGACAGAAATTCAATATAATATACATAACTATGTTTTCAGTGGTGTATAAAGACCTTACACAATGAACCGTTATGTTTTTAGATCAACTAACATGATCATTATAAAGGATTTTAAATGACAAAACACATTCACTTACATATATTTGAAAATCGGAATTTCAGATAGTTCATGACATAGTTAACAAGTTTGTGAAGATTTTGAATAAAAAAGGAAAAACAAAATAAAAGTGATTCATCTCTCATACAGCCCTATTGTGGCTGCGGTGTCACATGACATGCATGACACAATCGCCATGGAAAAATAAGGCGACGCGTTCTAAAATATTTAGCCAGAGAAGGCAATATGGTCATATTTCTGCAAAAGAATTGCCGAAACTTGAAGCTTGTTTGTAGCATACCAAGAATACCGACTACTTTGCTTTTATACTGTAACTGTTATTTAGTGTTAAATTATTGTAGTTGGCTGTCACATCTGGAGAAAGCAGGCTGAGGCATGGGGTTTAATAAAGAAACAACTATACAAATGAAAGGAAACATGGAGAACAAGAAGAAACAAAAGCTAACACATACAACAACTGACAGAGAGCAAATGAAACACAAGGGCTATATATACACATGGGCAAACAAGCTTAACATAAGTAACGAGGAAACAAGATACACCTGGGGAGACTAATCAACATGAAAAAATTCAAAACTACAAACATGGCCAAAGGAACAGGAGACATGAATATTCACAGAAACAATAGTAACATATCACTTCAAAATAAAAGTCTGTACAAAACAATCGTTACACTGGGTTAGGTGGCTTAGGTTTTATAGTGAATTTGTTATGTAAATTTTTTGTGTTTTGTATTTATTTATATATTTAAGTATACTTTACACGTATAATAAATTGTTCCATTTAAAGATTTTTTTCCAATAAAAAGCCACTCTTTAATGTCATTGTTTTGTGGCTCTGGATTCAGTGCAGCAGGAAGTAGGAGAGCAGAGAACAGCAGAGGAACAGGAAGCTCTGGGTGACGCTCTGAGCCCCGTTACACAGGTTCCCCTCGCAACATGTGAAGCTCCCAAGGTCAAAACTACTAACTGATGTGGCATCACAAATAGATTTAGAGACACAGCCTTTTATAACCTCTGTCTGATTTACAAAAGTCCCTGATGAACAGAAAAGAAATCAGAAAGTGGATTCGTGAATGAAAGCTGAGGGGTCTCATCTGGTTTTCGGTATATGAAAACACATATGCATAGGATTAAAAAACGATAATAAAAAAATCCCTTCATCCTTCTCACCTGTAATGCAGCGGTCTTCACTCCCTGAACAGCTCATTATGTTGGTTGAGCAGTTCTGTCCATAACAATAGTAACATTTCTTTCCATTCTGGTCATTAGAGGGCTCTACAGGAAGAAAAAGAAGAAGCTTTCTTTACATCGTTCTGTCTTATTGTGCACAAACACAGTTGCCGGTTGCATAAACAACTTTATGTGTCAACTTATGACGTTTGCGTGGTTTTTACATTCAAAAACATTTTATTGAATAAGTAATGTCCTGGAACGCTCGGTTTTTATGGCCGTGCCACATTGAAGACATAGGAGTAAATACCAGCTGCTATGATTGGATAGCAGTTTTGCATATAATAATGAGCTTGGGCTCCCTGTGAGTACACGTGGGGAATTGTTTTTGAAAACGTGTGGAAAAACGGCAACCGGAATGATTCGCCCACAGAGCTTGCAAAATGTCTTCATCAAACAAACACAATGATCTCTCATCCACCCGCAATTAATATGGAGGTTATTTTGTATTACTTGGCCCGTCTGATCGGTGGACATTACCACGAACTGCATCACACACACTTCCGCGATTGTATTTTTCCTTCAAATATCAAGTCAAGAGAGTGAACAATGCACTATTTTCCACTATTTAAGATAACCCGTCGGGCAGGCCAATGATACAATCATGGCTAAAAGTGTTGGCACCCCTGGTAAATATGATCAAAGATGGCTGTAAAAATAAATCTGCATTGTTTATCCTTTTGATCTATCATTCAAAACATTCGCAAAAACCTAACCTTTCATTGAAGTAAAAAGATTGGAAGTGGGGGGTAAATCACATTATAAAATAAATGCTTTTATCCAAAAAACGTTGGCCACCATTATTGGCACTCATTAATTAAATACTTTTTGCAACCTCCTTTTCCCAAGATAACAGCCCTATATTCCCAAGATAACAGTCTTGTTCTTTAATGCCTGAAGAGTTTGGAGAACACCTGACAAGAGATCAGACACCCTTCCTTCATACAGAATCTCTCCAGGTCCTTCAGATTCACAGATCCATGTTGTTGCTTCTTCTCTTCAGTTCACCCCACTCATTTTCTATAGGTTTCAATAGGGGACTGGGACGACTATGGCAGAAGCTTCATTTTGTGTTCAGCGACACATTTGTGTGTTGATTTTGATGTTTGTTTTGGATCATTGTCCTGAGGGAAGATTCAACCACGGCCCATTATAAGATTTCTAGCAAAGGCCGTCAGGTTTAGATTTTTTTATCTGTTGGTATTTGCTAGAATCCATGAAACCATGTATCTGAACAAGATGTCCAGGACCTCCAGAAAAAACATAGGCCCACAACATTAAAGATCCAGCTGTATTTTTAACCGTGGGCATGGGGTACTTTTTATCCCTGTTTGCACCAAAATCCTCTGGTGTGTTTGCTGCTATAAAGCTCATTTTATAGTTTCATTTGACCACAGAACCAGGTCCCGTTTTAATTTCCAGTCGTGTCTGACAACTGAAAATGCTGAAATTTGTTTTTGGATGAGCGAGGAGGATTTTTCTTGATTCTCTCCCAAACAACAAGTGGTGATGAAGGGGTTGTTTGATTTGAAAGGTTTGTTTGAAAGGCTTTCTGACCCCAAGACTCAACTAATCTCTGCAATTCTCCATCTGTGATCAGTGATCAAGACACACGTCCTATTCCAGGCAGATTCATAACATCTTTAGTTGATTAACAAATTATTGCCCTGATAGTGGGGATTTTCAATGGTTCAGCTATATTCTTACTGCCACTTTCTATTTTGTGAAGCTCAACAATCTTTTGCTGTACATCAGGATTATGTTCTTTGGTTTTACTCATTGTGATGATGATTAAGGGAATTTGGCCTTTGTGTTTCCTCATATTTATACTGTGAAACGACATCATAGCTAGACAATTTAATGTTCATAGTTACCCTGGTGTGCTAAAAAAAGCAAATATAAATGGGAATATACTTCAGAGATATTTTACTCATAAACAGTTCTAGGGGTGCCAGTAATTGTGGCCAACATGTTTTGGAGAAAAAATAATTTCCCCCCACTTTCTTTTTTACTTCAATGAAAGGTTAGGTTTTTGCAATTTTTTTTAATAATAGATCAAAAGGATAAACAATGCAGATTGATTTTTACAGCCATCTTTGATCATATTTATCAGGGGTGCCAACACTTTTGGCCATGACTGTACGTTTTGGTAGCCCTACTGGAAAACACATTAACGTTAGCCCCAGGATGTCGGGCTTTGTGAGCCCTGGCCCATACATGTTCGAGTCTGATCCCGAATCGCAGGACAATGAACCAACAACACCTCAAATACAAAGGATACTCCAGCCTGTGACAGCATGGAAGTTATGTTTAGTTATACACGTACATAATCAGTAGATATCATACAATCTGTAAAAATGCAATACATATCACATATATATATATGTGATATATATGTGTGATGAGATTTAAAAAAAGGTGCTGTGCGTGTGCGCCTTCTATATTGGATCTGACAGGAATGATGCTATATATATATATATATATATATATATATATATATATATATATATATATATATATATATATATATATATATATATATATATATATATATTAAAAAAAACATTTTTTTTACTCACATTTATGTGTTGCATCATTCCTGTCAGATCCAATATAGAAGGCGCACACGCACAGCACCTTTTTTTAAATCTCATCCTGTCTGCAAATCCAGTCTCGTGTTTACAAACGAATCCGCGGTGAAATGAAGTGAACAAACGTGCAATATCTTGCCCACGTGACCTGGATCTTCATTAAAAATAAAGTTAAACTGCATTCCAAATATTGGAATCCGAATTAAGTTTATATAGTATGTTTATTGCTTGGAAGTTCGATCCGGTTTAGCTCCACGTAGGCCTATGTTATTATGTCTGGAACGCATCGGTGGGCCGGGCTACAGAATTAGGCGTTCCACTACGATTTTCACTGCACTCTGACGTCACAGGGAAGCACATTCGCAGATCGAGCATTTGCTGAGCCAGCTGTCAATAAAAGCTTTTCATTGACTAACAAGGAAGTTTTCAGCTCCAAAACTGACAGGATATTCTTATATTACCATCACATTTTATACATCAAAAGCTCAAGGGAAAGTTGATTTCTTAATTCATGACCCCTTTAAGACTTATTAATTTTGTTTTCTTTAAGACTGTTCATACTGTAACTTTTTAAAATCAGTTCCATAAAAATATAGACTAGCCTAAATTGATACCGAAAAGTAAAATTGAATGCCCCTAGTGGGTCATACTAGATCTTAAAACACTGTCTTAACATAATGACTATATTTATGCTCATTGTTCAAATGCAAAGTTGTGTCCTCATAATTGTGATTGTGTACTAGAGGGCACACTAGTTCACTCCCTTGCAGTTAACATAGCAATCACCTCAGCGTATAATTCATGGTATATGAAGGATAAAAATATAACAATAATCTTTTTTTAAATTGAAATAACTTTTCAGTGTGTTCACAATCTTAGTTCAATTTTTTTTTTGTCTGGGCTAGGGACAGGTGACAGGTGAGAAAGGTGACAGATGAGAAAATTTTCCCACCAGTTAATTGACATGGGACAACACCGGTAATACCGGTATCACCAGTGGGGTGAATTCCTTTCCGGCTGACGTTCCCACATAGATTGTCCCACTACAGTTATTTCTCAATTGAATGTAAAGTACAATACCTGGAGCATCTTGGACATTACACAGGTCTGTATTACAGCAGTAAGAAGAGGTCTTTAAATCGCCGATGCTGATGAATCCAGTTGCACATTCACTTGGTCGAACACACAGTTTAGCCTTCACTGTAGAAGTATTATTTGGACTAACAGCTGCAAAGCAGAACGAAAAGACAAACAATATAAGATTTTTTTTTCATTGAATTTTTTTTTTTTTTTTTTAAATAACAAATTGTAGTATGGAATAACTTCTGTATTTTATATAGAACGTTTTTAGCCAGGATGCCAGCCGAATGTAGCCCCGCCCACAACATTTGAGGTCGGGAAGTTCTGTCTGGACTTGATCTGTTGTGGAGCAACTATGCTCGAACCAGAGCTGTTTGGACCAATCAAACTGTCAGGGCAGGCTTTATACGATGATGGACAGATGATCAACAGTAACGTCATCATCTACGTCACCAAAGAGTACTTGGGTTGAATTCGTTCTAATCCTAATTCTTCTTCTACTTCTTCCAGTGTTCGTGCAGTTGAGTTTTGTTGACAACTGTGCGTCGCTCAACACGTCACTTACTCCGTTGCTCTGATTGGTTGTAGGTCTATCCAATTGAGTGCAGAGGCATGTTCTTTCCTGGTTCGGTTGAAACACGCCCCCATAATCACAGCCCAATGGAGCAGTATCAGACTCATATTCTGACTAGAATCTGAGTATGACGACGTCAGGCTAGAACATTTTATTCATGCAATTGTAAATTATGTACAGAAACAAAAGTAGCCGTTCTGTGACGACGGACGAGTTCAACATATATTTACATTTTGTAGCATCAGTGGACTATAGCAGCATCTCCATCAGCCAATTATAACAATACATTTCAATCCATCATAGTGGACTTACAAACATATGTTGCACTGAGGCATTTGGTAAATCCACTGGAGCATGTCGTCTGTTCACATGAGCGCGTCAGATTTATGCATTGATAACAGCTGAGAGAGTGTCCTTTAGTAACAAAAAGAGAGACAGAGAGAGACATCAATGATCTGTAGCATTCAATAACATTAAAAACAAACATTTGTATTTGTACCTGCAGTGAACAGAACGAAGAGAAGAAAAACTGAGATTTGCAGATCCATCTTTGATAAGGAGGGGAATGAAATAATGTGCCTGTTTCATCACTCATTTTATAGCTTCTCAAAAGGGGAGGATCTTCATGAGGAAATGAAAGTTCAACAGAAAGACGCTGAAGTAAAAACAGTAGATATTAAATTATTTACTTGCCAATATTACAACTTCAGTCTAGCGAGGAAATGAGTCTTGGTTTTTATTAGAAAAGTAAACTTAAAAGGATAGTTCACCTGAAAACATTTCAATTCTATCATCATTTACTCACCCTCATGTTATTTCCAAACCTGCAAATCAAAAGTCAAGTCACCTTTATTTAGTGCTTTAAATACATGTTGTTTCAAAGTAGCTTTGTAATGAAAATAATGCAAGAAAGTTTGTTTTGGCTGTACAGCAGATCCAGAAGAAAATAGTGTCATTGTCCAGCTTAAGTAAGTTCAGTGTTAATTCATTTCCAAAATCATGAGTTATCAATTTAGTTAATTTATCTATACAGCAGCTCTGGAGAAAACAAGGATGTCACCGTCGAGCTCAGTTCAGTTATCATACAATGGTGTCAATGCAGGCAGATCAATAATATTGTTGAATATTAAGTGTCCCCAACAAAGCAAACCAAAACTCCATCAAGTGACAGAATGCTTGGGAGAAACCAGGCTCAGTTGGGGTGCCAGTTCTCCTCTGGCCAACGAACTAACAGTGTACGATTATGATTCTGGCAACATTACAAGTCAGAAGTCAGATTAGATCAGAACATTCAGAGTATTTGTCCAGTTCCATCTGATTGAAGAGTCATCACGCCGGTATGGAGACGGGTTTGTTGAGGATCAGTGCCACTGGCTGTCGTGTCAATGAGGCCATCACAGTGGGAAGAGTTAAGTTGAAACAATCTCTGCTGACACTTAAGGGATGCGTTGGGGTTATGTCTAGATGCCGGTCCTTCATCTGATCTGGATACGGCCCGGATCTGGCAGACTACGGTAACCTCGGGATAAACAGAGAGACTAATATTAGCGTATATGCCATTCTTATGATATACAGTGCCCTCCACTAATATTGACACTCTTGGTAAATATGAGCTAAAGCGCCTGTGAAAATAAATCTGTATTGTTTATTCTTTTGATCCTTCATTCAAAACATTTATAAAATTCGAACCTTTCATTGAAGTAAAACAATTGAAAGTGGGGGGAAATATGAAATAAATTCTATTCTCCAGTGCATATTGGCCACAATTATTAGCACCCCTAAACATTATTATGAGTAAAATATCTCTGAAGTATATTCCCATTCATATTTACATTCTTTTAGCACATGACTAGGAGCATGAAATCGTCTAGCCATGACTTCCTGTTCCACAGGATTATAAATATGAGGAAACACAAAGGCAAAATTCTTGTACTAATTCGTCACAATGCATGAGACCAAGGAATATAGTTCTGATGTGCAACATTAAAAACAAACACTGTTGAGCTTCACAAAATAGAAAGTGTCTGTAAGAATATAGCTGAACCATTGAAAATCCCCATTTTCACCATCAGGGCAATAATTAAGAAGTTCCAATCAACTAAAGATGTTACGAATCTGCCTGGAAGAGGACATGTGTCTTAATGCACAGTGAAGAGGAGAGTTTGAGTGGACAAAGACTCTCCAAGGGTCACAGCTTGAGAATTGCAGAGATCAGTTGAGTCTTGGGGTCAGAAAGCCTAAAAAATGTATCAAACAGCACCTACATCACCACAAGTTGTTTGGGAGGGTTTCAAGAAAAATCCTCCTCGCTCATCCAAAAACAAACTCCAGCATATTCAGTTGTCAGACACGACTGGAAGGGACCTGGTTCTGTGGTCAGATGAAACTAAAAAAAGAGCTGTTTGGCAGCAAACCCAACAGATGTGTTTGGTGCAAATAAGGATAAAAAGTACTCCATGCCCACAGTTAAATACTGCTTGATCTTTAATGTGGGCCTATTTTTTTTAGATCAGATACATGGTATCATGGATTCTAGTAAGTACCAACAGTACTTGCCCCTTCGTGCATTCACCAACAGAAAAAAATTATAAAAACATGACCGCTTCTGATAGAAATCTTACAATGGGCTGTGGTTGGATCTTCCATCAGGTCAACGATCAACACAAAAATGAAGCTTCTGAACCTGAACCCTATAGAAATGAGGGGGGTGAACTGAAGAGAAGAAGCACCAACATGGATCTGTGAATCTGAATGATCTGGAGAGATTCTGTATGAAGGAAGGGTCTCTGGTCTCTTATCAGGTATTCTCCAAACTCATCAGGCATTAAAGAAGAAGACTCTTTATCTTTATAAGCGGTTATCTTGGAAAAAGGATGTTGCAATAATTGGGTGCGATGGGGGTATGTGACAAGCAGGGCGAGCGAGAGCCGCGAGAGAGCGGCGCGAGGCCGGTGAATGACTGAAGATAAGTGCCAGCTGTGCGTCACACCGGTCTCAAATCCTCTCACGGAGAAGCTCGGAAGCATAAAAGGAGGAGCAACGACAGTGAAGGACAAGAGAGGACCAGGCCTGGATTTTATATTGTGTTTTATTATGTGTATGCGCGGCAGTCATCCGTGAGGAGGCTGCCATTTTTACTTTCAGTTAGTTTTTTTATTTATTAAAGTCTTTTTGAAACGTTCACCGGTTCCCGTCTCCTTCTTCCCATAACAACAAACCCCGTAACACCCAACGGCAACAATTTTGGTCATTTTCACAAAACTTTCATGGCCCACAGAAGATTTTGTTGTATGAATATCTGAACATACAATAGCCTATCAAAGGAAATAAGATCCTCTGCTTTTAAAACAACAACAATTGCAATTTTTATCAAAACTGTAGCTAAGTTTCATATATAAATAAAAAGCAAAGAAAACAACTGTGCCAAATTCCAACATGAAAGTTGGAAATTCCTCTTTTTGAAAGGTGTGAAATCACTATTGTGGAGTTTTTCTTTTGCTATTTGAGCAAATGGGGACACAAAAAATATATTTAATGTATACTCTCATTCACCGTTTTAAAAGTAAACCCAACTATGACGACTTCCGCTTCTGAGAAACCCGGAAATGTGAAAAGGGTCTATGTTCTCTGATCCCACCTGTTACATTTATTAATTAGGGTAATGACATTAACATTTGACTTCTACTCAGGCCAGCCAAACACCAGCACCACTGACAGATGAGGAGGAGATGGAGGAAGAATATTCAAATCCAACAGGAAAAAGAATAAAGTAATTGTAGGAAATAAAGATGACCATAAACATTGTAAATAAATGTATTTAACAGCTGTGGTGGTGGTTATGGCATAAATCTCATACTACTCTCTGGCTTCATCCTTCCATCCCATACAATAATCCGTTTTCAGAAAGTGTGATGATGGGAATATGAGTGTCATCAATGCGTCCAACCACTGGAAATCCTAAAGGAAATTCGAATTATTAGGTTACTTCGAGACATTTATCAAGCGAACGTCAGGATCCTATATAAAAGGACATGACATTTTTGTCATGTTGACAGTGTCCTCATGATGAAATATGAGCAATGAATGTATGTTCCTGCACTGCAAAGAATGTTTTTCTTACTTTGTATTTTTGTCAGGTGGCAGATCATTTAATTTGTTTTAAGTAAACTTCGCTTAATTTAGATTTAGATTTAATGTATAATTTTTTTGATATTTATACTTGAAATACGACAAAATACTCAGTAAGAAAAGCATTTATGCAGTTTGAATGAATGAATAAAGTATTTAAACACTGCTGGCGCTTTAAGACAGAAAGAAACTCTGGGTTTACCAAAGAGAACCTGCTCCAGACCAGGTTAGGTTCACAGTGTAAGTTACCCTGGTAACTGACTCTGAATATAAGTTTCCACTCTTTTAGAAACGGGCTTGACTTACCCTGCTTTCTCGGGTTTGACATACCTCTGAAACAGAAAACACAGATGTCCCCTCATTTCAGGGTTAACATACTCAGAGTTTTCACTTAACCTCCTTTCTGAAATGGGCCCCGGGTCAGACAGACGTCATAAAAAAACACTTTTTTATTTCTCCACTAGGGGGCGGTATTTAACCATATCACTACATCCCTCTTTCTGAGATTTAAATTTTTAACAACATAACAGAACTCTTACACAACTACAATACCACAAAATCTGTTATCTCCTTTACATTACCGCCAAAACCGATACAAATTTTTCACTTTATATTAACACTTCCCATACAAAACACATCTTACAAACAGAACAGAGATTATTATTCCTTCTTTTTTTTTCTTCAAAACATTTAACCTTTTTTTTCCCCTTTTCTCTTTAACAAAGAAGGGTGGGGTAGACTGCCCATAGTGTGGGGGTTTATTCTGCCCTGTAGCAAATCACTCAGTTCTCCCCATAGTACCTTCTAGCTATACACAAAGTCCTTCAGGTACTTTGGGGGTCTCCTGTCCCTGGAAGGAAATCTTCTCACTGGAGTGCTGAGAAGTGCTGAAGCATTATCCGAACACCCCACCTCTGGCCCCATACCAGAATTTGTGTTTACCAGTACACGTGTTGTACTAAGACTTGATGTTTCTCCTGGGGTTGACACAAGGTGACTACGATTCCAACAAAGAATGCCCTTAGGAGAATCCACCAGGTAAGATCTTGGAGTCTCCGCTTTCGTAATCACAGTCCCTTTTTCTTTAGTGTCACTGATCCACACTGACTCGCCTGGATATAACTGTGGTAAGTCATGTGCTCTGTGTCTTTTATTAAACTGTTTACCTTGTTTCTCTCTCCTAACCTTTTCCTCTGCTTTCAGGCGATCCATGTCCATCCAGCCTGGGTTCAACATTGATGCTATAACTGGGACTGTCGTGCGTAGCTTTCGGCCCATCAGCAGTTCTGCAGGACTATATCCATTAGCTAATGGTGTTGCCCGGTACTCCACAAGAGCAAGATATGGATCTGGTGCTTTGGTAAGGAAATCCTTCACAGTCCTCACTGATCTGTCAGCTTCCCCATTGGCTTGAGGATAACTGGGACTGGATGTTGTATGAGAGAAACCCCACTCTTTAGCAAATTTCTTGAAATATTCTCCACTGAATTGAGGACCATTGTCTGATTTCACCTCAGTAGGAACACCGTGATGAGCAAATATACTTTTAAGATGGATTACCACACCTTGTTGATGACAGTTTCGCTATTTCCACAAACCGGGAAAAATTGTTCTGGCAGGTCACGTTAGTCAGCTCGCATCAGATCCATATTTAAGTTAAAAAATAATAGTAATAATTATAACTCTATGACTAAACATACCCAGTCACAAAAAACATTAAAGCTATCCCATTACTTTATATCACTTTTTTCCTTGTAACATAGTAAAGGGCTCACATACTGTCCATCTTTGCTGTGTTTGGCCTTCATAAACATAATTGTTTTTACATAATCAAATGGAAGAGACACATTGTAACTCTTAAAACTTAATTGTGTATTTCAGATGCTGTCATGTACCACAACCTCATCATCCGAAGAGAGAAACTGACACTCAAAATACTCACATGTTGGAGGATGTAAAGACTTCATAGAGGATTGTGAAGATATTTCACTGGAACCTGGTTTCTTTATTACATCTATATCATGTTCAATGTCAATTGTTATGTATTAATGTATTCAGCTAACAACTGTAGTTAGAGGACTGTCATTTTTGCTACAATTTGCCTTGTCAATAAAAATTAAAAGTACTTAATTGACACAACATGCTGGGTTTTTTCAAATAGAGGCAACACGATTATAAGACTAGGCAGATAGAGGACTAAATACAACAACATTAAAGTGATAGTTCACCCAAAAATAAAATTCTGTCATTATTTACTCACCCTCATGTTGTTCCAAACCTGCATGAGTTTCTTTGTTCTGCTGAACAACACAAAAGAAGATATTTTGAAGACTTTTTGTAACCAAGCAGAGAGAGCAACCATTGACTACCATAGTAGGGAAAAAAATACTATGGTAGTCAATGGTTGCTCTATCTGCTTGATTACAAACATTCTTCAAAATATCTTCTTTTGTGTTCAGCAGAACAAAGAAACTCATACAGGTTTGGAACAACTTGAGGGAGAGTAAATGATGACAGAATTTCCATTTTTGGGTGAACTGTCGCTTTAATAAATAATTTATCAAAATATTGTAAGTAATACTGCTACACTCTAAAAAATGCTGGGTTAAAAACAATCCAAGTTGGGTTGAAAATGGACTAACCCAGCGATTGGGTTGTTTTAAGCAAACATTAACCCAACCGCTGGGTTAAAACGATCCATTCACTGGGTTAAAACAACCCAATTGCTGGGTTAGTCCATTTTCAACCCAACTTGGGTTGTTTTTAACCCAGCATTTTTTAGAGTGTAATATTAATAATATGAATATACTAATATACTGATATTAATGAAAATAAACTATTATAAAAATGTTATTTATAACACCATTAAGATCCTCCATGCATTCTAAAAAATGCTGGGTTAAAAACAACCCAAGTTGGGTTGAAAATGGACAAACCCAGCGTTTGGGCTGTTTTAACCCAGTAGTTGGGTTAAATGTTTGCCCAAGGTGCTGGGCAGTTTTATTTATCCCTATTGTTTAAAAATTACTATATGGCTGGCTTAAAATTAACTCAAAATAGGTTGAAAAGTAAAAATCAGACACATAGTTACTAGAGGCAACAATAATAATCAAAAGTTGAACATTTATAAGCAATTTAATAAATGTTTATTATTTAATTATTATTCATTAATGTTATTCATAATGTTCATGTATTAAACATATTAATGTTAATTTCCAACATCCTTTTATTTTAAGCAAGCAATACAGTCATTTTTAAACAATAGCTGGGTTACCCAGCAGGTTGAGCAATTATTTAACCCAACCGCTGGGTTCTGCTATTGTTACAAGCTGAAGAACCACTTAAATACATTTCAGAAGTGCCAGCAGTTTTCAAGTTATTGTACTCCTCTGACTAATAATAGATAATAATATCCTTTGATCAACAGTAGTTTGAACAAATTACATGTTTTAAAAATAAAGAAACAAATGCAGAGGTGATCATTGCATTTTATTTCAGTGATTGTAACATTTTATTTAATATTTCATAAAATGTATATACATTTCCTTCAACTAATCAGATTTTGTATATTGTTTTAAATTCCTCACACCAGGACAAATCTAGTACAGATAAAACCACAAGCTATAGGTTCAGTACAGCGTGTTTGATTGTAGAATCAGAAGAGCTGCTGGATTCAGTGCAGCAGGAAGTAGGAGAGCAGAGAACAGCAGAGGAACAGGAAGCTCTGGGTGACGCTCTGAGCCCCGTTACACAGGTTCCCCTCACAGCATGAGGTATTCACAAGGTCAACACCACTAGCTGATGTGACATCACAAATAGATTTAGAGGCACAGCCTTTTACAACCACTGTCTGATTTAAAATAGTCCCTGATGAATAGAAAAGAAAACAAAAGTGGATTCATGAATGAAAGCTGGGGTGTCTCAGCTGGATATTGGTATATGAAAACTCTATCAAATGCATAAGATTAAAAAAGATTAACAAAATATTTCTCACCTGTTGATTTAATGCAGCGATCTTGACTCCCTGAACAGCTCAATGTGTTTGTGCAGTTCTGTCCATCACAATAGAAACATTTCTTTCCATTCGCGGCGTTAGGCGGATCTATAGGAAAAAAAGAAAAAAGCTTTATTTACATTGTTCTGTCTTTTTGCATAGGTGCTCGTTGTTCCAATGAAAAGTTGTGTCATAATCTTTTGTAAAATTGGAATAACTTTCCAGTTTGTTCACACTCGTAGTTCAGTTCTCTTGGTTATTTTTGTCTGGACCAAAAAAGAAAATGCTTTCACTTTTCCACCAACACGGTTCCAGTGCAGGTTCCTGGCCTGCGTCCATTCTTGAACCATTCTGCGCATTTTTACATCCGGCCGAAAAGGGGGTTCTGGGCTGGAAACATGGGCGTAGAATACGCGAGGGACTTTTAAAAAAAATTTTTTTCAACAAGTGTGTTCACTTACAGGCCAATGTGATTACTCCAGTCTTCAGTGTCACATCCTTCAGAAATCATTCTAATATGATGATTTGCTGCTAAAGAAACATTTCTGATTATTATCAATGTTGAAAACTGTAGACAACGGAGAAATGCTGTCACTGTCCCTATGTAGCCTGACGTAGTCATACTCAAGTCAGAATATGAGTCTGATACTGCTCTGCTGGACTGTGGTTATGGGGCGTGTTTCAACCGAACCAGGAAAGACCTAAGTTGGATAGACCTACAACCAATCAGAGCAACGGAGCGACGCATAATGTTAGTAGTAAACAGAACTCAACTGCACGCACGCTGGAAGAAGTAGAAGAAGAAGATGAGTGTAAACGATCTTTGCTGGTGTTGTAAAAAAGAATCGGATCAAAAACATAGACTGTTAAAAAAATATGGACGTAGTGTCCGTGACGTCACCCATAGGATTCTGAAGAGCCGCTTTGAAGCGCAAAGTAGGGTCGAGGTGGCCGTTGTCATCTTGTCAGCACCATGGGCGTTACTAGACCCTTTTTAGGGGGGCTTTAAACTTCTGCCCAGCCCCCCTAACAAAAATGTGTGATTAACCTTTCAAACATATGAAACTGGCGAGAGGCTTCGGCTTCGTCTCGTCTTTTAATCAGCGTGTTCTTTCTTCAATCCGCTGTGGCAGCAGAGGTGTGTGCGTTGATCTGAGCCTCTGTCACCACTCGTCAATGTCAAAATATTTGAGTAAACCAATCAAATCAGAGTAGGCGGGCTTTATGTACGCAGAGATGCTCCAGTGGCTGAGCGCAAATTTTAGCAGCAAGGGGGTAATCCTACACCCAGAAAGCGTACCTTCCATAGGAGGTGCTGTTAGCTGTTAGCATCCCATTCACTCCCATTCATTTTGGCGTCACTTTGACAGCGAATAACTTTACATCTGAGGCGTTTAAAGGCTCCATCTGTCCATTGTTTATTTCTAAAGAAACACGACAATGTATAAAAGGCTCCATTACCTTGTAGCTTACACTATCGCCCCGTAGAAGCGTTTTTGTAAAAAATAGGCTAACGATTGCGTCATAACCATGCGACTCTCGGCGCGCAGTAGAGAAATTACCGTAGAGACAGGAGGAGAAGCTCACAGGCAATCTTTTACTGTCTATGAGGCAATCGGGGGGACGTGGAGGCATAAACGCCGATAAAGTCAAGGGAGAGGCATGGGGACAATCCCATAGAGAGCCAAAAGCAACGGGACAAAATATTTCAACAACGTGATTCAGACTTTTGCACAGCTAGAAGACTTGCCACTGTCAGACAGGTTGCTCACGTCACATCTACATTGTCAAGCTCAGTCTGAGGCTGCGCAGTACGCTCAGTGAGTGTGACTTCATTTTTTCTCTGTGAAGTCTATGGGGTCACTGTGTCCATTTCTTTTACTGTCTATGAGCAGGACTCGACGTCAAGTGCAAGATATGTAGCTAAACTAAACGTTTCATATTTGACAGCTGCTTCTTTAAGTCAGAAATGTTAAACAAATGACAAAAATATTCAGGGAAATTAATAAACTTTTGTCTAATTTTGCCATTTTGATTTGAAATAGGCCTATGTAATGTCATTTATAATTTAATTAACAAACAATACATATTAACAAAGTAATATTAGTAATATGTGTGTGCATATTGTAAATTTAATAATTCCATGTGTAGCTCTCAGTAAATAAAAAAGCTCAACTTTTTTCAGCTTGTATTGGGCATAAGATAAGTAATGAATGTGGGCATATTGTGAATTAATTTAATACATTTAGTTACCTAGCTTTCCTGTTAGCCTTCAGTAAATTAACATGTCTACAAAAATGAGTCATAAAACATATAAATATCAGTTAAACATGTATGTTTAATTTCTTCACTGACAAAAATGAATTTTTTTTATCAGTCATATCTGCCTACTGACATGGTTTTCAAGCTATTGTTATCTAATTTTTTGGCGTTCGGAACATTTTAAAATGCACATATGTAGATGATCATAGAAATCAAAATTTTCTCGAGGGGCCATGCCCCCCAAACCCCCCTAACCTCACATTTGGGATCTCAGTGATTATAAACCTGCCTACTTTGTATGATTAAGGGATGTAAAATATGTCATACAGAATGAGGCATTAATATTTGCTTTATTGGTATAAGTAATAATAAACAGCCAATATCCTAATATGCATACTAATAAGCTACTAGTTAATAGTGAGAATTGGACCCTTTTTTTCCCTCATATCCTCACTGGGGGCTGAGCCCCCCTAAAATGAAAATCCTAGAAATGCCCCTGGTCAGCGCGTCATCGCACGTCACTCCCGGATAATAGAAAATGGGCAGAGAGGCGGGACGTGGGCGGAGCTGAGGTGACGTGATGACTAACAGACAGCAGACAAACAACAATCCACCTGTCACTCAAGTGGCCACGCCCTTAATTATGCAGGACTTTAAAGCTTTATATAATGTAAATGAATGAGTTATAAAAAAAATTCACCCCCCTCACAGTTGTCATGAAGGGCAAAATTAGCCGTATAGACCAAAACCACAATTTGTACCAGGCTGTAAACATGTTTTTTTCTGCTGTAAAGTTGGGCATTTTAACATGGGGCTCAATGAGATTCTGCTCTCTTCTGGAGGCCAGTTGATGAATTGCAGTATAAGTCACTTCCGTATTGGCTTCAAGAGAAACTGTGAGAGATTGCCGCTTGATCAAAACAGGGCAAATACATTACTGACTATATGTCCAGGTGGAAACTGTCAAAATAGCAATCCCTCAGAAAAACACATGCATCCTTTTCAATGTCAACTGTAAGAATAAGCCAATTTAAGTGCAATAAGTGCACAATATAAGAGATCGGAAGAAGCAATGTAAATAACAGGCATTCACATGTGGAGTACTTACCAACACAATCATCATTTTTGAGAGAAATAGTTAGTAAAGGTGAATGCATATACGAACAAGTTCTCCGTTTAGGATTAGAACAAATTCAACCCAATCGCTCTTTGGTGCCGTGAACGCTTACGTTACTGTTGATCATCTGTCCATCATCGTATAAAGCCCGCCCTGACAATCTCATTGAACATTGCATAGTTGCTCCACAACGGATCAAGTCCAGACCGAACTTGAGCTTTGCTCTAAAGTGCTCTTGTGATAACTCGCGACATCACTTCCTGTTTTTGGCTTGATGTTTAGATGTGTTTGGCCCATGTTGCATTCATATTTCAGTCGAACCACACTAGAGTTTGTTCGGTGTGGTTCATTTCAGGGATCTCGGTCCGCTTATTTGGCAGCAGGGTTCGGACGGCCGCGTTTTACACTCATTTAAATGAACCGCACAAACAGAGCATCTCACCAGTGTAAGGTGGAAAATAATCAAAGATATTTGAAATAGAACAAAATCATCTGCTTTACTGTTAGCAACCATCGTCGTGACCAAGATATTTGAATTTGTCTCAACCCCCTCACCCCTTAACGCCATCAGAAGGGCTATTTGGGATTTCTAAGGACAAAAGAATGGCTTGCCGGCCAAATGCTTTTCACACCTTTGGTACAGTGGGAGAAGTTTCGTCTGATTGGTTACTTTCAAACGTCTCACGGTTTGGTCTGATTGGTCAGTTTTGAAAGAGTCATATTTGAGTTTGGTGACATCAGGGAAGAGGATAAAAGAAGATCCGAACTGTAGCTTTTCCACTTTTGATTCTCTGTTTTCTCTAGAGAGAGCTGCTCTTTAGCTCTCTCTTTCTTTTCTTTCTTTCTCTCTTTCTCTCTCTCACTCTCACAGGTAATATTCTAGGCAGAGGCCTACCGAGTATAATTAAGGGTTTAAGTTTACATCTATTTGAAGCTATTTTAAGTGTAACCATAATTAGAATTTGTGTTTCCTTTTAAAAGAGATTTCTGTCCATGATGTAATTGACATTTTACATTTACTTGATTGTTAATAAATTGTTACATTTTTGATCCTTTCTGAATTCATCTGTAATTATTAACTATCTCCAATACGGAACGGTATAATTGCAACAAAGGGTTAAAACAGAATGATTAAATGTATGATTAACTATCAAATATAAATGACCAAACAACCAGTTGGCATTCTCTTCTAAATGCGACAACTATGATAAATGGAGTCAGATAAATAATATTATAATCAAATCCATTTTTCCAGCTGAAACACTGAACGCGCATGCAGCCTTCACCGCGGTTCGCTACCGATCCTTGGAGCGTATTCATGCGGTCTTACACCGGAGTTTGTTTGTTTTAATCCTACCAAACATGCCAAGTGTGAACAAACCCGGAAGCAAAATTCCTTTTCCTTTCCGGCTGATGTCACAGTCCCCAATAGAAAGTCCCACTACAATAATTTCTTGGTAAATGTTTTATGACTGCAAACTGTTGAATGTAAAGTACAATACCTGGAGCATCTTGGGCGTTACACAGGTCTGTGTTACAGCAGTAAGAAGAGGTCTGTAAAATACCGATGTTGATGGACCCACTTGCACAGCCACTTGCTGGAACACACAGTTTAGCCTTCACTGTAGAATTACTATTTGGACTAACAGCTGCAAAGCAGAACAAAAAGACAACATTTGTATTATAAAATGACCACTAATGATTTTTTTTCTCATTAAATAAATAAATATATATATTAAATTACAAATTATATTATAGAATAATAATTGTTAAGGGAAAACAAAAATAATTTTGGTATTTTATATAGAACATTTTATGTATGCAATTGTAATTTCTGTCCAGAAAAATATTAGCTGATCTGTGATGACTGACGAGTTCAACATATATTTCTGAGCAGTATTTGAATATTTTAAACAGCTGTTCAAATTTTTGTATTCACAATGGTGTTCATCACAGCACTAAACACTTAAATACTTTGACTTTAAATATGCTACTCATTTTCTAAATTATAAATTTTTACTACAACATGCCCTAGATATTGATTACATTTTTTTTTATTGTTCAGTAACACTTTCGATTATTAGTTAATTTATTCGTTAGCATTCGTTAACTAACAATAAAAATACTTCCGATGTTTTTATTAATTTTAGTAAATGTTAATTTCAACATTTAATAATATAATTTTAAAATCAAAACCTGAGCTAACATGAACTACCGTTATCAGTTAATAATGTTAATGTTAATGCATTAAATAACTTTAACTAATGAGACCTTATTGTAAAGTATAAAGTGTTACCTATTGTTCTTTATAAATCTTTTGCACTTTAATCTGTTCGAAAAGTATTGTTTCACTGTATTTAAATGTTCAGCTCTTTTTGTTATAAGAAAAAAGTTATTAAACCTGTTATAGTATGACAACACTTTTTCTTGCTACTTATTTCAAAATCGTGATACCGTGATAAAAGCTTCAGCAATTATTGCAACATGAATGTTTGATACCGTCACATGCCTAAAATCATCATACTTACAAACATATGTTGCACTGAGGCAGTTGGTCAATCCACTGGAGCATGTCGACTGTACACAGGAGCCCATCAGACACTGATAACAGCTGAGAGAGTGTCCTAGCAATAAAAAGAGAGAAAGAGACATCAATGATCTGTATTTGTATTCAATGACATTAAACACAAACATTATTTTTCTTTGTACCTGCAGTGAACAGAACGAAGAGAAGAAAAACTGAGATTTGCAGATCCATCTTTGTTCAGGAGGAGAATGAAATAACACACCTGTGTCATCACTCATTTTATAGCTTCTAAAAAGGGGAGGATCTTCATGAGAAAATGAAAGTTTAACAGAAAGACATTGAAACAGTAGATATTAAATAATTTACTTACAATATTACAACTTCAGCAGAGGGGTCTTAGATCAGAGCCTATACTTAAAAGGATAGTTCATTAAAAAAAAAAAAAAAAAAAACATATTCTGGCATATTCTAAGTTCTCTTTAAAGAAATTTGGAAGAAGTCGAATTCAATCTCTCAGAGTCAAAGTTCCAGGTCTCAGAGAATATTAACTTTATTGCATGAACAACAAAGTGAGATGCCAGCTGAACATCTGATCTTTCCATAGTAAAACTCCATCATTTATCCTGCTTTCTTATCTCCCCTCATCCAATGGGCACCCTTCCAGCCCTCCTTTCTCCTCTAACTCCACCTTGCGATTACACAATACCACCTTATGATTTTGCAGCACTTAAATGCAAAGCTCTGCATCTTTTAAGATTTATTGTGGAAAAACCCCAGAGCTCCTCTTTACATGTGAGGTACCATTCTCTTAACGCTCTACCGGTCAACTAGGCCTCACTTCCGTGCCCATACACCAAATGATGCAATCTCCCAGTAGTTTTCCATGTTCTTCCAAGACCGTCTCATTACAGAAGGCCTAGTCATAATCGTATTGATACATAATCTTGTTTATATCATATAATCAGCGTAATTCTCCAACACGTCATTTCCAAACCTGCAATTATTTATTCCGCAGAACACAAAAGAAGATATTTGGGCGGGGGAATATTGTCAATGTTCAATGTTATTTTGGACCCAAACACTGTTCATTATATGGTAGCATTTTATTTTACTTTCCTGTTGCCCATGTACATACAACACAGGAATTTACAGGATTAAAAGAGTTTCTGTAGTCAGAAATGTACTGTGAATCTGGGTCATTTTCTTACGGATTACTGTGAAGCAACAGCCAAATGATGCTGACATCCCAGTAATTTACTGTTTTACTGTGAATTCACATGATAAAGTTGTCTTAGCTTGGGATCCCTAGATCTTGTTTATTCATATCTAGCCACATCAGAAGTGTGACAAATGAAAACATTTATTAAAATAATCTAGAATATAAAAGTTAGTCAAACTATGCTATTATTAGCATTATTTCAGCATAAAGATTTACCAATATACTATTTCAAATTCATAATTGTTTGCAGATGGATATTTCACAATAGTAAAGCAGCTGCTGAGATATATCTTTGAAAGGTGGGAAATCATCTTGCAAATCACCATGCGGCTCATGGCGACACATTGATGTCTTAAGACATGAAACGATCGGAGAAACCGAATAGTATTTATGTAATTTTTTTACCTCTTATCAGACAAATGTCATCTAGTATTCCCAGCGCCATAACTTCCGGCGAATAAAGTCAAAATACTGGCGTGATCAAATATATATATATACATAGATGCCTCATTCGACCGATCCGCGCAGGACCTAATGAGGAATCTATGTATATACTGTATCTATGATCGCACCGGTATTTTGCATGTATTTTGACCTTATTCGCCGGAAGTGATGGCGCGGGGACGGCTGATGCAGAGCCATAGCAAAAAAAGAAATACATTTTTAAATATGTATATTTTTCTTACACAAACGCATCGATTCACTTCAGAAGGCCTTTATTAACACCCCGGGGCCGCGTGGAGCACGTTATTTGAAGGACAGAGGCATTTTTTATGGACTTCAAAAACAGAGCAACTATTTCTGCTATTATTATGCTTGGATTAGCCAGAACATTTTTAATATAACTCATATTTTATTCGTCTGAAAGAAGAATGTCATATACACCTCGGATGACTTGAGGGTGAGTAAATCATCGGCTAATTTTCATTTTGGGTGAACTATCCCTTTAATGCCGCACTGCATGCTGGGTCCCTTCATAGTAGGCTACATATCCACTGTAGAAATACAGTATTATATTATAGATTTTGCAAGAAATTTCCAAGAGTTTTTTTTTTTAACCCTGAACCCACCCTAAACCTAACCCATAGTAAACTTATATTACTTTATAGTTACCTATAAGTGCACATACTGTAAAATAAAGTACAACCCATAATATCTTTTGCGTTCTGGAGACGAAAGAAAGTCATTCGCATTTGGAACAACATGAGGGTGAGTCAATGATAACAGAATTTTCATTTTTGAGTGAACTATCCCTTATTAAAAAGTGAAAACTATAAAGATAGTCTTTTAAATTGTTCTAAATATAAAATAATAGCAGAGTTCACACAACTATAATGACAATAAACAATATAATTTGAATCAAGTTTAGAATTATTTCTTCCAGCTGATAAATGATAAAAACTTTGACAGCCAATCAGAATCCATCCTGCTTTACGATTGAGCTTGAGCATTTCAAACGGACATAACGGCGCACAAATGGACATAAGGACATAGTTTAAGCATTTTGAACTGCGAGAGGCGTTACACTTTCTGTGTAATTTGAATGCGCAAGGCGGTCTGGTGGAAGCTAGATATTTTAATTTATAAAGTTTTAAATATGGATATTTTTCTTATAAAACTCGATCAATTGGCTTCAGAAGACCCGGAGCCGTGTGGATGCGTTTATGATGGATGGATGCACTGTTTTCAGCTTCAAACCCGTGAGCCCCATTCACTGACATTATAAAGCTTGGAAACATCAGGATATTTATTAATATAACTCAGATTGTTTTCATCAGAAAGAATAAAGTCATATATGATGATGGCTTGAGGGTCAGTAAATCATGGGGTAGTTTTTATTTTAAAGTGAACTAATCCTTTAAGGAACAATGTGTTCACAATGTGACAGAAACAATGTACATAACTTACAATTATTATTTCCTTTGGAAAGGATAAATGTACTAGCAAGTACAGCATGACCATAAACTACCAACTAAACTAAATTCTTAACTAGCATATGTTTTATATATTTTATTGTTATATTAAGATCTTTAGTTAGAAAAAAAAGCACATTCGTTTTCAGATGGTGAACAGCAAAGTTGATCCACCAGCTAGACCATGCATTAAACCAGCTAAAAACAGCCTGAACAAGGATTCACAGAGTTCATACAGGGCAGACGAGGCGTGTTAAGGTTCAGCTTTTGTTTTCAGCAGGGGGTATTGTGTGTTTGCTAAACATTTGCAACTGACTGTCACGCTCATAATAATGCTTAAGGTACAACTGATGTTATATTAAAATGTTAAGAAACCAGTCTACGAATAGTTCACATTCTCTTTTCACCCAGTGAGACTGTTTGTCTCGCACCATGAGCATCAAAAGGATACAAATTCAAACACTGGGTGTTTGACTGATGACATGCGGAATTAAAATATCATAAACCTTTGAGACAGACCATTTATTAGCTCTTTATGCTTCTGTAGAAGTCAGTATGACTTATTTTTCAACACTGAAATCAATTGGGAATTTTTAATTGATATACCCAAATTCATGTTTTGATGGCCACTATTAAATGATTTTTTATGAAATGTTATAAACCTCGAAAACATATGGCATTTAAATGAGCACTTTAAAATGTTAAATTCTTTATAAATATATATTGATGCTCTTACCAGGGAGTGGATAAGTGGTATTGTAAATATATTGAAGTAAATAAATATTATATTGAATAACAATTAGGGCTGTCAATCAGTTCATTTTTAATCAACTTTAATTACGTGTTAATTAGTTGCATCTCATTTGCAGAGAAATACAACCAAATGTTAATACAATTAATTACATTTGCATAGAGAAAATTCTTCAAAATGCTTAAACAAGAAATTCCTCTGTGATTTTTAATTTTTGCTAGGTTACTTCTACTTGTTTAGTACTTGAGGACAATGTAAAGTTTGTATGTTTTTGGCTAGATACTTGGACTATTTACTTTGTCCCTTCTTTCATTTAAAGGGGGATCTAATGCTATTAAATGCATTTTGACTTACACTGTTAAAGAGCTGGATTCTCATGCTAAACATGGCCAACATTTAAAAAAAATTGTTGAACATATGACAGAGTATTTCTGTGCCAAATACAGCTTCTTTTCAGCTATTTTTTTACAAAAAAAATTTCAGCTTCATACTCGTGAGACCCATTCACTGACATTATAAAGCTTGAAAACATCAGGATATTTATTAATATAACTCAGATTGTGTTCATCATAAAAAATGAAGTCATATGAACCTATGATGATGGCTTGAGGGTCAGTAAATCATAGGGTAGTTTTAATTTTAAATTGAACTAATCCTTTAAGTAACAATGTGTTCACAATGTGACAGAAATAATGTACATAACTTAAAATTATTATTTCCTTTGCACCAGCAAGTACAGTATGACCATAAACTACTGTGCTCAAAGTTCTTAACTATAGCATATTTTTTATATTTTTGTGTTGTATTAAGATCTTTAGTTGGAAAAAAAACACATTCGTTTTCAGATGGTAAACAGCAAAAGTTGATACACCAGCTAGACCATGCATTAAACCAGCTAAAAACAGCCTGAACAAGGATTCACAGAGTTCATACAGGGCAGACGAGGCGTGTTAAGGTTCAGCTTTTGTTTTCAGCAGGGGGTATTATATGTTTGCTAAATATTTGCAATTGACTGTCACGCACATAATAATGCTTAAGGTACAACTGATGTGATAATAAAATGTTAAGAAACCAGTCTACGAATAGTTAACTTTCTCTTTTCACCCAGTGAGACTGTTTGTCTCGCACCATTTAAGCATCAAAAGGATACAAATTCAAACGCTGGGTGTTTGACTGATGACATGTGGAATTAAAAATATCATAAACCATTAAGAAAGACCATTTATGAGCTCTGAGGTTAAGAATATTTCAGAGTACAGAGAATTTCTGTGCCAAATACACTCCTTCAGGATTCAAACAAGTTTCAGAAAGTTTTTTCAGAGTATAGCCCTGTATCACGTCATAAAGGACGGAAATCCTTGTTTGGGCACTTCTCCCGTATGAGCGGCAATGCGCACGTCAACCAGAGCAAGAGCAAGAGTGCGGCCATCAACAAGCTTGGCATGGCAGTGCTGCCATTTTGTTTTTAGACCACAAAATCAACAATGTCACTAAAAAAAGTGTGTTTCTGATTGTGAGGGAAAGATAAGAAAGATAACCATGTTCAGCTTCCCAAATAACGAAGCATTAAGGAAACAGTGGATGCAGTTTGTTTTCCCGGAGCAGCCACGGAATTCTGCAAGTGTGTTTGTTTGTTCTCGGTCATGGTGAGTCAAACTGCATCAAATGTCTGTGGTTTGTTGGCAATCGGCGTGTAAGTGCATGTAATGTAAACAACACAAATGTTTAGTGAATCGAAAGTTATCCAGGGAGTGTGTGTGCTTGAGATTCTTTAGATCCGCCCACTGCACTCCTTCACGAGTTCCCCTTCGAGGGAACTCGAACTGCGTCATCGTGACGACACTTTGGGGAACGCCCCTCGCGTAAAGCGTCTGAAGAAACTGTAGAATCAGCCCAATCCGATTGGTGTTGCGTGATGACGTAGTATGTGACGGCATACCCGGAAGATACAAAGAGACGTCTGAACGCAACAGAGATAGCTTTTTTGCTCTTCAGCGTGAGCGCTCAGTTCGGTTTCCCTCCCCCGAAATTCAACGGGGTGGTTCGGACTGTGGTCGGTCCCGAGCAGGTGCGGGTGATGGAGCAAGAAGTACGCTCTCTGCTGGTCAAGGAGGCTATAGAATATATTCCTCCACCAGACAGGGAGTCCGGGTTCTACAGCCGGTACTTCATAGTTCCCAAGAAGGATGGGGGGTTGCGTCCAATTCTAGATCTCAGGCATCTGAACCGGTCTCTGAGGAGATACAGGTTCAGGATTCTCACAATTCCAGCCATCGTGACTCAGATCCAGTTTGAGGACTGGTTCGTCACGATAGATCTGAAGGATGCATACTTCCATATCTCCATCCTTCCAGCTCACAGGAAGTTCCTGCGGTTCGCTTTTGGGGGCGAAGCGTACCAGTATCGGGTTCTTCCTTTCGGCCTAGCTCTCTCCCCTCGCACCTTCACGAAGTGTATGGATGCAGCACTGGCTCCGTTGAGACTCCAGGGCATCCGTATACTCAATTATATCGACGACTGGCTGATTTTGGCTCAGTCGTACGATATGGCGGTTCGACATCGAGATGTCGTTCTAGCCCACATAAGGTGCTTGGGTCTCAGACTCAACATGAAGAAGAGCGTGTTGACGCCCTCCCAGATGACTACGTTCCTGGGGGTTGTATGGGATTTGACGCTGATGCGGGCACAGCTGTCCCCCGCACGCGTGGAGTCCATACTGGCGATGGTCTCGAGAGTGAAACTGGGCCGCAGCCTCACTATGAAGCAGTTTCAGAGACTGCTGGGTCTCATGGCAGCGGCAGCCAACGTGATTCCGTTCGGTCTGCTTTACATGAGACCCCTCCAGTGGTGGCTGAGAACCAAGGGGTTTTCCCCCAAGGGGAATCCTTTCCGCATGATCAGGGTAACGCGCAGATGCCTCTGTTCCCTCGTCATGTGGAAGAAACCTTGGTTCCTGTCCCAAGGGCCAGTGTTGGGAGCATCGTGTTGCCGGAAGTCCGTTTCAACAGACGCTTCCCTCACTGGTTGGGGCGCGGTCATGGAAAGCCGCTTTTCTAGGGGTCTGTGGGGGACCCGGCATTCTTCCTGGCATATCAATTGCCTGGAAATGCTGGCGGTCTACAAGGCTCTGAGGAGCTTTCTCCCGGACCTCCCATGGTGCGTCGGCCACCATGTCCTGATACGATCCGACAACATGTCGGCAGTATCGTATCTAAACCACCAGGGGGGCCTGAGGTCGCGCCCTCTTTGCAGACTGGCGCATCAGGTCCTTCTGTGGTCCCAGGGGAAGTTGTCATCCCTCAGGGCGATGTACATCCCCGGGGACCAAAATCAGGGAGCAGACATCCTGTCGAGGCAGGGGCTGAGGCCCGGGGAATGGCGACTCCACCCCGAGGTGGTGGAGGCTATGTGCGAGCGGTTGGGCCCGGTAGAAGTGGATCTATTTGCGTCTCAAGAGACGTCCCACTGCCCGCTGTGGTTCTCCCTCACTCATCCGGCCCCACTGGGGCTGGATGCCATGGCACAGATGTGGCCGAGGCTGCGTCTGTACGCTTTTCCCCCGATTGCTCTGCTCCCGGGAGTTCTGGAACGTGTCCGCCGGGAGGGCGTCAGCCTTCTCTTAGTAGCACCCCGGTGGCCCACTCGAGTATGGTTCTCCGACATCATCGACCTGCTGGATGGTCCCCCATGGCAGGTCCCTCTGAGGAGGGACCTGCTGTCTCAGCCCAGGGGTACGATTTTCTACCCCCGGCCAGAGGTATGGGATCTCTGGGTCTGGCCCCTGAGGGGGCTCAGTTCCTAGCAGAGGGCCTGTCGGCGGGTGTTGTGGAGACCCTACTCAGTTCCAGAGCTCCATCCACCAGGAGGTTGTACAGCCTAAAGTGGAATGTATTTTCCACTTGGTGTAGAGAGCGGGAGGTGAACCCAGTTAACTGCCCGGTGGCTTCAGTGCTGGAGTTCCTTCAGGACCGCTTCTCCGCCGGTCTTTCCCCGTCCACACTTAAGGTGTATGTGGCTGCCATTGGGGCTTTCCACGCACCTTTAGGTGATGCGACATTGGGAAGGCACCATCTGGTTGTACGATTCCTCCGTGGGGCTCGGAGGATGAGGCCTGCGGCTCATTCCAGGGTCCCAACCTGGGACCTGGCAGTGGTGCTCGAGGGGTTGGCTGAGGCCCCCTTTGATCCGCTGGAGTCGGCTGAGGCGAGAATACTGACCTTCAAGGTGGCTTTTCTCCTTGCCATCACTTCTCTGAGGAGAGTGGGGGACCTCCAGGCCTTGGCGGTCACGCCGACTTGCCTGGAGTTTGCCCCTGGCATGGTTAAAGCCATATTGCATCCCAGCCAGGGCTACGTGCCCAAGGTGCCATCTAACAGGGCAAGGTCAGTGGTTCTCCAGGCATTCCATCCTCCACCTCACGTGACGGCGGAAGAGAGCCGACTTCACCTCCTCTGCCCCGTGCGGGCATTGAGGATCTATTTGGAGAAGTCTGCTCAGTGGAGAAGGTCAGACCAGTTGTTGGTGTGTTTTGGCTCACGCAAGAAGGGGCTGCCTGCGTCCAAACAGACGATCAGTAGTTGGATTGTCCAGGCTATAGCCATGGCTTATCAGGTGCACAACTTGCCTTCACCTTTAGCCGTGAGGGCCCATTCTACTAGGAGCATGGCCTCCTCTGTGGCCCTCCTTTCTGGAGCCTCTATGCAGGAGATCTGCGAGGCGGCGGGGTGCTCGCCCCCTAGTTGTGCCTGGTTTCCAGCTTCACACTGGGGTGGGTATGATTGGTGCGGGATAGTTGGTACTCGTTCCCCAAAGTGTTGTCACGATGACGCAGTTCGAGTTCCCTCGAAGGGGAACGTCTCGGGTTATGACTATAACCCTTGTTCCCCGAGAAGGGAACGAGACACTGCGTCTCGTGTCCACCCAATCATCAGAGCGCTCGCTTCATCGCAAAGAACGCTATCTCTGTTGCGTTCAGACGTCTCTTTGTATCTTCCGGGTATGCCGTCACATACTACATCATCACGCAACACCAATCGGATTGGGCTGATTCTACAGTTTCTTCAGACGCTTTTCGCGAGGAGCGTTCCCCAAAGAGTCGTCACGATGACGCAGTGTCTCGTTCCCTTCTCGGGGAACAAGGGTTATAGTCATAACCCGAGACGTTCTCTATTTTCGGAAAGAATCAGTACAGCGTATTTGTCTTTTATAAATATGATAAAACTAAAGACTCTTCGGAGATATGAGGGATGCACTGTGGTATGACCCTTTAAGTATAATTTATTTAATCTAAGTATAACTTTTAATCAAGTATAATCAAGTACATGGGTTCAGGAGATTATTGCACAGTATTTTTAAGAAATCCTCAATGACAAAATGCATGACTGGAAAATTAGTCTGCAGGTGCATTTGAAATGATTTAACTAATCATCTTGTAATGAATGTTCAATTTTAATTTCTGAGTATGAAACCTATTAAGTTACTTATTAAGTGCAAAAAGTGCCACCATAATCAAAGCACTCTCTCAATATTCAAAGTGCAAACAGAGACCAAAACAGAGACCAGAACTAAGAGGTGGTTACAACTACACAGCCCAGCCAGACTATTATATGTGGCCTAATTTGTGCGTATTAGGGAGCTTGCATTTACTTTCGCTTTCAAATTTGCTATCGCACGTACTCAGTGTACAGGGAGTGGCGGTGCTGAGAGAATAGTTAACATTCTCTTTTCACCCAGTGAGACTGTTTGTCTTGCACCATGAGCATCAAAAGGATTCAAATTCAAACACTGGGTGTTTGACTGATGACATGTGACATTTAAAATATCATAAACCTTTAAGACAGACCATTTATGAGCTCTGAGGTTATGCTTCTGTAGAAGTCATTGTGACTTATTTTTCAACACTGAAATCAATTGATAATTTTTAATTGATATTCAAATTCATGTTTTGATGGCCACTATTAACTGATTTTTTATGAAATGTTATAAACTTTGAAAACAATTGGCATTTAAATGAGCACTTTAAAATGTTAAATTCTTTGTGAATATATATATTGATGTTCTTACCAGGGAGTGGATAAGTGGTATTGTAAATATATTACAGTAAATAAATATTATATTGAATAACAATTAGGGCTGTCAATCAGTTAATTTTTAATACATTTTAATTACGTGTTAATTAGTTGCATCTCAATATTTGCAGAGAAATACAACCAAAGGTTAATACAATTAATTACATTTGCATAGAGAAAATTCTTCAAAATGCTTAAACAAGAAATTCCTCTGTGGTTTTTATTTTTGCTAGGTTACTTACTTCTACTTTTTTAGTATGTGAGGACAATGTAAAGTTTGTATGTTTTTGGCTAGATGCTTTCGACTTTTTACTTTGGATTTTTATTCAGTGTCCCTTCTTTCATTTAAAGCTACACTATGTAACTTTTCCGTCCACTAGAGGTCGCCTGTTCAAAACAAAGGCGTAGTTTGATGACAGCACGTTTGAGCGCAGAATCTCGGGACATGTGGTCTTCACCTCACAGCCGGTGGAAAACAGTCAGGATAGGACTCGGGCAGAAATCATGTTCATGGATGCGATTATTAACATTACTGTAGTGAAGCAGAGCAGGACCGAGTGTTGTGGAGCTGAGCAAGGCCGCAGGAGTGATTGAAGAGCGGGACTGTTATTATGGCATAGTCGCTGGCGGGACTTTTATTATGACACGGTTGCCGGCGCAACTTCCTCTTTTCCAGTCATGAGTTTGAGGTAACGCAACTCTGTTTATCGTATTAGATATATCTGAGTGTGTTGAAAAGGAAGTTATGACGTTCGCTCAGCGGCTGCTATGACACTTCACACTGCAGTGAGAGTAAAGTGTTTCACTGAATAAAACCGGAGACCGAGGGTGACGCAGATATGACGCAATCGACAGGCGACTCCCTCACACGCATAGCTCACACGTCCCAGTTCCTCGGTTAAAATAGCAATTTCTCACGATTTACAAATAGTTGGAAACATTTAGGATATTCTAAGTACTCAACTGAACAAAATATATAACACTGGCCTGGTGGTTTCTGGATATTTTACTGCAAAAATCCTACATAGTTCACCTTTAAAGGGGGGATCTAATGCTATTTCATGCACTCTGACTTATTTACACTGTTAAAGAGTTGGATTGTCATGCTAAACATGGCCAACATTTCAAAAAATGAGTTGGATGTATTTCTGTGCCAAATACACTCCTTCAGGATTCAAACAAGTTTCGGAAAGTTTTTTTTTTCCGAGTATGGCCCTTTATGATGTAATTTTGTTTTTAGACCACAAAATCAACAATGTCACTAAAGAAGTGTGTTTCTGATTGTCAGGGAAAGATAACCTTGTTCAGCTTCCCAAATAACCAAGTGTTTGTTTTCCCGGAGCAGCAAAGGAGTTCTGCAAGTGTGTTTGTTTGTTCCCGGTCATGAGGTGGTGAGTGAAACTGCATGCATATAATGTAAACAACACAACAATTGCATAGAGGCTACACTTCAAACCAGGAGAGTTATTGTAATGTAGGCTGCACACAAATTAATGTTAATGTTAATTAAAGACCAAGGCTAGTAAACGTCTCCTATAAACTGTATGTTTAAGCTCCTATAAACTTAAAGGGATAGTTCACCCAAAAATTAAAATTCTGTCATCATTTACTCACCTTCAAGTTGTTTCAAACCTGTATGAGTTTCTTTGTTCTGCTGAACACAAAAGAAGATATTTTGAAGAATGTTTATAACCAAGCAGAGAGAGCAACCATTGACTACCATTGTACACAACAAAGAAACAGGTTTCGCATAACTTGAGGGTGAGTAAATGATGACAGAATTTAAATTTTTGGGTGAACTAACCCTTTAACCATGAACACAAAAGCCACACCACACCACACCACACCACACAAATGGCTTTTAATAGGTTTATTTTGTTAGCAAACATGAACTATAATTCAGTTCTTTCCATCGATCAATTACTTTCAGATTTAAAAGATTTCATGAGGTTAACTTATACCCTTTGTGGTCAGTCTGTACAAATGCTTGTTTGCTTTTCAGCCCCTTTAAATACAATTTAAATACCGGTGGATGTGAACGCACAGTGAGAAAAAAAAGGTCTGTAAATTTGGATGATTATAAAACACAAAAATGAAAGCATCATTGACAACATTCAAAAGTCAACTAAAAACTCAGCTCTTCCGTGTCCACTTAACCTAAAAAAAAAAAAGCCTTTCTTTTCCTCTTTCTTCCATTTTTCCCTCCCTACTCTAGCCTGTGCTACACTGAGCAATGTACACTGACTCAGTATTTCAGGCACTTGTTGCGCTTACTCGCTTCTTCATGACCAATCTCTTCATGTACTACCAAGTTGGAAGTTGCTTTGGATAAAAGTGTCTTCTAAATGCATAAATGTAAATGTAAATGTTGTGATCATGATGGTTATTGTAGTTTTAGACTAAATGTGAACATGCATTTACTCCTCTCACTTGCACAAAAACAGATTTAGTATTTCTAAAAATGTATAAAAACAGTGAAATGCAAACTCAGAATATTATGCAAACCTACAACAATTAAATATGTTAAATAAAACAAATATTTTTATGGATTTAATCTCACTTTATTGACCAATGTACTTGCTGATGATTCAGTAAAACAAATAAACAAAAATTACTTGAGGCATTTTGTTTTTATAGGTTAAGTAAGTGTTAAACTTTCTTCTCCTGCTTCTATTCTTCTGCAATCCAGAATGGCAGCACAGCTGAAAGGTTTGTTTGAGATTTACATTTGCCCCAAAAAAAAAGCATTTGAATAATACACTTGTGAAGATTCACTCAGCTGTTTCAAATTGTCAAATCGGTTCTGTCTCAAAAGTGTGGACACACCCTTTTAATGTTTTTTAAAAGGGCGTGTAATTCAAGTCTGATGACATTAAGCTGAATCTGATGTGGAAGAATGTGACCTGGCCTGTAACCATGTAATTTTGAAATTGTTCTTTTGAAGGTGTTCCGCAGGCATGTGTAGGTGTGATGTAGCCTACAGGTGTTCTCGTGCTTTTGACTCTAGTTTATTTGTATGGTGTCAGCTTGAGTTAACGCATTGAGTTATGTAATTAGATTACCTTTTTCCAAATAACTAGTAAAGTAACACATTACTTTTAAATGTACAAAAAATATATACTTTTCAAATACATAACACAAGTTACTTTGTTTTCCCATTTATTGACTGACAGCTCTCCTGTCTCCAAGTTGAGAAAAATAATGACCCAGATAGCAGACCAACACTGAATCAACGTTGAATCAATGTTAAAGGTGCTCTATGTAAAAAAAGTTCTTGTGAGGTGTGTGTTCTGACTTCTTATTACGAATCGCTCCTGCGGCCTTGCTCAGCTCAACAACACTCGGTCCTGCTCTGCTTCATACTATAGTAACGTTAATAATCACATCCATGAACATGATTTCTGCCCGAGTTCTATCCCGATTATTTTCCACCGGCTGTGAGGTGAAGACCTCATGTCCCAAGATTCCGCGCTCAAACGTGGCGTCATCAAACTACGCCTTTATTTTGAACAGGCGACCTCTAGTGGACGGAAAAGTTACATAGTGCAGCTTTAATGCATCAACTACAATATAATTGAATCAATGTTGAAATTTAACATTAATTTTGCATCAGATTTGTAACTTTGCACCCTGAAATAATGTTATTTCAACAATGAAAAATAGATCAAGATGGGCATAAAATCTATATTTTTTCTACTTAAATTAAATCACTTATTTAACACTGAATCAATGTTAATGCATCAACCAAATGATCATTGAATCAATGTCACATTGCTATCTGGGGAGTAAGTGCAGAGGCGTTGTATGTGTTGTCCTACCATCTGTCCTCTCGATCCCATTCCCTCACACCTCCTTCAAGCCATCTCTCCTACACTCCTACCAGCACTCACACACACCATCAACACATCGCTCTGCACCGGCATTTTCCCTACCACATTCAAGCAGGCTCAGGTAACTCCACTGCTTAAGAAACCCACATTAAACTCATCACTCATAGATAGCTTCAGACCTGTTTCTCTCCTACCATTCATAGCGAAAACTCTTGAACGAGTTGTTTTCAACAAGGTTTCCTCCTTCCTCTCACAGAATAATCAGCTGGACGTCATCCAATCCGGTTTCAAAAGGGGCCACTCCACAGAGACTGCATTACTGTCGGTCACTGAAGCCCTGCGGATAGCTAAAGCTGATTCCAAGTCATCAGTCCTCGTCCTCCTTGATCTATCTGCTGCCTTTGACACGGTCAATCATCTGATTCTTCTGTCCACCCTCTCATCACTGGGCATCACAGGGACTCCGCTCCATTGGTTTGAGTCACATGGCTTCTCATACCACTGCTATGCTGATGACACTCAGCTCTACCTTTCATTCCAACCAGACTAAAATAGTAGCTGCAAGAATCTCCAGCTGTCTGGCGGACATCTCTGCATGGATGAGAAAACATCACTTGCAGCTCAACCTGGCAAAGACTGAGTTTCTTGTCTTCCCTGCCAGTCCCACTATACAACATGACTTCACCATCCAGTTAGATACATCCTTGATTTCCCCATCAAAGTCAGTCAGAAATCTTGGAGTAACATTTGATGACCAGTTGTCCTTCAGAGAACACATTTCTAAGATAACTCGCTCATGCAGGTTTGTGCTCCACAACATCAGGAAGATTAGACCGTTCCTAACAGAGCACACAACACAGCTTCTTGTCCAGGCCCTGGTTATTTATAGACTTGACTACTGCAATGCGCTTCTGGCTGGACTCCCCTCTTGTGCGATCCAAACACTTCGAATGATCCAGAATGCAGCAGCACGTCTTGTCTTCAACGAGCCCAAAAGGACCCACGTCACACCTCTCTTCATCTCTCTGCACTGGCTACCACTCGCTGCTCGTATCAAGTTTATGGCGCTGGCGCTTGCCTACAGAGCCACCACGAGCTCAGCTCCTGCATACTTTGACTCGATTCTACGAATCCACAACCCCACCAGAAGCCTTTGCTCAGCTAAGGAGCGACGGCTTGTGGTACCAGTGAGATGGTGGTCCAGTGGGTTAAACCATGGACCTGATATGCAGAAGGTTGCTGGTTCAATCCCAGCGGTCACCACCAGTGTGTCCTTGAGCAAGGCACTTTACTCCATGTTTCTCCAGGGGGATTGTCCCTGTAATAAGGGAGTAGTAAGTAAGTAGTAAGTCGCTTTGGATAAAAGCGTCTGCCAAATGCATAAATGTAAATGTACCATCACAGAAAGGCAAAAAATCCCATTCCAGAACATTTTCATTCAACGTACCATCACAGAAAGGCAAAAAATCCCATTCCAGAACATTTTCATTCAACGTTCCAAGCTGGTGCAACGATCTTCTCACTGCCATCTGAAACGCAGAATCATTGACAACATTCACAAGTCAACTAAAAACTCAGCTCTTCCGTGACCACAAAAAAAGCCTTTTTTTCCCTATTTCTTACCTTTTTCCCTCCCTACTCTAGCCTGTGCTACACTGAGCAATGTACATGGACTCAGTATTTCAGGCACTTGTTGCGCTTACTCGACTCTTCATGACCAATCGCTTCCTGTACTCCCAAGTTGTAAGTCGCTTTGGATAAAAGTGTCTGGTAAATGCATAAATGTAAATGTAAATGTTGTGCTCATGATGGTTATTGTAGTTTTAGACTAAATAAGAACATGCATTTGTTCCTCTCACTTACACAAAAACTTAGATTTAGTATTTCTAAAAATTTATAAAAACAGTGAAATGCAAACTCAGAATATTATGCAAACCTACAACAATTAAATATGTTAAATAAAACAAATATTTGTATGGATTTAATCTCACTTTATTGACCGATGTACTTGCTGCTGATTCAGTAAAACTAATAAGCAAAAATGACTTGAGATGCTTTGTTTTTATTGGTTAAGTAAGTGTTAAACTTTCTTCTCCTGCCTCTATTCTTCTGCAATCCAGAATGGCAGCACAGCTGAAAGGTTTGTTTGAGATTTACATTCGCCAAAAAATAGAACTGTGTTGGCTGTAGTCAGATGACTTTAGTGGTCACCCTGCTACATTACTGCTGAAAAAATAAAATAGACAATGTTTACAAGATTTCAACTTTAATATGATGATTTTGTAAGGAATTTTCATCATTTTACTTTTTTCATATTTTAAAGTTGCATTTATTTGGTTCTTTGTTCAATATCACACCATTATTTAATTTTTATTAGATGTCAGCACAAAACTCTAATCTGTGCAAACTTTGCTGAAATGAAACATCTTGCTTTGGTCTACTCTGGAAGTGTTCTGTTAACTCTTTGTCCCTTGAGAAGATATACTAAAATGGTTGCTGAAATTGATATTTTTCATGGCCACAGAAAAATAATTATTTCTTTGAATTTACCTAAGCGCTTAAAGCGCATTAGCAAGATTGATCATTAAACATACGGACACAATACATACATAACACGATACATACATGATAAGAGGTAAGGTTAAAATGGTTGGAGGGAAAAGGGTTCCGAACAGATGGATGAAGTTATGCAGAAAGTCTATAACCTTTTGGAAGAACCACCATTAATAAACTTCTTTGTCTGAACAAAGAGTTTACAGTTTTACTAACTACACAGCGATTTCTGTTTCGTACTTTACTTGCATTTAGCCTGAGCTGTAGAAGACCGTCCGAGGTGAAATCGCAGCAGAAAGTTTGTTGGTTCCATCCGATGGCATTGAAGTGGCAGTCAAGTTCTTCTGCATCGATTGAAGAAGAAATGATGAGATTGCGTGGTTGCTTCGACTCCGTGGAGGAAGTTGCACATGGCATGCAGAGTTTGGGCCTTCTGGTACATGGCCTTTGGCTCTGTGTTTGTGGAAGCCTGCCATGTGGACAGCCTGCTGGCGGGAGCCCACAGACACAGTGTCTCGTGTCCGTGGAGCAGGAGAAGAGAGAGAGGGAGGGACGAGTGCATTGCTCCTTAAGAAGTCTGCAGGAGGTCACCACCTCCTGAAGTAGACTTGACCAATGAGATTGTTGGGATTTCCAAGCGGGAAGTTCCTTTGGAGATTTTATGGCCCTTTGTTTTAAACATGAAATCGAAAGGGTCTGTGCCCATTTATACTCTAATTAATGCAACAAACACATATTGCCTCCTACGAGAACGTGACATACAAGAAAGTGTAAGTCGTGAAGCGAGCATTAATTTGATAGGAGACACAACATATATGAGGTTACCTGAAATTGTCTTATGAACAATTTACTTTCTTAAGTGAAATACAATGCTATGGACCCTTTACAAGACAGTTATGTGTCTACATACAAGGTCATAGGGTGCTTGTTTATTTATAGACGGTTTGTCTATAACTTGAGGCAAGTTATAAGTTATAATAGAGACTTTCCATGTGGCCAAATTCCTTTGGGGTCGTAAAACGTCTTATCAGTTTTGTTTCCAGGGTAACCGAGGATCCTTCTCTGTTGTGTTAGGGGAAGGTCTGTTACTAAAGCACAAAGTATTTAAAACATATTTGTTAAATGTAACTGGCAACTATGTGTCTGATTTGCCCCAATCACTACAACATATAGTTATTACTTACCTTCCTTTGAAATCAAATATCTGTGATTTCTTGTTGATTTCTTGTTGCATCGCTGCATCAGGAAGAGAAATACAATAACATGAATGAAGTTCCAAGCGAGAAATTTTAGGAAATCAACATGAATTTATGAAGTCAACTTATGTGACGTCCTCCCAAAATGTTTAGTTGTATTAAGAATTGCCGCGCCTCAAAAACCTTTTGTGTTTTATTTTGAATTTAAAGTCATTCCAGTCAAGTAATGTTTACAAAGTAACAAAGGCAAAGCATGCAAACAGTACAGATGACTAAATTGTTTCAAGTAAGTTCAACAAATTATTGGACATTAAGTAAAGTTAACTAAAAAGTAAGACTGTTGAATTTTACAGTGGATGCAGTCGTCCAAATTTTAGAAGCACACCATGTCGCTGCAAGAGAGAGGGGAAGTTATTTTTAATAAAGATTACAAGGGCACATGAATTTAAAAAAATAAAGATGTGCACAGATAAATCATAATAAATACTGCAATATTCCATAAAAAAAATAAGAATTGTCCATTTTGATTTCACTGTGAAAAAAAGATAATACATAATACAAATTTCAAGTTTTATGCTTACATTGTAAATGAACCCTGTAGTAGGTGTAAAGGTATTTTATTTCATAAATGCATATCTTTTTCAGTTCATCACACCAGACGAACAAGTCTTATTCTACTTGGTTTCCACTTTTATTTCTCATTGCTGCTTCCACATACAAACTTAACTCCCTCTTCACCCACTGCCCCCTAGAGCCTATGCAGGAGCTGCATACTATATATGAAACACCAATTACAGATCTATATTCAAACAGCTTGAATAGTCACCAAATATTGTAAGGAACAAATACGAGTTATATATTCAGTGCAGTGTGTCTCACTGTAGAATCAGAAGAGCTGCTGGATTCAGTGCAGCAGGAAGTAGGAGAGCAGAGAACAGCAGAGGAACAGGAAGCTCTGGGTGACGCTCTGAGCACCGTTACACAGGTTCCCCTCACAACATGAGACGCCCTCAACATTAGGAACTGCAGCATCACAAACTGATTTAAACGCACAGCCTTTTACACCCACTAACTGGCCTCCAGAAGTCCCTGATGAAAGGAAAGAAACAGGTTGATTCCATCTTTATTGGTATAGGTGATCATTAAACGTTTAAACTGAAGAGTTTAAAGATCATGACCTTAATCTTCTTCCTTATCCAGATTCTCACCTGTTGCTTTAATGCAGAGATCTTCACTCCCTGAACAGCTCACTGTGTTTGAGCAGTTCTTATTTACGTCACAATAGTAACATTTCTTTCCATTGGGGGTATTATTGCTGAGATCTACAGGAGGAAAAATAGATTTGTAACTTTATTTACAGGGTCCTGGTCTTATTGTGCACACAACATATAGATGCTCATTATTCCAAAGAATCCCTTTATGACTGTAAACTGTTGACTATAAAGTACAATACCTGGAGCAGCTTGGCTATTACACAGGTCTGTGCTACAGCAGTAAGAAGAGACCCACTTGGACAGCCATTGTCATAGCACCAATGCCACCTAAAAACATGAATAATATAGGAATGAACAGTTCAACTGCACATTATTTTGATAGTAAATATATTTATAAATCTGAGTAGAAATGAAAAAAAAAAAAAAAAGTAGTAAGTTTCCCAAAAATGATCACTAGTGATCTTTAAAAAAAAAAAAAAAATTAAAAGTGGAGTATGTCGTTTCTTCGACGCTAGTAACACAAACATTACAAAAATAGAGCATGTTGCATATTTTCAAACAATCTTGAAATGCCCCTTTCATGCATCGCGCCTGCTCCAAATCAAACATCACAAATACTGCTTGTGAAGGCATGTCTCAACCGGGAAAAGTGACACTTGATATTTAATCTTATTAGATGATTAGTTTACTGTATTGGATAGATTTTACTTTCAATCAAACATTTACAATGGGTTTGTAAAAGATCTTTTTATGCATGTTTTTGTTGCAAATACGCTGTTCTGACCAGCAGGGGTCACCAGCGTGTGGCGTTTCAAACCATACGCTTGGAAACCATGTTAGAAGCAGAGAATCATCGGTTTAATTTAGGGATGCACCCATACCACTTTTTTTCAGACCAAGTAAAAGTACAAGTACTTACATTTGGGTACCGATACGACTACTTAATAATACCATTACAGTTCTTCTAACAATGTTGTTTTCATCAGATGTTTTTCACTTTCTGACTGTAACAAAGTAAGCAGGGCACAACCTAACAGGGGGTTAGTTCTAACACACATGGTTTAAAACTTTCCACATGTGCCAGCATGACGAAACTTATGCCATATCAACACTATATAGAGAAAAAAACTATAGAAGCCAAAATAAAAAAAATCTATAGAAGATATCACTGAACATTTATTTAACCATAGTAAATTAAATTAAACTTATGTGTTTTCTCTCCTAATCCATGCTCACATATTGTATTTAAAAATACTGGACTAAAGCTCTGTGATAGTGAGTAAGTGATAAGCACAAGAGAAGAATGGAAATCATAATGGTCAAACTACATTCTTTAAATATAAAACAAAGGAAGAAGATAAGTAGGCAGGCTAATAAATTTGTGGCAACACTGTGTGCTCATGTGCAGCTCAATCATTCAAGTCTGTCAGCTTCTGTGTGCATTCAACAGCATGTGCTGCTGCTCCTCTCAGCCACTCACTGAACAGGGTAGATGCAGAGAGAGGTGGGATGGCAGAGGGAAAGCAAGACCTCGCGCTCGCAGGACAGTACTAACGACATTTGTAAAGTTAATGAGCTTTGTCAAAAAAGTCGCTAGATTTGTCGCTAAGTTGGCAACACTGATCGTCCTGAAGAACCCTTTATATGCTGAAATGGTTCTTTGAGTTTAGGGTTCTTTATTCCCGCCTTTTCGTTTTTCAAATTAGTAGGCCTAACTGTCAAAACCGCATTACTGATTTTCTGGAGCTCAACTATACAACTACACAGCTGTCAACACACCCTAGACAGGTAAATTATGTCTTTCTAAAAAATTTCTATAATTTTTAACTTTAAATATTGTAACTGGTTTAATACCCATCATGTCTTTTTTCTCTTTTTAGTTTAACAGAACATGTAAGTGTGAGCAGCTCTGTTCAGTTAAGGATACTCATCTCTTCTCCACAAAGTAAGTAACAGAAATATTGAATTTATGATCCATATTTTTAGATTTTAAAAAAAATATTACTCTATGCCTAAACATACCCAGTCACAAAGGAAGAGACACATTGTAACTCTTAAAACTTAATTGTGTATTTCAGAAGCTGTCAAGTATCACAACCTCAATATCTGCAGAAAGAAACTGACACTCAAAATACACACATATTGGAAGACGTAATGACTTCAAAATGATTCTATTTAGCACCAAAAAGGGGTCTGCTATTGTTACAAGCCGAACTCCTTAACTACATTTTCAGACCCTTCGTTTCTACGGGCGGGAATTCCCCTAGAAGCATCTATATTGGCCCAACCGGACATGGTTCCCGGAACTAGTGCTCCTCGCGACAGCACCTCCTTGGCCCATTCCTCTGAGGAAGGACCTCCTGACTCAGAGACGGGGCACCCTATGGCACCCGCGTCCGGACCTCTGGAAACTCCATGTCTGGTCCCTGACGGGACGCGGAGGTTCTAGGTGACCTACCATAAGCGGTAGTTGACACCCTCTACGAGGCGCCTCTATGCGTTGAAGTGGAACCTGTTTGTCGATTGGTGTTCTTCTCGCCGAGAAGACCCCCGAAGATGTTCGATCAGGTCTGTGCTTTCCTTTCTACAAGATGGGTTGGAGCGAAGGCTGTCTCCCTCCACCCTTAAAGTCTATGTTGCCGCTATCTCTGCTAATCATGAGCTAGAAGATGGAAAATCTCTAGGTGAGCACGATCTGATCGTCAGGTTCCTGAGGGGGGCGAGGAGACTAAATCCGCCTCGCCCTCCCTCTATACCCTCTTGGGACTTAAAGGTACGGTAGGTAAGAATGATCTAAAACACTTTTGTCCAAATTTTTTTAAACTTTCTTTATATGTCAATACATAATTAAAATGTAAGTACTCTGAAAAAGAGAGTATAAAAATCGAGTGACTCTAGACTTTTTAATCTGCAATAAACACCGCTCATTATTTTTGTTCGGGCCGACAAAAGTGATTGGCTTGGGCGCCTGTCACTCTCTCTCGCTACCATGGCTACCGCCCCTTTTGCTACAGGATCTGCCCACATGCGCGCACCCCAATGTTGCCAAGTCGGGCTACTTCAAACACTGTTGCCGCGGGCTGTTTTTCATGTTCGCGGGTTGAAGCAACCCCAATTATGTGATATTTTGCCCCGGGATTTGCGAATTTTAGCAGGCAGCCCTACCAAAAAGGCACATATTTTACCGCCCAAACATGATTTTTACCGGAGAAACACTTGTTTAGGCTTGTTTTGGGCTAGTTTTGAGTAGCAATTGGGCGGATTTTGTTTAGAAAACCTGGCAACCCTGGCGCAACCATTTGATTTGAGGAGTTCACGAGGCTGTATTTCTGCTGGACAGGAAATCTTTCATTTTGATTATACATTTTTTTGGTTTATGTTTTCATGAAGTATGTATCACTAGCACACGTAGCTGCCTAATATAGCTAATATAACATTACTTAGCATAAAGTTAAAATGTTATACACTAAACGAGCCATTAGTAGAGATGATAAATACTCAATATGCTTAGCTCAAGTTGATCGCTGTCGTGTTGAATTTCTCAAAATGTAACTTTAGATAACAAAATGCATGTGTAAAAGCTAGTACACCGCATCCAGGAACTTTTTTTAGAACTAAGTCAGCTTTAGCTACTACCCTCTGTCTAAACTCTTTTACCATGTTCACCGGGAACTTTACCTGCACGTTTATTTCGGCCCATGGTTTGTTTTTATATTCTCTACCTATGTTTACTGATGCTTTTATCTTGTATCTATGTGTGTCGTAGACACTGTGTTGTGTGTGTATTTGAAACTTTACCAGTATCGTTATTCTAGCTTGATAGTGAGTACTAAAAGACATCTTATTTGTTTATATTCATAATGATAAAGTTAGATTTTTTATTACATGTGATTCTGACATGATGTCACTACATGCATTTCTTCTCCGCTCGCCTCAGGTAAATAATGCGTCTTTCAGCTGACGGTCGGCGTGGCGCGTTCATGTGTTTTGGGGGCGTGGCTTTGTAAAGAGCCCAGAAGGGAGAAGGTGGAGTGAATGGAAATAATGAGCTGTCTTTAAAACAGTCGTGAGAGGTCTACAGACACTCAATTTTCATACTTTCTTTTTCAGAGTACTTACATTTTAATTATGTATTGATATATAAAGAAAGTTTAAACAAATTTGGAAAAAAAAGTTTTTTAACCAAATCCTACCTACCCTACCTTTAACTCTGGTGCTGACTGCACTACAGAGAGTGCCCTTTGAGCCTTTGCAGTCAGCTGAGTTTAAAATCTTGTCATAAAGACAATACTCCTGACTGCGTTGGCCTCCATCAAGAGGGTAGGGGACCTGCAGGCATTTTCGGTTGACAAATCGTGCCTGGAATTCGGGCCTGGTAACTCTCATGTGATCATGAGACCCTGGCCTGGATGTGTGCCCAAGGTTCCCACTACTCCCTTCCGGGACCAGGTGGTGAGCCTGCAAGCGCTGCCTTCGGAGGAGGCAGACCCAGCCCTAGATTTTCTCTGTCCCGTCCGTGCTCTCCGGACTTACGTGGACAGAACGCAAAGCTTCAGGACCTCAGAGCAGCTCTTCGTCTGTTACGGAGGACAGCAGAAGGGAAAGGCTGTCTACAAGCAGAGGATGGCCCACTGGATAGTGGATGCCATCGTCTTGGCTTATGAGTCCCAAGACGTGCCCTGCCCGCTCGGGTTAAGAGCCCACTCCACTAGGGGTGTTGCCTCTTCCTGGGCGCTGGCTCGTGGCGCCTCGTTGAGAGATATTTGTAGAGCTGCGGGCTGGGCAACACCTAACACGTTCGCTAGATTCTATAGCCTCCGTGTAGAGCCAGTATCTTCCTGTGTGCTCACTTCCCATAGTCAGTAACACCGAAGTGCCTTTTCTAGTGTCGGCTTGCTGCGCCATTCCCTCCCCTATGGTAGACGGATACGTGCGCTTATTCTGCTCCAGTCGAGTTCCCCAGAACGGCAAACCCTGTTGAGTCCTCCGCAACCCACGGCAGTCGGACGTGGCGGAGCGTTCAACGCCAGGTCTAACACTTGTATGCATTGGTGGAACTTGTGTTAGGCTGGGTTCCATATATTGTGACCCCCACGGCGGTCCCATATGTGTATTCTTCCACGGTACGGCTCCCTACGGCGAGCCCGTGTCTTTCCCTCGGCGGAGTCTCCTCTGCCGTCTCAGGAAGGTGTTGTCCCCCTCCTCTAATTGGCCGGGGCCACCCCTGGGACTTCCGTATGTTGTGCTGCCCACGGCCAGCCCATACGTGTATTCTCCACATGGTAACTCCCTCTGGGCATGATGTGGCTTCCGCAGCGGCCTTCACAGGCACGCTTTCCCAGCGTTATCCAATACAGTCAGCTGAGTGGGTCTTGCGGAACAGCAGCTTTGACACTCCCTGCGTGAATTCCCCGCCCGCATCAGATCGGGGTCTGAGGGGCTCATCGCTGGGCGCTGGAAGTGGTAGTAACTATGGCGTTTTCCAAAGGGATCCTAATTCGTTGGTACGTCCGACGTACGTCGAACGTGACCGACTGAAAGGGAACGTCTCGGTTAAATATGGTAACCCTCGTTCCCTGAAGGAGGGAACGGAGACTTACGTCCCGTCGCCACAGTTGCTGTACCATCACTGCAGGGCCGAGTCACTAAGTTCGGCTCCTCAGTGAAAAACAGTGTGCATTCGCTCCTGTTTCCTGTTTATACCCGCGACGCGGGGCGGAGCGCGAGCGACGAATTGGGATCACTTCAGGGAGCCCCTATCAGCTTCGAGATATAGAGAACAGGCCAATGATTGGCGTGCGATATTTGCATCTCGCGCTCCGCCCCGCGCCGCGGGTATAAACAGGAAGCGAGAGCGAATGCACGCTGTTTTTCACTGAGGAGCCGAACTTAGTGACTCGGCCCTGCAGTGATGGTACAGCAACTGTGGCGACGGGACGTACGTCTCCGTTCCCTCCTTCAGGGAACGTGGGTTACCATACGTAACCGAGACGATAATAATATCCTTTGATCAACAGTAGATTGAACAAATTGCATGTTTTAAAAATAAAGAAACAAATGCAGAAGTGATCATTACATTTTATTTCAGTGATCGTAACATTTCATTTAATATTTTATAATTTAATATATGTATATTTCCTTCAACTAATCAGACTTTGTATATTGTTTTAAATTCCTCACACCAGGTCAAATCTAGTACAGATAAAAACACAAGCTATAGGTTCAGTACATCGTGTTTGATTGTAGTATCAGAAGAGCTGCTGGATTCAGTGCAGCAGGAAGTAGGAGAGCAGAGAACAGCAGAGGAACAGGAAGCTCTGGGTGACGCTCTGAGCACCGTTACACAGGTTCCCCTCACAACATGTGAAGCTCCCAAGGACACTACTAGCTGATGTGACATCACAAATAGATTTAGAGACACAGCCTTTTATAACCTCTGTCTGATTTACAAAAGTCCCTGATGAATAGAAAAGAAAACCAAAATGGATTCATGAATGAAAGCTGGGGTGTCTCAGCTGGCTATTGGTATATGAAAACTCCATCAAATGCATAAGATTTAGAAAAAAAAAAAAAAATTCACTACATTCTTCTCACCTGAAATACAGTAGTCTTCACTTACTGAACAGCTCACTGTGTTTGAGCAGTTCTGTCCATCACAATAGTAACATTTCTTTCCATTCAGGACATTTGAGGGCTCTACAGGAAGAAGAAAAATAAGCTTTCTTTACATTGTTCTGTCTTATTGTGCACAAACAGTTGCCGGTTGCATAAAACTTTAAGACTAGTCTTATTACTTTTCCAGCAGACGTCACAGTTCCCAATAGATTGTCCCACTACATTAATTTCTTGGTAAATATTTAATGACTGTAAACTGTTGACTGTAAAGTACAATACCTGGAGCATCTTGGGCGTTACACAGGTCTGTGTTACAGCAGTAAGTAGAGGCCTTTAAAATACCGATGTTGATGAACCCAGTTGGACAGTAACTTGCTGGAACGCACAGTTTGGCCTTCATTGTAGAAGTACTATTTGGACTAAAAGCTGCAGAGCAGAACAAAAGGCATTTATTTATTATTATTATTACAAAAAAAATTAATTTACACTTTTTTTTTAAATTACAAATTATAGTATGGAATAACAGTTTGAGGGAAAACAAAATGAATTTTTGTATTTTATATAGAACTTTTTTTTTGTGTTTTTATAGTAAATTCTGTCCAGAAAAGAATCAGCCATTCTGTGGCAACTAAAATTAACTGAACCGAGTTCAACATATATTTACATTTTGCAGCATCAATGGACTATAGGAGCATCTCCATCAGCCAACTATAACAATACATTTTAATCCATCATATTGGACTTACTAATATATGTTTCACTGAGGCATTTGGTAAATCCACTGGAGCATGTCGTCTGTTGTTCACAAGAGGCCATCGAATGTGTGCATTCATAACAGCTGAGAGATTGTCCTTTAGTAATAAAAAGAGAGACAGAGAGAGACATCAATGATCTGTATTAGCATTCAATAACATAAAAAAAAAAACATTGGTCTTCGTACCTGCAGTGAAAAAAATGAAGAGAAGAAAAACTGAGATTTGCAGATCCATCTTTGATCAGGATGTGAATGAAATAATGTGCCTGTCATCACTCATTTTATAGCTTCTCAAAAGGGAAGGATTTTCATGAGAAAATTAAAGTTTAACAGAAAGACAATGAAGTATACACAGTAGGTATTAAATTATTTACTTGCCAATATTACAACTTCAGTAGAGGGGTCTAGTATGGAAATGAATCTGGCTCTTTATTAGAAAAGTAAACTTAAAAGGATATTTCATCTAAAAACATTTAAATTCTATCATCATTTACTCACCCTCATGTAATTTCCAAACCTGCAAATCAGTCACCTTTATTTGTTTAGTGCCTTTTACAATACAGATTGTTTCAAAGCAGCTTTACAATGAAAATAATGCAACAAAATTTGTTTTGGCTGTACAGCAGATATGAATGCTCTAGCATAAGTTCTGCCAGGAAGACTCAAATGTTACGTCACTTCAGATCTAACCTATCATGGTCTACTACTGGGAGTATAAAAGATCGGTACTTACACATGTCTAAATTTGCAGATGCTGACGGCCACATTTAATTTAGTTCATTTATCTATACAGCAGCTCTGGAGAAAACAATGATGTCTTCGTCCAGCTCAGTTAATTTCTCATACAATGGTGTCAATGCAGGCAGATCAATAATATTGTTGAATATTAAGTGTCCCCAACTAAGCAAACCAAAACTCAGGGTCAGTCGGGGTGCCAGTTCTCCTCTGACCAAACGAACAAACAGTGTGTGATTATGATTCAGGCAGCATTACAGGTCAGAAGTCAGATTAGATCGGAATATTCTGAATATTCTTCCAGTTCCATCTGATTGAAGATCGGAGTCATCACGCCGGTATGGAGACTGGTTTTGTTGAGGATCATGTCAATGAAGCCATCACAGGGGAGAGTCTAGTTGACACAATCTTTGCTGACACTTAAAGGGTTAGTTCACCCAAAAATGAAAATTCTGTCAATAATTACTCACCCTCATTTCGTTCGACAACCGTAAGACCTCCGTTCATCTTCGGAACACAAATGAAGATATTTTTGTTGAAAGCTGATGGCTGAGAAAGGCTTCAGATAGGCCTCCATTGGCATTCAGTACATTTACACTCACAATACCCATAAAAGGCACTTAAAACGTTGTTACAAAGTCCATCTCACCACAGTGGCTCTACAATAATTTTACGATGCGACGACAATAGTTTTTGTGCGCAAAAAAAAATCTAAATAACGCCTTTATCCAACTTGTTCTTGTCTTCCGTGTAGGCCTCCACGACGCATGCGCGAGAATATTACGCAGATCCGGCGTTCGGACACATGACCCAGAAGCGATTTGTTTACAAGCAGAGGAAGACGCGCCGCGTCTAAGCTGTTGGATTCTACATTGATCGTGCTTTAGGTCTCGGCGTAATGCTCAAATGGGACTAAAGTGTGCATCACATGGATTCCCGAACGCCGGCGCTACGTCATATTCTCGCGCATGCGTCGTGGAGGCACACACGGAAGACAAGAAGAGGTTGAATAAAGTCGTTATTTCGATTTTTTTTGCGCACAAAAACTATTGTCGTCGCTTCGTAAAATTATTATAGAGCCACTGTGGTGAGATGGACTTTGTAACGACGTTATAAGTGCCTTTTATGGGTCTTGTGAGTGTAAATGTACTGAATGCCAATGGAGGCCTATCTGAAGCCTTTCTCAGCCATCAGCTTTCAACAAAAATATCTTCATTTGTGTTCCGAAGATGAACGGAGGTCTTACGGGTGTCGAACGACATGAGGGTGAGTACTTAATGACAGAATTTTCATTTTTGGGTGAACTAACCCTTTAAGGGATACGTTGGGGTTATGTCTAGATGCCGGTCCTTCATCTGATCTGGATACGGCCTGGATCCGGCAGATAAACAAGCTACAGCTGCTTGAATCCCAGTGCAGGAGCTGTAGGTTACCACAGAAACGTTAGTGGTTAGTTGATTACTGTCGCGACTCGTGACACTCGCGAACAGCACTGAACAGCACTGAACATGCAAAGCCAGTACAACTTGAATATTATTATCATAAACTTTTGATTAACTTCGGTAGGCTGTACAACAAAGGAATTATAATTGGCTGTAATTTGTTTTTTTTCTGCAGAGAGCGGATCTCTGTTGATGTGTCTAATTATTTTATCGATCATTTGTTGGTAAAGGGTGATTTATATAGCATTTTTTACAATGCAGATTGTTTCAAAGTAGCTTCACAATGGTAACAGGAAAATAATGCAACAGAATTTAGTAGAAAGTAATATAGTTAAATATTTAGTGTCCCCAACTGAGCAAGCCAAAAGCCAAAGGCGACAGGGGCGACAGTGGCAAGAAACCAAAACTCCATCAGGTGACATAATGGAGAAAAAAACCTTGGGAGAAACCAGGCTCAGTCGGGGTGCCAGTTCTCCTCTGGCAAAACGAAAAAACAGTGAATGATTATGATTCAGGCAGCATTACGGGTCAGAAGTCAGATTAGATCGGAACATTCAGAGTATTTGTCCAGTTCCATCTGGTTGAAGATCGGAGTCACCACGCAGGTTTGTTGAGGATGTCGTGTCGATGAAGCCATCACAGTGGAGAGTCTAGTTGACACAATCTTTGTTGACACTTAAGGGATGGGTTGGGGTTATGTCTAGATGCCGGTCCTTTATCTGATCTGAATACGGCCCGGATCCAGCAGACTACGGTAACCTCGGGATAAACAGAGAGACTAATATTAGTGTACATCGTCCTCCACTAATATTGGCATCCTTGGTAAATATGAGCTAAAGCGCCTGTGAAAATAAATCTGCATTGTTTATCCTTTTGATCCTTCATTAAAAAAAATCATAAAAAAGAACCTTTCATTGAAGTAAAACAATTCAAAGTGGGGGGAAGCTCACATCATGAAATACATTTTATTCTCCAATGCATGTTGGCCACAATTATTGGCATCCCTAAAAAATTCTTATGAGTAAAATATCTCTGAAGTACATTACAATTCATATTCCCAAATTTTTAGCACATGACTAGGAGCACGGAATTGTCCAGCCATGACTTCCTGTTCCACGGGAGTATAAATATGAGGAAACATAAAATTCCCTTAATCATCCATCCCAATGAGGAAACCAAAGAATATAGTTCTGATGTGCATGGAGCCAGATCAGTCTCATTAATAATTCACGATGTGCACATGCATAGCCAATTTCACGTGCATGAAACCAAATTCACGTGCACCAAAAAAAAATTAACGTGCGTGAAAAAAAAAAAGAAATTCACAAAAAGAAATTCACTTGAGAAAATAAAATGATATATTTATAAGATACAATTTACAAATGCAAAAAACAGATTGTAGGTATACAACTGTGCACAGAAACTTAATATTTTTGAGTTTATCCTTGAATCTGAATGTGCAAATCATCATTCGCATGTGAATCGACTTGGATTTGTGTGTCTTTCTTGCCAGCAGAATGATTTAAGCTTACCAATCGACCAATCATTATCACGTGATGGCATATACCTGGGTGTTAAGTCATCAGCTTTCGTCCTCATTTCATGTCATGGCTGAGGTATGTGCAGTTTGATCAGTTAATTTCTGTTTACTGAAGTTAAAGAAGTTAGAGATAATTTGAAGCAATAGTTTATTAACTATTAACAGATGTAAGCTACTGCTATGGTAGTCAGATGTCCCACATTTTGTCCAAAATGAAGAGGAAATGATGATTGTTTTGTTACATTTTAGCTGCAGGTACAGATCCCCTCAGCCAGCTCTCTCAGTTACAATCACGCAAATTATTAAAAAACAATCATCTGTGTGACCAATATTTTTATGAATAGACCTATTTTTATGAGCACTCATTGTTTAGTGATAACGATATTTGTACTTTTTTAGTCATTAGTCTTTGTCTATTTAAGCCCTCATGTTTGTCATGTGTCCTTGTCGAGTATTGTTTGTTGTAACCCGCTGTTGGTGAGTGTTTCATAGTCAAGTCTTAGTTTGTTTTGTATTTGTTCACCATGTAAATAAACTGTACTTGGGTTCACTTCAACTTGCCTCCAGTGGAAATCCGTTATAGCTGATTATCATAAATACGATATTTATCACAAGGGTCTCTGCGGCAAAAGCGAAAGTACCAGATGGTGAATGTTCCGAAAATGTCTCTTTGCACAGCAGAGCACCAGTTTCAATAAAAGGATATGCCTATATTTAAGTTTATATAGCCTACTTTTACCTTTTTTCGCTGTTGTTCTAAAAATGGTTTTCGGTTATCATAAACAAGCTACAGCTGCTTGAATCCCAGTGCAGGAGCTGTAGGTTACCACAGAAAAGTAAGTGGTTAGTTGATTACTGTTGCGACTCGTGACACTCGTGAACAACACTGAACAGCACTGAACATAGCCGGTACAACTTGAATATTATTATCATAAACTTTTAATTAACTTCGGTAGGCTCTACAACAAAGGAATTGTAATTGGCTGTTTTTTTTCTGCAGAGAGCGGATCTCTGTTGATGTGTCTAATTATTTTATCGATCATTTGTTGGTAAAGGGTGAGAGATCTGACGAGCCACATTATTTTTGTCAAAGAGCCAGGTGTGGCTCGCGAGCCATAGGTTCCCGACCACTGCCCTAGCCTGTGATTGGCATGCCGTGTGATATGAAAGCTTCTGTTATCCCTCCTCCTCCCCAGCACCACCTGTAGAGATCTGCTACGGGGGTTTTGCCATTCTTGCAGCAGCATTTCCTGATTGTTATTTTGACTAAGATGAACAAATGATTGTAGTGGCTCAGCAGCAGCAGTAACAGCAGCAGCAGCAGCAGCATAGCAGCATAGCAGATCTCATCCCAAAATGAAGCCTAAGTATACAGTATGTCATGGCCCATGCCAATAAATGCTGGTTGAAATGTATCCACTCTGAGTTGTCATGACTGAAAAACCTTTATTTCATAATGAGATTTGTTTTACTTCAAGAAAATGTTAGAATTCTGTGAATATTTTGAATGAAAGATCAAAAAGATAAACATGTGTTGGGGAAAAATGTAATCACAGAATAAGATTTATGTTTGAGTTCACACAGAAATCAACATCTATTTCAGCCATGCAAAACACCCTTGACACAGTGTTTGTGGAAACCCAGGGGGGTAGCAGCGGGAGATCTAGATTGAGAGCCTTCCTGAACCAAAGGTGTCGGATAATTTAAATTAGTTCTAAGACAGAGGAAGGACCATTGTGTTTCTTGCTTTTAATTCAAATGAGTTCCAAGACAGAAAGGGGATCATTCGTGTATTGTGTCTCACCTCTTACTCATGGTAAAGCCTTCAGTGGTTTTCTACAGATGTATGGAAAATTACTGAGGAGGTTGTTTAGACATTGGGGGTATAAGAAGCTTGTGGCTTCTTTGTGTCTCCAGTTCACACTCAAGGCAGCCTCGAATGGCTGCACTGACCATGGCTCTTTCTTGCAAGAAAAATAAATCTTTATAAAGACAATTGGATTATGGTTTGTCTCTTATTAGTGATGTCAATGAATTAATTTTTGCCATAACACATGTAAATACCCTACAAGATAAACATGTTGGGTATTTAATTTCAATTGTTTTATTGATTTTATTTTTAAAGATTTTATTGTCAATTGTTCAATGTTATATTGGACCCAAACGCCGTTCATAATATATTTTGTGTTCGGCAGATGAAAGAAAGTCATACGTATTTGGAACAAAATGAGGGTGAGTAAATAATGACAGAATTGTAATTTTTGGAGTGAGCTATCCGTTGTAAGTCAAGTCAAGTCACCTTTATTTATTTAGCATTTTTTACAATGCAGATTGTTTCAAAGCAGCTTCACAATGGTAACAGGAAAATAATGCAACAGAATTTAGTAGAAAGTTATATAGTTAAATATTTAGTGTCCCCAACTGAGCAAGCCAAAAGCCAAAGGCGACAGGGGCGACAGTGGCAAGAAACCAAAACTCCATCAGGTGACATAATGGAGAAAAAAACCTTGGGAGAAACCAGGCTCAGTCAGGGTGCCAGTTCTCCTCTAGCCAAATGAAAAAAAACCAGTGAATGATTATGATTCAGGCAGCATTACAGGTCAGAAGTCAGATTAGATCGGAACATTCAGAGTATTTGTCCAGTTCCATCTGGTTGAAGATCGGAGTCACCACGCAGGTTTGTTGAGGATGTCGTGTCGATGAGGCCATCACAGGGGAGAGTCTAGTTGACACGGTCTGTGCTGACACTTCAGGGCTGCGTTTGTCGCGTCTAGGTGCAGGTCCACCAACTGATCTGGATACGGCTGACAACAGTAAACCTCGGGATAAACACAGAGACTAATATTAGTGTAGATTTTTTTATTTTTATGATGTAACGATTACATCCAGTGTCATGGGAAGTGTCCCCGATTCTGGCAGACCTAATTAATGCAGCCTAAAACAATAATTTCACTGATTTGAATACTATAAATTGATAAAGTTCTATGTGTATGCCATAGTAAAGAGATGTGTTTTTAGTCTAGATTTAAACTGACAGAGTGTGTCTGCTTCCTGAACAGTGCTAGGAAGACTGTTCCAAAGTTTAGGTGCTAAATAGGAAAAGGATTGACCGCCAGCAGTTGATTCTGATATTCTAGGTATTATCCAGGATTTTGTGACCGCGTGATGGAGTATAATGCATTAAGAGGTCGTTCCAGTACTGGAAAGCTAAGTAATTAGCAAGATTTTAAAATGTATACAATGTTTAATAGGAAGCCAGTGCAGTGTTGACAGAACCGGGCTAATATGGTCATACTTCCTGGTTCTAGTAAGAACTCTAGCTGCTGCGTTTTGGACCAGCTGCAGTTTATTTATTAAGCGAGCAGGGCAACCACCCAGTAGAGCATTACAATAATCTTGAGGTCATGAACGCATGAACTAACTGTTCAGCATTTTGCATTGAAAGCATGTGCCGTAATTTAGATATATTTTTAAGATGGAAAAATGCGGTTCCCTTTCAGTCGGTCACGTTCGACGTACGTTGGAACTGACCGACGAATTGGGATCTGTTTCCAGAGACTGACCTACTTCGAGTGATTAAAACGAGCCAATGGACATTGGCATGCGGTTCACACATTCCACGCACCGCCCCGCAGCGCGGGTATAAATACGGAAGTGGAATACCGCATCATTGCTTTTTTAACTTCGGAGCCGAACGGTTTGCTGTATCAAGCTGTTTCTACGAAGAGTGTTTAGACGAGTCTCGAGGAGGATCGCTCTCTTACCTGGGTGCTGGTGTGACGGCGCGAGTCAGCGAGTGGCCGCTGCAACATACACTTGTTCCTGTGTTGGTTGGCTGGGCGTTTCCGTTCTTTGAGTGCTCACACGCAGGCTTGCAATCGGACTGCTGTGAGCCGCGGCCATCTCCCTGAGTGCTTCAGCACTTCTAAAAGAGCATTTCCTTCTAAAAGAGCAACACGGTTTGACCCTGCGTCTTTTTCAAGATGTCACTCAAACCGTGTGTTTCTGGATGCGGTTGTTTCCTGTCCTCATTTGACGGCCACGATCTCTCTCGCATATAAACATGTGAGATTGCTTTCGTGGGTGATCCATGCTCTCTCAGGAGAGCATGGTCACGTCGGCGCGTTGTTCGTCTCACCTTTCTCGTAAGGGCTTGAGCGTTCAGCGCGCCGTGTGCCGTCTCGCGCCGGCTGATAGCGGGGGTTGTTACGGCAACCCAGCGCGTCACTCGGCGCTCTGATGCGCGGTCGAGACTATGAAACCTCAAACGGGGTTGAGTCCCTTCGCTTATTCCCCGATCTAGTTTCTTTTCTGGGGCCCCAGAAAAGGATTACTTTGGCTAATAAGCGTTGGTGGCCTGAGGATTACAGTGGGGCTTCCCCGCCGAGTACATCTCTTCGGGCCCCCACTCCTCTATCGCATCACGAGCGTGCTGAGACTTTGTTTGTGGGTGGTTCATGTTCTCTCACGAGAACATGACCACGTCGGCGCGTTGTTCACCTTGCTCTTTCATAGGGGCTAGATTGTTCAGCGCACAGTGCAAAAAGTGCCACCATAATCAAAGCACTCTCTCAATATTCAAAGTGCAAACAGAGACCAAAACAGAGACCCGAACTAAGAGGTGGTTACAACTACACAGCCCAGCCAGACTATTATATGTGGCCTAATTTGTGCGTATTAGGGAGCTCGCATTTACTTTCGCTTTCAAATTTGCTATCGCACATACTCAGTGTACAGGGAGCGGCGGTGCTGAGAGAATAGTCCACATTCTCTTTTCACTCAAAGAGACTGTTTGTCTCGCACCATGAGCATCAAAAGGATTCAAATTCAAACACTGGGTGTTTGACTGATGACATGCGACATTTAAAATATCATAAACCTTTAAGACAGACCATTTATGAGCTCTGAGGTTATGCTTCTGTAGAAGTCATTGTGACTTATTTTTCAACACTGAAATCAATTGATAATTTTTAATTGATATTCAAATTCATGTTTTGATGGCCACTATTAACTGATTTTTTATGAAATTTTATAAACTTCGAAAACAATTGGCATTTAAATGAGCACTTTAAAATGTTAAATTCTTTGTAAATATATATATTGATGTTCTTACCAGGGAGTGGATAAGTGGTACTGTAAATATATTACAGTAAATAAATATTATATTGAATAACAATTAGGGCTGTCAATCAGTTAATTTTTAATACATTTTAATTACGTGTTAATTAGTTGCATCTCAATATTTGCAGAGAAATACAACCAAAGGTTAATACAATTAATTACATTTGCATAGAGAAAATTCTTCAAAATGCTTAAACAAGAAATTCCTCTGTGGTTTTTATTTTTGCTATAGGTTACTTACTTCTACTTTTTTAGTACTTGAGGACAATGTTAAAGTTTGTATGTTTTTGGCTAGATACTTTGGACTTTTTACTTTGGATTTTTATTCAGTGTCCCATCTTTCATTTAAAGGGGGGATCTAATGCTATTTCATGCACTCTGACTTATTTACACTGTTAAAGAGTTGGATTGTCATGCTAAACATGGCCAACATTTCAAAAAATGAGTTGGATGTATTTCTGTGCCAAATACACTCCTTCAGGATTCAAACAAGTTTCGGAAAGTTTTTTTTCCGAGTATGGCCCTTTATGATGTCATTTTGTTTTTAGACCACAAAATCAACAATGTCACTAAAGAAGTGTGTTTCTGATTGTCAGGGAAAGATAACCTTGTTCAGCTTCCCAAATAACCCAGCGTTTGTTTTTCGAGTTCTGCAAGTGTGTTTGTTTTTTCCCGGTCATGAGGTGGTGAGTGAAACTGCATGCATATAATGAAAAACAACACAACCTATAGTGAATCGAAAGTTATCCAGGGATTGTGTGTGTGCTTGAGATTCTTTAGCTTCACCGGCCACACTTTATATTAGGTGACCTTAACTACTATGTACTTACATCAAAAAATAAGTACAATGTACTTATTGTGTTCATATTGTATTGCAAAACACTTTTGCTGATATTGAGGTGGGATACGAGTAATATTAGGGACAGGTTTGGTGGTATGGGTAAGTTTAAGGATATAGGGTTAGGTGTAAGGGAAGTGTCAACTGTGTAATTACAAATGTAACTACAGAAATTAATTACAGATATAATTACACGCAGCTAATTTAAAAAATGTAAGTACATTGTAAAAACATGTATGTACACAATAAGTGCATTGTGGTTACTTCTACTTTTTTAATACTTGAGGACGATGTAAAGTTTGTATGTTTTTGGCTAGATACTTGGACTTTTTTACGCTCAGCACCGCCGCTCCCTATACACAGAGTACGTGCGATCGCAAATTTGAAAGCGAAAGTAAAATGCGAGCTCCCTAATACGCAACTTGTACGGGAAACACACCCCTGTCTGGCTGGTCAAAATTCATGACTGGAAAAATAGTCTTCAGGTGCATTTGAAATGATTTGACTAATAATCTTGTAATGAATGTTCAATACCTATTTTACTTTCTGAGTATGAAACTTATTAAGTTACTTATTAAGTGCAAAAAGTGCCACCATAATCAAAGCACTCTCTCAATATTCAAAGTGCACAGAAACAGAGACCAAAACAGAGACCAGAGCTAAGAGGTGGTTACAACTACAGCCAGACAAGCTATTGTATGTAGCCTAATTTGTGTGTATTTGTGGAGCGGGAATTGAATGACCAATTGCAGAGGCTACACTTCAAACCAGGAGAGTTATTGTAAAGGCCCGGGTATACTTCACTTACCGCGCCCGGACGCGTCACGCGCGCAGCCCTGTCCGCGCGTCTTTCAAAGTATACTACACAACGGATGCGCGCGGAGGATCGCGTTCGACACATGCGCAGTAAAAAAGTGTCTATGCTCCACCAGACATCGGAGGGCAGCACTGAGTCCTGTCATCAACGGGACATTCGCTGGGCATGATCGGAGAAGAACTGTAGTGCATCCACCATTGCAACATAGTTTGGAAGAAACACTGAAGAATCAAAAATTCTCTCTTTTTTTTCCAAGCGTGTTGTTTTTAAACCGGTCTTTGCACACTCTTCTTCGACGGCTGAACACTGTGCTCAATACTGTGTTTATTGCCACCTAGTGGACTCTTCTGTACTGCTGGCGCATGCGCTGTTGCACGCGGACCGTCCGCGCGGTCACAAAATTTGGGATGCGCGCGGACGGGGTGTGCGGCCGGCCGCGAGCCCTCCGAGTGACGAAAATTACGTCATGCGGGCGGTGCACGAACGCGGACGGCCGAAGTATACCCGGGCCTTAATGAAGGCTGCACACAAATTAATGTTAATGTTAATTAAAGACCAAGGCTAGTAAACGTCTCCTATAAACTGTATGTTTAAGCTCCTATAAACTTAAAGGGATAGTTCACCCAAAAATGAAAATTCTGTCATCATTTACACACCTTCAAGTTGTGCGAAACCAGTTTCTTTGTTCTGCTGAATACAAAAGAAGATATTTTGAAGAATGTTTGTAACCAGCAGAGAGAGCAACCATTGACTACCATTGTACACATAGTAACAAAGAAACAGGTTTCGCGTCACTTGAGGGTAAGTAAATGATGACAGAATTAAAAATTTTGGGTGAACTAACCCTTTAACCATGAACACAAAAGCCACACCACACAAATGGCTTTTAATAGGTTTATTTTGTTAGCAAACATGTTTTTCTGCGTCTCAAAAGTCTCAAAAGTGTGGACACACCCTTTTAATGTTTTTTAAAAGGGCGTGTAATTAAAGTCTGATGACATTAAGCTGAATCTGATGTGGAAGAATGTGACCTGGCCTGTAACCATGTAATTTTGAAATTGTTCTTTTGAAGGTGTTCCGCAGGCATGTGTAGGTGTGATGTAGCCTACAGGTGTTCTCGTGCTTTTGACTCTTGTTTTTTTAGTATGGTGTCAGCTTGAGTTAACGCATTGAGTTATGTAATTAGATGACCTTTTTCCAAATAACTAGTAAAGTAACACATTACTTTTAAATGTACAAAAAAACTATCTGTTACTTTTCAAATACATAACACAAGTTACTTTGTTTTCCCATTTATTGACTGACAGCTCTCCTGTCTCCAAGTTGAGAAAAATAATGACCCAGATAGCAGACCAACACTGAATCAACGTTGAATCGATGTTAAAGGTGCACTATGTAAAAAAGTTCTTGTGAGGTGTGTGTTCCGCTCTTCTTATTAAGAATCGCTCCTGCGGCCTTGCTCAGCTCCACAACACTTGGTCCTGCTCTGCTTCATACTATAGTAACGTTAATAATCACATCCATGGACATGATTTCTGCCCGAGTTCCAGAGGTGGACAGTAACTAAGTACATGTACTTGAGTACTGTACTTAAGTACACTTTTTGAGTATCTGTACTTTACTGAAGTATAATTTTTTAGGGATACTTTTACTTTAACTTCACTACATTTGAAAGACAAATATCGTACTTTTTACTCCACTACATTTCTATCAAGGTCCTCAAAGTCGAAAGTCGTTTCTGTAGCAGCTTTAAAAGTCAGTGGATGATTTTACTCTTCTTTAAAAGTTTTTTTTTTTTTTCAGACAGCCTATCAGTAATCACTCTTGTATAGGGTCATGTGAAGTTTCCCAAACAAATTTTAACACTGATCAGTTTATAGCAAAATGGAAGAAAATTCAATTTTCTTTCCAATTCCAAATTCCAAAATTCCATTCCGACTACAGCTTTCCTGTAGCTCAAACAGTAGAGCATGGCGCTAGCAACGCCAAGGTCATGGGTTCGATTCCCAGGGAAAGCAAGAACTGACAAAATGTGTACCTTGATTGCAATGTAAGTCGCTTTGGATAAAAGCGTCTGCCAAATGCGTAAATGTAAATGTAAATGTAAAATGGTTCCTTGGCACAGTGTGTGCACCCATGGCTATACTTCAAATGTATATTTCAGTTTTCTCAAAAGATTAAAGATTAGTTTAGTTGGCATACACTTGACGCATGTCTCATAAAATGTTAAAAAATGTAGATGTCTGGAAGAAAGAGAAGAGTAAACAGTTGGGAGAATATCAGATGCGTATCAGAGTATAGGGTCCATGCATTCAGCCTTAAAGTGACAGCAGCTTGTAAAGAGCTTTGTAACTTTTACACAAGAAATTAAAATGTTAATACTTGTATAAAAGTTACAACATTCTGTACAAATGTAAAGAAATGAGTTTAAGGTAGTCGTATGCTAGCATGTCGGATGGAGCATCACTGACTAGCTTAAACCACCATGGCATAGCGTGCATTTATACAACAATGCAACAATAATAAAATAATACATTGACATAAAAAATGAAATGTACTTTTAATACTTAAGTATTTTTAAAAACAAGTACTTCTGTACTTTTACTTAAGTAAAAATCTGTTTTTAGAACTTTTACTTGTAACGGAGTAATATTTGACCAGTAGTACTTTTACTTTTACTCAAGTAATAGCATTGTGTACTTTGTCCACCTCTGCCGAGTTCTATCCCGATTATTTTCCACCGGCTGTGAGGTGAAGACCTCATGTCCCAAGATTCCGCGCTCAAACGTGGCGTCATCAAACTACGCCTTTATTTTGAACAGGCGACCTCTAGTGGACGGAAAAGTTACATAGTGCAGCTTTAATGCATCAGCTACAATATCATTGAATCAATGTTGAAATTTAACATTGATTTTTCATCAGATTTGCAACTTTGCACCCTGAAATAATGTTATTTCAACAATGAAAAATAGATCAAGATGGGCATAAAATCTATATTTTTTCTACTTAAATTAAATCACTTATTTAACACTGAATCAATGTTAATGCATCAACCAAATGATCATTGAATTAATGTCACATTGCTATCTGGGGAGTAAGTGCAGAGGCGTTGTATGTGTTGTCCTACCATCTGTCCTCTCGATCCCATTCCCTCACACCTCCTTCAAGCCATCTCTCCTACACTCCTACCAGCACTCAAACACACCATCAACACATCTCTCTGCACCGGCATTTTCTCTACCACATTCAAGCAGGCTCGGGTAACTCCACTGCTTAAGAAACCCACATTAAACTCATCACTCATAGACAACTTCAGACCTGTTTCTCTCCTACCATTCATAGCGAAAACTCTTGAACGAGTTGTTTTCAACAAGGTTTCCTCCTTCCTCTCACAGAATAATCAGCTGGACGTCATCCAATCAGGTTTCAAAAGGGGCCACTCCACAGAGACTGCATTACTGTCGGTCACTGAAGCCCTGCGGATAGCTAAAGCTGATTCCAAATCATCAGTCCTCGTCCTCCTTGTTCTATCTGCTGCCTTTGACACGGTCAATCATCTGATTCTTCTGTCCACCCTCTCATCAATGGGCATCACAGGGACTCCGCTCAATTGGTTTGAGTCTTATCTCACAGGTAGGTTTTTCAAGGTTGCCTGGAGAGGAATCCGAAGCACATCAACTGACCACGGGGGTTTCTCAGGGCTCAGTGCTTGGACCTCTCCTCTTCTCCATCTACACTACTTCATTGGGACCCATCATACAGGCACATGGCTTCTCATACCACTGCTATGCTGATGACACTCAGCTCTACCTTTCATTTCAACCGTACGACCCCACAGTAGCTGCAATAATCTCCAGCTGTCTGGCTACTACTCGCTGCTCGCATCAAGTTAAAGGCGCTGACGCCTGCCTACAGAGCCACCACGAGCTCAGCTCCCGGATACTTTGACTCCATTCTACGAATCCACACCGGCACCAGAAGCCTTCGCTCAGCTAAGGAGCAACGGCTTGTGTACCATCACAGAGAGGCAAAAAATCCCTTTCCAGAACATTTTCATTCAATGTTCCCTGCTGGTGGAACGATCTTCCCACCGCCATCCGAAACGCAGAATCATTGACAAAATTCAAAAGTCAACTAAAAACTCATCTCTTCCTTGACCACTTAACCTAAAAAAATACAAAAAAAGGCTTTCTTTTCCTCTTTGTTCCCTTTTTCCCTCCCTACTCTAGCCTGTGCTACACTGAGCAATGTACACTGACTCAGTATTTCAGGCACTTGTTGCGCTTACTCGACTCTTCATGACCAATCGCTTCATGTACTCCCAAGTTGTAAGTCGCTTTGGATAAAAGTGTCTTCTAAATGCATAAATGTAAATGTAAATGTTGTGATCATGATGGTTATTGTAGTTTTAGACTAAATGTGAACATGCATTTGTTCCTCTCACTTGCACAAAAACAGATTTAGTATTTCTAAAAATGTATAAAAACAGTGAAATGCAAACTCAGAATATTATGCAAACCTACAACAATTAAATATGTTAAATAAAACAAATATTTGTATGGATTTAATCTCACTTTATTGACTGATGTACTTGCTGATGATTCAGTAAAACAAATAAGCAAAAGTCACTTGAGACGTTTTGTTTTTATTGGTTAAGTAAGTGTTAAACTTTCTTCTCCTGCTTCTATTCTTCTGCAATCCAGAATGGCAGCACAGCTGAAAGGTTTGTTTGAGATTTATATTTGCCAAAAAATGGAACTGTGTTGGCTGTAGTCAGATGACTTTAATGGTCACTGTAACGAAGGTTACGCTTAAAGATGATAAGGGCTGATTTTGATTGCAGTGAACCAGGTGTGTCGGTCAGAACACCACAGAGAGAAGCATCAATTTGAACTGATTTTATTTTCACTGGTATGGAATATTAACAGGAGAGGGAGTCAGCCTTTACATGAACCTTAACAAGAAGGAGTTTGAGCTAGACTGTGGAGGGCTTCCTTTACGGCCTGCAGAGAGAATGGATCCTAACTTTGCTTGACCCTGAAGGTGATGGCCGATAAACATGCAAAGGGACAATGACCCAAATGCGTGAGCAGGTTGAGCACATTTAGTGGAGACTTAGATTCAGTAGGTGCACAGTCAGTGAGTCCTGCTTTAATTGACGTAGAACTGGCTCATAAGTGGGCCGAATACTCATTAACAGACGTAGACGTGTTTGGTATGCTCGTAGTTGAGATGTAGATGTACAGTATTATGAGTGTGTGGTTTCTCTGCAACACACAAAGAGCAATACTCAAATAACAGCAACATCAGTACAGATAATCATCATTCACATACTGACTATAGGCTGCTCCCTTCAGACAATGACAATGATCCATAAACACCTGATATAACATTTCCATCACATTTACTTTCACTATTTATCTACATTATCTACTAAAACATTATTAACATTATAATTCTGAACTTTGAAGATCCACACATAAGTTATAATAACTGGCACGGATTAGTTAACATTGCCATGTAACATTATACAGCCGATCACTGCCTCATTAAAGATAACGAGCATCAATCAACATTGAAGGAGTAAAGTACTCACTCGTTATAGGACGCACACAAACACAAGAAACATCTAATCAGAGTGATGCACGTCTTCAGCCGTTCCTGAATGCGGCAAACTGATTTCGGACAGCTGCTGAGGTAATCTGCTGTTCGCGCCGTACTGAATGAACAGTGTCTCTTCCGGTTGCTCGCGCCACAGACTTTCATAATAAGAGTCTCACTAGAGTAGCGCAAGTGCTCTGACATTATCATAAGTGGCCTTTTGCACAGCCGCCCCCAAATTGCGTGCAATTTGCTCACGTAAAAGGCTCATCCTTAATTTGAAGTCGTTGGAGGGCACTCCTCATCCTCCTCAGCATCTGGGATGACTGGAAGAGTAATAAGCCGGGCAACTGGCCGGGTGTACACTTTATCTTTGACTTGCACATCCGCGGAACGTACATGACCATCTGCACTCGGATGTACTTTAACCACCCTGCCAACTGGCCAAAGTGCCCTGGGAAACTGGGGGTCAACCAACAGGACTACTGAATCCACTGTCAGATCAGCTGGGGCACCATGCCACTTCTGCCTGGATTGGAGGGTTGGCAGGTAGCACCTGATGAACCTTGCCCAGAAGTGATCTGCTATAACTTGGCAGTGTCGCCATCTCCGCCGGCTTAGACCCTCGCTCTGAGGGTAGACAACTGGAGGTAATGCTCCATCCAGCCGCTCCATCAAGAGGACATTAGGAGTCACGGCATCCAAGTCAGCAACACTGGATGAGGTATAGCCCAAAGGTTTGGTATTCAGTATTGCCTCTACCTCCAGTAAGGTAGTATGTAGTACCTCCTCAGAAATAGGTTGAACTCCTAGGACTGTATATAACGCAGTCTTGACAGACTTGATCTCCCTCTCCCACGTTCCCCCGAAGTGAGGAGCTGCAGGGGGATTGAAGCGGAAATCAATCTTCTGCTTGGCTAGGAGTCGTTGGAGGTCGGCGGACATGCTGTCAAAAGACTCACGGAGCTCCTTCTCTCCTGCCTTAAAATTGGTACCCTGGTCGGAGTAGAGTTCAGCTGGAGTCCCTCTGCGTGCAATGAACCGCCTGAGGCTCATCAGGAAAGAGTCTGCGTCCATACTGTGCAAGATGTCCAGATGCACTGCCCGAGTGGTCAGACACTTATAGATGATACCCCATCTCTTTTCGGAGCGTCGTCCTATTTTGACTTGAAATGGTCCAAAGCAGTCGACGCCCGTGGAGTAAAACGGCGGTTTGTATAAGCGTAGACGGGCCACAGGTAGGTCGGCCATTTTAGGGACTAGCGGCTTAGATTTCCATCTTCGGCACTCCTCGCACTGGTGTTGCACCCTCCGAACTGCCTCCCTGCCACGGAGAATCCAGAAAACCCTGCGCAACTCTGCGAATACCCGCTCAGGACCCGGATGACAGAGACGAGCATCGTAGTCCTGGATAAGGAGTTTTGTTGCTGGATGCGAGGGGTCCAGGACAATAGGATGTTTGGATCCAGGGTCTAACCATTCGGCACGTCGGAGTCTTCCTCCAACTCTTATGATTCCCTCTTCAGGATCCAGCTCCGGGGACAGGGTAAGGAGACGACTACTACGAAGTACGGCTTTCCCTGCCTTTAGGTGACGCAACTCCTCTGGAAAGCACTCAGTCTGAACTCTCCTGAAGATAGTCGTCTCTGCTTGCCTGTAGTCCGCTGCTCTCAAGGACTCATCTCGGTCGGCCGCCCCGTGTGCCTCCTGCGCTACGGACTCAACCATATCCTTCCAGGACTTGAATGACTTGCCCAGGTTTTTCTCCGGTCTATCTGCTCTAGATATCACGCCACACGTAGCAGACTTCTTATATTCTGTGACATCCTCTTCTGGTACCTCTCCTGGTGAGGATGGCCATTCAGCAGGTCCCTTGAGGAGGAAGGACGGCCCTTGGCTCCAGCGGTTAGGCACAGCCAATTCTGCCAAGGTCTTTCCACGAGTCACATCATCTGCCGGGTTTTGCGCGGAGTCGACATAGCGCCAGGTACTCTCTCCTGTCAGCTCCTGGATCTCAGAGACACGTGTACCCACGAAAACCTTGAAGCGGCATGACTCCGACTGTAACCAGGTTAACACTGTTGTCGAATCGCTCCAGAGGATTGTCCGATCCGTCTTCAACGTCAGTTCTCTTTCTAACGTCTTTGCCAATTGGGCAGCTGTCAAGGCACCACAGAGCTCGAGGCGGGGAATGGAATGCTGTCGCCGGGGTGCTACCCTGGACCTAGCTGCCAGGAATGCCAGGTGAACCCGTCCCTGGGTGTCTTCTGTTCTCAGATAAGAGACTGATCCGTAGGCCCTTTCCGAGGCGTCACTGAACACGTGGATCTGTCTGGAAGCAACCATCGGATCGGTTAGAGCGGGAGTATAGTGTCGGGGTAATGAGATGTGTGACAGCAGATGTAACTCTGATTCCCACTCCTTCCATGCCTTCTGTAGATCTTGAGGGATAAGTGGGTCATCCCAGTCGCGTGGCTTGTCCCACATGCTCTGGACGATCATCTTGGCGCGAGTCGTGTAAGGTGCAATGAATCCCAAGGGATCATATTGTCGGGCGAGCACCTTGTAAACATTCCTCATTGTGAGTGCTCCATACTCCAGAGGCCGGCTCTTGTAGCCTAAGGTGTCTGTCTCCCAGTGCCAGCTGAGTCCGAGGGCCGGTTCTGAATGTCCAGGTTCCTCATGTGAAAGCCATCGCTCCATACTGTCGGACCTCGCCTCTGCAGGTAGGTGCCTGAGGACATCAGGTATGTTGCAGGCCCACTGCCTGATCTCAAACCCTCCAGATGCTAGCACTTCCCTGAGCCGGTCCACCAGCTCCTTAGCTTCATCTGCTGTGTGCACACTCTGAAGACAATTGTCCACGTAGAAACAGTGCTCCACTGAATGCTTGACTCCTTCTCCTGGACTCCCATGATCTCTCGCATGCATCTGGAGAGCGAAAGTGGCGCAACACGGTGAACACGCAGTGCCAAATGGTAAGACCTGCCACTCGAAGACATCAGGGGGGTTTTCACGCTTTATGTCCCTCCAGATAAACCTGAGGAGCGACCGATCTTCTGGTAGGAGCTGAACCTGGTGAAACATGCCTCTGATGTCACCACTGACTGCTACTGCATGTTCCCTGAAGCGCAGTAAAACGCCCAGAAGAGAGGCTCCCAATGTTGGTCCAGGAAGGAGGGTATCATTGAGGCTTCGACCTCGGAATTGGAAGGAGCAGTTGAAGACCAAACGACTCTTTCCGTTATGGCACACTAAATGGTGGGGTATATACCATGACTCATCTCTGGTTGAGACTTCACTGAGGTCAATCTTCTTGACTGCTCCCGTCTCCACCAACTTGTGGATCGCAGCACAGTACTCGTCGGCTCGTAGGGGGTCCCGGGCCAAGCGTCTCTCCAGACTTCTGAGGCTGGGTAAGACGGCTTCCTTGGGAGCCTGGAGAGGGGGAATGTCTCGCTTCCGTAACAGAGGTGTGGCATATCTGTGGACACCTGCGACCTGAATTCGCCTTGTCTTAGCCTCTAGGAGCTCCACTGCTTCCTTATCCTGCTTTGACCTCATTGCCAGTTTACCACTCTGGTATGGCAAGGTGTCCATCTTCCACAGCTTTTCCACATTCTGCATCAGCTCTGTCGTCTGGGGTGAGACACTAGTGAAGAGACACTGCTGGGTGCTCGGGGCCCATTGTGTAAGGTGTGCAGGTCCTTGAAGGGTCCATCCCAGTCTTGTGCGAATGGCTGCTGGACCTCCAGGAGGGCCCATTCTCACCGGCTCAACAGGGGTAAGTAGATGGGGGTAGTCCGCACCAATTAACATGAGCGGCTTGACGTGATCGAATGTCTCGAGGGGAAGATCTGCCAGGTGCTTGTACTTCCTCTTCAAGCTGGCGATGGGGTAGGAGTGGTCCGCTAAACCCAAGCGTTGAGAAGTGAAGGCCTCCACTATCCGAAAAGTTCTCTTTGGATTGGCGGAGGAGGAGATCTTGAATGAAACAGCAGCTCCCTTCAGAGTTTGGACTTCCTGCCTAATCGTGCGGAGAGCAAGGTCCTCAGGCTTCTTCTGTAAGCCCAATTTATCAACTGCCTCGGGGAGGAGCATTGTGCGCTCAGAACCATCGTCTAGAACTGCGTAAGTGTCTAGTGTCCTGTCCCTGTTGCGCAGGATAACTCTGACGACTTTCAGGAGAACACGTGAGTGGGCCGATGGTCTGTCTAAGTAGAGAACCTCTGTACTAGTGCTAACCAGACAACTTTCAGCCTTTGGCGGCTCAGCTTTGGGGCGTGCATTGGCGTCATGCAATACTCTCAGATGTTTTCCTTGACATACCTCGCAGAGTTTCTTGAGGTCACATTGCGCTGCCTGATGTGCTCTCCCGCATCTCCAACATCTCTTATTAACCCTGATCCACTCGATGACCTCCTCTTTGGTGAGTCTCTGAATGACTGGACACCTATTCAAGAAGTGCTCTGTACCCTCACAGTATGGACAGTAGGGTTTTGATTTACTCTTCCATTTCGGCGCAGATGAGTTCTGACCCTCTTGTCTCAATCCCTGATTCGATGGATAGCTCTCTACTCCGTGAAGCACTGTAGCTGCTGGCTTGCTGCGCCGCTTCTCAACTCGGTAGCCTGACAGCCCCTGGGTACGGATGTCTGATGGGTTATCGTAACCTTGGCACCACGACTCGTACCGAAGCCATTCCGCCAGGTCGGGCAGTGTGTGAGGGTGTCCGGGACGATGGAACATCTGACGCCTGAAGTTCGCTCTCATCTCCATTGGAAGCTTGGTGAGGAGTCGGGCCACATGTGAGCCACATCTAAGCTCGACTTCTCCATCTGGGCCCAGTGTCTGTAACATACCCACAAGTGACTGTACATGCAGGGAGAACCTCTCAAAAGCAGATACATCTCCTCTTCTGATCTCAGGTGAATCCATCACTGCAGCGATCCTCTGCAAGGCCACATGGTGCGGCTGACCGAACTTCTCTGTCAAGGCTGCCATGGTGTCAGTGTATGGCCTAGGCGAGGTAATAAAGGAGTCGGCAATGAGACAGGCCTCTTCAAGTTTTACGTGATCCACCAGAATCTGGTACTTGAAAAGCTCGGTAGCGTCGGTAGGTAACAGGTTTGTTAGGGCTAGTTTAAGCCGAGAAAACTCCATCGGGTCCTTATGGACGAAGAAAGGAATTCTTGGTGCCGGCCCCCTGTACTCTCCTCCTCCCAAAGTTGCAGATGCTGGCGAGAACTGCCTGCCTCGAGCGGGATGAGGTTGGCTTGTATCAGGCCTGGCTGGGTACTGCCTTGAGGATCCCGCATCAGGGCGATACATACTAGGCTGCGGACGCGAGATGCGCAGGTAAGGTTCTGGCCCCGGGGTGTAGGAACGGACGTTTTGCTGATCAGGACCTCGTCTAGGCTGAGGGGGGTTTAAACTACGAGGGGTAGAATGTGGCCGAGTATGGGCTGTGACGCTGGAAGTCACACTGTCCCTCATTAGCTGTAACTCGCTCATCATTCGGTCTATCGCGGTGACCATTCGCTGCTCCTCGGCAACCGCAGACAGTGGAGGGTATTCAAACGAAGGCCATGGTGGAGGTGGCAGTCCCTCATCATACTCCTCTTCCGCTAACGCTAATGAGTCACCTGGTAATGGATGAGGTGGCACTGGCCATTGCTCTGAGGACGGATCTGGCAGCGCTGCTCCTACTACTCTGGCTGAGGCTGTTAACTCACACGTTTCCCTTCTATCTTCATGAGGTGAGGCTAAACTGTACTGCCTGCTCTCTCGATGTAGCATGCTCTGCCCTGCTCCCTCTTCACTGTAGGGTGGATGGGTATGTTGCCATCCTAAGCTGGTGTCATGAAAGCTCTCCTCAGAGCGGGAGGTGAAATCATCCTGTACATCGGGTTGCATACTCCACTTCACATGAGGCTGTGAACTCCACTCATCCTCTCTAGGCGTGTGTGGTACAGGGCTGACATGTGGTGGGCCGAGTATCTTCGGTCGCACTGCACTGACCTCATAATCCTCCAAATATGATGGCGGTCTTATTTGACGTTTGGGCCGAGTGACCCATGTTGCTTCATCACTCTGCCGCATACTCCCAGCACAGCTGCAATCCGGCTCGAAGGACCACAAATGTAACGAAGGTTACGCTTAAAGATGATAAGGGCTGATTTTGATTGCAGTGAACCAGGTGTGTCGGTCAGAACACCACAGAGAGAAGCATCAATTTGAACTGATTTTATTTTCACTGGTATGGAATATTAACAGGAGAGGGAGTCAGCCTTTACATGAACCTTAACAAGAAGGAGTTTGAGCTAGACTGTGGAGGGCTTCCTTTACGGCCTGCAGAGAGAATGGATCCTAACTTTGCTTGACCCTGAAGGTGATGGCCGATAAACATGCAAAGGGACAATGACCCAAATGCGTGAGCAGGTTGAGCACATTTAGTGGAGACTTAGATTCAGTAGGTGCACAGTCAGTGAGTCCTGCTTTAATTGACGTAGAACTGGCTCATAAGTGGGCCGAATACTCATTAACAGACGTAGACGTGTTTGGTATGCTCGTAGTTGAGATGTAGATGTACAGTATTATGAGTGTGTGGTTTCTCTGCAACACACAAAGAGCAATACTCAAATAACAGCAACATCAGTACAGATAATCATCATTCACATACTGACTATAGGCTGCTCCCTTCAGACAATGACAATGATCCATAAACACCTGATATAACATTTCCATCACATTTACTTTCACTATTTATCTACATTATCTACTAAAACATTATTAACATTATAATTCTGAACTTTGAAGATCCACACATAAGTTATAATAACTGGCACGGATTAGTTAACATTGCCATGTAACATTATACAGCCGATCACTGCCTCATTAAAGATAACGAGCATCAATCAACATTGAAGGAGTAAAGTACTCACTCGTTATAGGACGCACACAAACACAAGAAACATCTAATCAGAGTGATGCACGTCTTCAGCCGTTCCTGAATGCGGCAAACTGATTTCGGACAGCTGCTGAGGTAATCTGCTGTTCGCGCCGTACTGAATGAACAGTGTCTCTTCCGGTTGCTCGCGCCACAGACTTTCATAATAAGAGTCTCACTAGAGTAGCGCAAGTGCTCTGACATTATCATAAGTGGCCTTTTGCACAGTCACCCTTTTACATTACTGCTGAAAAATTAAAATAGACAATTTTTTCAAGATTTCAACTTTAACATGAATGATTTTGTCTGGAATTTTTATAATTTTTACTTGTATATTTTTAAGTTGCATTTATTTGGTTCTTTGTTCAATCTGACACCATTATTTTATTTTTATTAGATGTCTGCACAAAACTCTAATCTGTGCAAACATTAAATTTAGCTGAAATTAAACATCTTGCTTTGGTGTACTCTGGAAGTGTTAACTCTTTGTCCCTTGAGAAGATATACTAAAATGGTTGATGAAATGTGAAGGGTGTACAATTTTTTTTTGAGATACTGTATATATACATATAGAATAGTTATTACTTCCCTTCCTTTGAAATCAAATATCTGTGATTTCTTGTTGCATCGCAGGAAGAGAATTACAATAATATAAATGAAGTTCCATGTGAGAAATTTTAGGAAATCAACATGAATTTATGAAGTCAACTTATGTGAGCTCCTCCCAAAATGTTTAGTTGTATTAAGAATGCAATGTTCCATAAAAAATAAGAATTGTCCAGTTTGATTTCACTGTGAAAAAAAGATAATACATAATACAAATTTCAAGTTTTATGCTTACATTGTAAGCTACAAACGTAACTCTCTCTTCACCCACTGCCCTCTAGAGCCTATATGCAGGAGCTGCATACTATATATGTAACACCAATTACAGATCTATATTCAAACAGCCTGAATAGTCACCAAATATTGTAAGGAACAAATGCGAGTTATATATTCAGTGCAGTGTGTCTCACTGTAGAATCAGAAGAGCTGCTGGATTCAGTGCAGCAGGAAGTAGGAGAGCAGAGAACAGCAGAGGAACAGGAAGCTCTGGGTGACGCTCTGAGCACCGTTACACAGGTTCCCCTCACAACATGAGACGCCCTCAACATTAGGAACCGCAGCATCACAAACTGATTTAAACGCACAGCCTTTTACACCCACTGACTGGCCTGCAAAAGTCCCTGATGAAAGGAAAGAAACAGGTTGATTCCATCTTTATTGGTATAGGTGATCATTAAATGTTTAAACCTAAGAGTTTAAACTTTTCCAAGGCTGAGGTTGATGGACCCACTTGGACAGCCATTTTCAGGAGCACAATTTTTAGCTGTCATTGCACCAATGCCACCTAAAAACATAAATAATATAGGAATGAACAGTTCAACTGCACATTATTTTGATGGTAAATATATTTATAAATCTGAATAGAAATAAAAAAAAAAAAGTAGAAAGTTTCCCAAAAATTATTACTAGTGATCTTTTTTTTTTTTTTTTAAATAAATAAAAAGTGGAGTATGCCGTTTCTTCGACGCTAGTGACACAAACATTGAAACAAAAACCTTGAAACGCCTTTTCATGCATTGCGCCTGCACCAAATCAAACATCACAAATACTGCTTGTGAAGGCATGTCTCAACAGGGAAAAGTGACACTTGATATTTACTCTTATTAGATGATTAGTTAATTGTATTGGATAGATTTTACTGTCAATCAAACATTTTGCAATGGGTTTGTAAAAGATCTTTTTATGCATATTTTTGTTGCAAGTACAATGTTCTGACCAGCAGGGGTCACCAGCGTGTGGTGTTTCAAACCATTCGCTTGGAAACTATGTTAGAAGCAGAGAATCATCGGTTTAATTTAGGGATGCACCCATACCACTTTTTTTCAGACCAAGTACATGTACTTACATTTGGGTACTTGGCGATACCAAGTACCGATACGAGTACTTAATAATACCGTTACAGTTATTCTAACAATGTTGTTTTCATCAGATGTTTTTCACTTTCTGACTGTAACAAAATAAGCAGGGCACAACCTAACAGGGGGTTAGTTCTAACACACATGGTTTAAAACTTTCCACATGTGCCAACACACGAAACTTATGCCATTTCAACACTATAAAGAGAAAAAAACTGTGCCAAAATTAAAGAAATCTATACAAGATATCACTGAACATTAATTTAGGCTAATCATAGTAAATTAAATTAAACTTATGTGTTTTCTCTCCTAATCCATGCTCACATACTGTATTTTCACGAGTTCACACTTACAAATAATCAGATAGTAAATAGTATGCGTATTTGGCGTGCTGTCCGAGGAGAGGGCTCCAAGCTCGGTATTTGGCCCGAACCCAGAATACTCCCCCCGTATCTCTGGTTAGGAAGTAACCAGGTGAATGTGAGGAAGACGGGGTGGTGGAGGGATGCTGAAACACTGTCAATGAACAATGAATGGTGAGTTGACTGGGTATTTATATGGTACTTCACTTGTGCTGATTGGGTAGACATGTTGATTGCTGATTGCTGACAGCTGGTTAGAAGGACATGATGATTGGATAGATCATTTGAACGTGTCCCTCCCGAACTTTGTTAATAAAACATAATTTAAAATACTGGACTAAAACTTAGTGAGTAATATGAGTGATAAACACAAGAGAAGAATGGAAATCATAATGGTCAAACTACATTCTTTAAATATAAAACAAAGGAAGAAGATAAGTAATAAATTCGAGGCAACACTGTGTGCTCATGTGCAGCTTGATCATTCAAGTCTGTCAGCTCCTGTGTGCGTTCAACGGCATGTGCTGCTGCTCCTCTCAGCCACTCACTGAACAAGGGTAGATGCAGAGAGAGGGGTGATGGCAGAGGGAAAGCAAGACCACGCACTCGCAGGACAGTAGGCCTACTGACGACATTTGTAAAGTTACTGAGCTTTGTCCAAAAAGCAGTCCTTCCAGAAAAATGCGGCTTTTTTTTGTGATTGTTGCGGGCAAAAATCCTTGATTATGCGGCACGTTTACTTAAAAAATGCGATGGAAAATGCGGGATATTTAAGCAATTTTATGCGATAAAATTGCGGGAATTTGCCAAAAATGCGGTTTGATGATCATTAAAAAGAGAAAAAAGGCACTACATCACAGAAAGTGCTGGGAATATTTAAGTTCTCATCTTGTTTTATTGAAGACCTTAATAAACACATGGCTCAAATTTACAAAACTTTGAGTCAAACAAGTTCTGTAGCTTTACAAAAGGAATATGCTACAACTTCTGAAAAAATGAATAAATAACTTCCTCTTTTACAGAGGTAGCTATACAAAACAGACATTTGAGTGCTTCCAATGCACAAAGTGCAATCTCTTAAAGGGTTAGTTCACCCAAAAATGAAAATTCTGTCATTAATGACTGACCCTCAAGTCGTTGGACACCCGTCAGACCTCCGTTCATCTTCAGACACAAATGAAGATATTTTAGTTGAAATCTGATGGCTCAGAAAGGCCCTGTGCACTGCACTTTACACTCTCATGACCCATAAAAGGTACTAAAGACGTCGTTACAAAGTCCATCTCACTACAGTGGTTCTACAATAACTTTATGAAGTGACGAGAATAGTTTTTGTGCTAAAACCTAAACAACGACTTATATAGTGATGACCGATTTAAAAAAAAAAGCATCATGAAGCTTCGAAGCATTATGAATCAGTGAGTCGATTCATGATTCAGATCACGTGTCAAACTGCTGAAATACGTGACTTTGGCGAACCAAAACGCTGAATCGACTCACTGATTCAAAGCGTTTCGAAGCTTCATGATGCTGTATTTTGAAATTGGTCAACACACCGGGAAACTGCTTTGCGCGGTCTTTTGCTGTTATTTGTGTTGGCAAATGGGAATTTGCGTGCTTCATCATGGTTCACCGATATCTAGGGTTTCATCACCACGGGGTTTGCAGTGTTTCGATGACGTTCGCGTTGGGTAATTACGTCACTTCAAAACATTCCCATGGCAATAGGGGGAAATGGCGGCTCTTGTGTGAAGTAAACAAACATCTTTCAGCTTTCTGCTAATATATATGACTTTTTTGCAACGGAAATGCGGGGATAATGAAATCATGCTAGCCCCGCATATTTTGCAAGCGGAAATAGGCAATTTACGCTGCGAAAGTACAGCATATTTGAAAAAATGTAGCCCCCGCATAAATATGCGGACTTTGGCTGATTATGCATTAAATCATGCGATCGCATAATCACGTTTTTCTGGAGGGACTGAAAAAGTCGCTAGATTGCTAGTCGCTTTTTTGAAAAAAAGTCGCTAAATGGGTCTGAAAAGTCGCTAAGTTGGCAACACTGATCGTCGTGAAGGTAGGGTTCTTTATTCCCGCCTTTTTGTTTTTCAAATTAGTAGGCCTAACTGTCAAAGCCACCGCATTACTGGTTTTCTGGAGCTCAGCTATACAACCACACAGCTGTCAACACACTCTAGACAGATAAATTATGTCTTTCTTAAAATTTCTTTCATTTTTAACTTTAAATATTGTAACTGGTTTAATACCAATCATGTCTTTTTTCTCTTTTTATTTTAACAGAACATGTAAGTGTGAGCAGCTCTGTTCAGTTAAGGATACTCATCTCTTCTCCACAAAGTAAGTAACAGAAATATTGAATTTGTGATCCATATTTTTAGATTAAAAAAATATATTACTCTATGCCTAAACATACCCAGTCACAAAGGAAGTGACACACTGTAACTCTTAAAACTTAATTGTGTATTTCAGAAGCTGTCACGTAGCACAACCTCATTATCTGCAGAAACAAACTGACACTCAAAATACACACATATTGGAGGAAGTAAAGACTTCGAAATGGTTCTGTTTAGCACCAAAAAGGGTTCTGCTATTGGTACAAGCCGAAGAACCATTCTACTTAACTACATTTTGCCAGCAGTTTTCAAGTTATTGTACTCCTCTGACTAATAATAGATAGCCTATTAATATCCTTTGATCAACAGTTGAACAAATTGCATGTTTTAAAAATAAAGAAACAAATGCAGAAGTGATCATTACATTTTATTTCAGTGATCGTAAAATTTTATTTAATATTTTATCAAATGTATATTTCCTTGAACTAATCAGATTTTGTATATTTTAAATTCCTCACACCAGGACAAATCTAGGACAGATAAAAACACAAGTTATATATTCAGTACAGTGTGTCTCACTGTAGAATCTGAAGAGCTGCTGGATTCAGTGCAGCAGGAAGTAGGAGAGCAGAGAACAGCAGAGGAACAGGAAGCTCTGTGTGACGCTCTGAGCCCCGTTAGATGTGGAGCTCTGGGTAAAACTCGAGGTGGTGCTCTGAGCACCGTTAGATGTGGAGCTCTGGGTGAAACTCGAGTTGGTGCTTTGAGCACCGTTACACAGGTTCCCCTCACAGCATGTGAAGCTCCCAAGGTCAACACTAACTGATTTTGCGACATCACAAATAGATTTAGAGACACAGCCTTTTACAACCTCTGTCTGATTTACAAAAGTCCCTGATGAACAGAAAAGAAAACAAAAATGGATTCATGAATGAAAGCTGAGGTGTCTCAGCTGGCTATTGGTATATGAAAACTCGTACAGTAGTATACAGTATACAGTAGTCTTCACTCCCTGAACAGCTCACTGTGTTTGAGCAGTTCGGTCCATCACAATAGTAACATTTCTTTCCATTCAGGACATTTGAGGGCTCTACAGGAAGAAGAAAAATAAGCTTTCTTTACATTGTTCTGTCTTATTGTGCACAAACAGTTGCCGGTTGCATAAAACCTTAAGACTAGTCTTATTAATTTTCCAGCAGACATCACAGTTCCCAATAGAAAGTCCCACTACATTTATTTCTTGGTAAATGTTTAGTGACTGTAAACTGTTGACTGTAAAGTACAATACCTGGAGCATCTTGGGCGTTACACAGGTCTGTGTTACAGCAGTAAGTAGAGGCCTTTAAATCGCCATTGCTGATGAATCCAGTTAGACAGGAACTTGCTGGAACACACTGTTTGCCCTTCATTGTAGAATTATCGTTTGGACCAAAAGCTAAAGAGAAGAACAAAAGGCAAACTTCAATATAAAATGACCAATCATTTTTTATTTACACTTTTTTTAAATTACACATTATAGTATGGAATAACAATTTGAGGGAAAACAAAATGAATTTTTGTATTTTATATAGAACATAATTTTTTTTGTGCAATTGTAAATTCTGTCCAGAAAAGATTCAGCCATTCTGTGGCAACTGAACTGAACCGAACCGAGTTCAACATATATTTAGATTTTGCAGCATCAATGGACTATAGCAGCATCTCCATCTTTTCCAATTATAACAATACATTTCAATCCATCATACTGGACTTACAAACATATGTTACACTGAGGCATTTGGTAAATCCACTGGAGCATGTCGTCTGTTCACAAGAGCGCGTTGGATGTGTGCATTCATAACAGCTGAGAGAGTGTCCTTTGGTAACAAAAAGAGAAAAAGGAGAGACATCAATGATCTGTATTAGCATTCAATAACATTAAAAACAAACATTATTTTTTTTTACCTGCAGTGAAAAAAATGAAGAGAAGAAAAACTGAGATTTGCAGATCCATCTTTGATCAGGATGTGAATGAAATAATGTGCCTGTGTCATCACTCATTTTATAGCTTCTAAAAAGGGAAGGATCTTCATGAGAAAATTAAAGTTTAACAGAAAGACAATGAAGTAAACACAGTAGGTATTCAATTATTTACTTGCCAATATTACAACTTCAGCAGAGGGGTCTAGTATGGAAATTAATCTTGCTCTTTTTTAGAAAAGTAAACTTAAAAGGATATTTCATCTAAAAACATTTAAATTCTATCATCATTTACTCACCCTCATGTAATTTCCAAACCTGCAAATCAGTCACCTTTATTTATTATAGTGCCTTTTACAATACAGGGCCGGGTTTCCCAATAACGATGTATCTTAGTTCTAAAGAGTGTGTTCTATGAGCGAAGTTACGATCACTCGCAGCAATTCCACGTGCGTTTCCCAAAAATGTAATTAACGAGAACGCGCTCTAAGTGCTACTTAAGAGTCGTTGTCCATTTGCGAAGTGCTGAAATATAACCTTATATGGAATCGTTTCACCTAATAATTGTCATCTGATGTGGATTAGCAATCAAAACACGTCTATATAAAGCACCAGGCTGAGGCACTGACAAAATGGCTGAACAAAAAAAACAAACAAGAAAAGATACCTTTCAAAAGACGAAATAAATATCCTTATTTAATTCAGATGTGTAGGCTATTTATCTTTTTTTTTTTTGTTACCTGCCCTCATAAAAAAAAAATAATACAATCCAGTGATCATAAAGTCAGGTTCCACAAAAATATTAAGCAGCAGAACTGTTTTTTTTTATATCAACATTGATAATAATGAGAATATTAAAATAAAAAAAATAATTTAAAAAAAGTGTACAATAAAGTACAATCAAAACCTTATAGTATTGTCACAATGCACTTGAATAAAGTTAAAGGTGTAATCTGCCGGTTGTCCTGTAGGTGACCTCATAACTCTGTCTTCTTACCATAACCTTAGAGCTTTACGATTACTCCAGAGCACTCGTAGATCTACGATTTTTTTTAAGTGTTACTTAAGTTACGATGCTTTTGGGAAACAGACCTTAATATTAAGATCACTCGTACGATCATTTTTACGATCAACTTAGGCTTACGATGCTTTTGGGAAACGCAGCCCTGATTGTTTCAAAGCAGCTTTACAATGAAAATAATGCAACAAAATTTGTTTTGGCTGTACAGCAGATATGAAAGCTCTAGCATAAGTTCTGCCAGGAAGACTAAAATGTTACGTCACTACAGATCTAACCTATCATGGTCTACTACTTCAGTCTCAGAAAAAAAGGTACAGGGCTGTCACTGGGGCGGTACCCTAAGGTACAAAAGTGAAAAGGTACATCTTTGTACCTTACTCACCCCTGAAAGGTACATTTTAGTACCTCAAAAGGTACATATCAGTACTTTAAGAGTGCATATTAGTACCTTAAAGGTACATATTAATACCTTTTTTGTTATGTACCTTAGGGTACCGCCCCAGTGACAGCAATGTACCTTTTTTTCTGACAGTGGGAGTAGAAAAGATCGGTACTTACACGGTACTTATGTCTGAGTTTGCATCTTCATCTTCATAAAACAATCATTTAACTGATTTGAATAATATTAATTGATAAAGTTCTATGTGTATGCCATAGTAAAGAGATGTGTTTTTAGTCTAGATTTAAAGTGACAGAGTGTGTCTGCTTCCTGAACAGTGCTAGGAAGACTGTTCCAAAGTTTCGACCGCCTGCAGTTGATTTGGATATTCTAGGTATTATCAACTGGCCAGGATTTTGTGACCGCAATAGACGTGATGAAGTATAATGCGTTAAGAGGTTGTTCAAGTACTGGGAAGCTAAATCATTTAGTGCTTTGAAAGTAATTAGCAAGATTTTAAAATGTACACAATGTTTAATAGGGAGCCAGTGCAGTGTTGACAGAACCGGGCTAATATGGTCATACTTCCTGGTTCTAGTAAAAACTCTAGTTTATATATTAAGCGAGCAGGGCAACCACCCAGTAGAGCATTACAATAATCTAGCCTTGAGGTCATGAACGCATGAACTAACTGTTCAGCCTTTTGCATTGAAAGCATATGCCGTAATTTAGATATATTTTTAAGATGGAAGAATGCGGTTTTACAGATGCTAGAAACGTGGCTTTCAAATAAAATATTGGTATCAAAGAGCACACCCAGGTTCCTCACTGACGACGAGGACTTGACAGAGCAGCCATCAAGTATTCTAGGTTACTACGATGTAACATCGTGCAAGGTAAATAAGAGGATGACATCAGGGGGGTATTCCAAAATGACAGTTACAGCGGTGGTCAGAATTATTGGCACCCCTGGTAAAATATGATCAAAGAAAAAAAAATCTGCATTGTTTATCCTTTTGATCTAAAGTCGCAAAAACCTAACCTTTCACTGAAGTAAAAGAATGGAAATTCTGTGGAAAGTCACATTATGAAAAACAGACTTGGGGTCAGAAAGTTGTCTGTCTCAATTTAAGATTGAACATTGGTCTGGGGAGTCTGCTATGCATTTTCTACTGCACAAGAGGCGTGATAAACGAGCATTAACGAATTCGTTTGCCCATATAATCTTAAAATATTTAGTTTAAGCTTATTTGGCTTGCTGTCTACTTATGAGGGGCTCGATGAAGTGGCTTCAACTCGTGTCAGGGTTGTTGTAGGGAAAGGAGCGAGGACTCAAAGATGCAGATGAAATGGGTCTTTTAATGATAAAAATAAAACAAGACAAACCAAAACTACCCCGAGGGGGAAAAACAGACTTGACTTGGCTAGGCTAGGCTTGACTGGAGCAGGGAAACATGAGGTGACGACGATTCCGCACTGGACTGCAAACACAAGGAGATTAAATAGGGAACAAACAAAAGAGGGTAACGAAGGAAGACAGGTGGGGCAAATTAACCAATAATCAGGAAACAAGGTGGGCGGGGTTAGACAATAGACACGAGCACATGGCACAAAGAATCACTTGACAAGACATGTGCTCACACCAAACATGACATGAATATGCAGCTAAAGAGAACTCATCAGCTGCATGTTCACACAAAACATAACATGACGTAGCACGTAGCCAGTGAAAAACACCAACCACGTGCTACACAACATAAGACAAAACATAACATGAAAGCACACGGCCGATGTAAACATGAACCGTGTGCTACACAGACAGAAGAGCACACGCTCACGTGACAAGACAGAGTGACAAAACAAACACGCGGAGCATGAATGTCCGAATCCCAACACAAAACTGAAACCCAAACTAGACCGAAGTGCTGGGATCCGAACACCACGCCCGCACACAACACAAGGACAGAAGAGCGCGCAGCTTTGAGCAAGCTCACACAAGACAAGACAAACAATACAGGAGTGTCAGGGCTCTGTCACAAAACCATGAATAAACTAGACAGAAGTGACAGAACCCTGACTACTCGAGCTCTGATATACCCTCATAGTGACTAAATGATTATGTAGGGCAAGGTACCTAAGATAAAAGTGGAGTTTGGGGAGGTGGGATGCTGGAACATCTGAGACTGAGGAGAGGTAAGCAGCTGTTTATATACTCTGGCTGTTGGCTGTTGAGATTAGATGGGCTCACTCCTCCCAAAATTACTTTCGGAACTTCACTAAATTAAATGACTCTGTACGCAATTGGATAGTCCTTCAATCAATCAGACCACAAGAGGTGTGATAAACGAGCATAATTCAAATGACTCTATGCAATTGGATAGTCCTTCAGCCAATCAGACCACAAGAGGCGTGATCAATGGGCATCGACCCATCGCTTCTCTATCCGTCATTGTGTTAAAACCACCAATAGCGTGCCAGGTGGATAAGCCAGTTTGTGATTGGTTCCCGCAAAAGTGTAACAGAAGCAGTAGAAATGGGTTTCCAAAATGAGTTGAGGGGCGAAATCAAATCGCCTGCAGTCTAGTCAGAAAGCTTACAAAAAGAACAAAAAAAATCAAACAACCCCTATATCACCACATCTTGTTTGGGAGGGTTTCAAGAAAAATCCTTCTTGATCATCCAGAAACAAACTCCAGCATATTTAGTTTTCAGACATGACTGGAACTTCAAATAGGACCTGGTTTTATGGTCAGATGAAACTATAAAAAGAGCTTTTTGGCAGCAAAACCACCAGATGGGTTTGGCGCAAACAGAGATAAAAAGTACCCCATGTCCATGGTTAAATATACTGCTGGATCTTTCATCATATTAATATGATTATTAATACTAAAAGAGTATTAATATGAGGAAACACAAAGGCCAAATTCCCTTAATCATTCATCACAATGAGTAAAATATCTCTGAAGTATATTCCCATTAATATTTAATTTTCAGCACACCAGGGTGACTATGAGCTTGAAATTGTCTAGCTATGACGTCTTATTTCACAGGAGTATAAATATGAGGTATGACGTGTGTTTATATTGTCCTAATGCACGGTGAGGAGGAGAGTTTTAGTGGACAAAGACTCTCCCAGGATCACACATGGAGAATTGCAGAGATTAGTTGAGTCTTGGGGTCAGAAATTTGTCTGGCTATAACCAGACCAAACTCAATTTAAGATTGAACATTGATCTGGGGAGTCTGCTATGTATTTTCTACTGCACAAGAGGCGTGATAAACGAGCATAAATTAAATTAATCTGTGCGCAATTGGACAGTCCTTCAACCAATCAGACCACAAGTCAAGTCAAGTCAAGAAAAGTAAAGTCAAGTTTATTTATATAGCGCTTTTCACAATGCAGATTGTTTCAAAGCAGCTTCACAGTGTTAAACAGGAAAATAATGCAACAGAATTGTGTTCAGCCGTATAGCCGTTCCAGAGAAAATGGTGATGTCATCAGTTCAGTTCAATTATCATACAGTAACAATGTGGGCATTAGATTAGTAATTAGATCAGTAATTTAGTTCATATGGTTAATTTAGTTTACTAATTAGTTTTATTTTTTATATTTAGTTGAAAAATGTTGTGTCCACAACTGAGCAAGCCAAGCCAAAGGCGACAGTGGCAAGGAAACCAAAACCCCATCAGGTGACCTAATGAAGAAAAATAAACCTTGGGGGAAACCAGGTTCAGTCGGGGTGCCAGTTCTCCTCTGGCCAATTAACAAAAAGCGTATGATTATTATTCTGGCAATTTTACAGGACAGGGGTCATATTAGATCGCATGATCGATTGATCGATTCATATTAGATCTAGATTTAATCGGTCATATTAGATCGGAAAATTTTTTGAGGTTTATTGAGGATGCTGTAGTGATTAAACAATTATTAGAGTGCAATATTCAAAATCTGAGATCTGAGGCAACACGCCGGAGACGGGTTTATTGAGGATGACGTATCGGTTAAACAATTATTAAATAGGAATATTTGAACGATCGGAGTCGTCACGCCGGAGGCTACATCATTCTCAGTGTTGGGAAGGTTACTTTGTAAATGTAATAGGTTACAGATTACAAGTTACCCAATTTAAAATGTAATAAGTAATGTAACTGTCACAGTGTGGCGTAGGCAGAAGACGAAGAAGGCTTAAGTTCCAAAACATATTCTTTTACTTCAAATAAAGATCAAAACAGGCAGAAGGTACACTCACACTACAACTAATATAGAATGGACAAAGACTGCGGCCCTGTCCCAAATGGCACCCTAAACCCTCACGGTCTTCCTCTGAGTCCACACTTTCACGACGTCCGCTTTGACTGCCTGGAAGAAGTCCGCTGCGTAACCAGCACCAGTGCGGGCTCGGCAGAAGTGCGCATCGAGGGCGCATATCAACCTCAAAGGGGGCGCTCGCGAGCACCCTTCAGAGACCTAAAATGACAAATGGGATACACTGCGGTTCAGGGAGCCATGGTGGCTCAGGGAGTTCAGGGGGCCATCTTCTTGGGAGGCACTATGTATACTGGAGCGAGGACAGAAGAGACAGGAGCCAGAGTCCTCTCTGGGCTGGAGACAGGAGGCGGAGCAAACTCTGGACTGGAGACAGGAGGTGGAGTCCACTCTGGAGTGGAGACAGGAGGCGGATCTGTCCAGAAGTCTATGAGCCAGTCTTCTCCCACTATAAGTACAAGTTGCTAAATCCCACACTTTGCGTGAAACTGTTCTTAAGCACTCACTACGCACAGATCTGTGTGTACGCACGGTTGATAAATGAGGCCCCTGGTTCAGAAAAAACAAGTCCTGTTCAGTATTTTGTTCCATACACCTGGATTTGCTAAGTAGCACAGTTTTTCAGCCAGGTGGTAGTATTAATTAGGGAAATCCGCTGACTGAGTTCATGAGTGGAATAAAAATATGGCAGGACTTTTACTTTCTGACCCCTGGACTTTCCACCTCTGTTAAGTGGTATGTGTCTTTTTGCCAACAAGACAGGCTATTTACACTTACTACAAATAGACACTCCAACATTGGAAATGTAAAAGAAAAAAAGAAAGGATTTTTTTTCCTTCCCCTCGCTTGGGCTCCAAGTGCTCATTGGCCACTGGGCCCGTGCCCAAAATGGAGACTCTTATGTACATTAATACATCCCAAAACACAACAATTGTAATGCCTCAGTACAGCAGACCGAGGAGAAGTCTAATAGCCGACAAGCCTCTGAAGGACTGGACTACACTGTAAAAACAAATTTGTTAAAGCAGCACCAGGTAGGTTTTGTTTTAGACAATCCCCTGAACTCCAAACTGAATGTCAGAATGGGAAAGAAAGGTGATTTAAGCAATTTTGAGCGTGGCATGGTTGTTGGTGCCAGACGGGCCGGTCTGAGTATTTCATAATCTGCTCAGTTACTGGGATTTTCACGCACAACCATTTCTAGGGTTTACAAAGAATGGTGTGAAAAGGGAAAAACATCCGGTATGCGGCAGTCCTGTGGGCGAAAATGCCTTGTTTATGCTAGAGGTCAGAGGAGAATGGGCCGACTGATTCAAGCTGATAGAAGAGCAACTTTGACTGAAATAACCACTCGTTACAACCGAGGTATGTAGCAAAGCATTTGTGACGCCACAACACGCACAACCTTGAGGCGGATGGGCTACAACAGCAGAAGACCCCACCGGGTACCACTCATCTCCACTACAAATAGGAAAAAGAGGCTACAATTTGCATGAGCTCACCAAAATTGGACAGTTGAAGACTGGAAAAATGTTGCCTGGTCTGATGAGTCTACCATCTGAATGTCTCAACAGAAATCGAGAGTCAGAATTTGGCGTAAACAGAATGAGAACATGGATCCATCATGCCTTGTTACCACTGTGCAGGCTGGTGGTGGTGGTGTAATGGTGTGGGGGATGTTTTCTTGGCACACTTTAGGCCCCTTAGTGCCAATTGGGCATCGTTTAAATGCCACGGCCTACCTGAGCATTGTTTCTGACCATGTCCATCCCTTTATGACCACCATGTACCCATCCTCTGATGGCTACTTCCAGCAGGATAATGCACCATGTCACAAAGCTCGAATCATTTCAAATTGGTTTCTTGAACATGACAATGAGTTCACTGTACTAAAATGGCCCCCACAGTCACCAGATCTCAACCCAATAGAGCATCTTTGGGATGTGGTGGAACGGGAGCTTCGTGCCCTGGATGTGCATCCCACAAATCTCCATCAACTGCAAGATGCTATCCTATCAATATGGGCCAACATTTCTAAAGAATGCTTTCAGCACCTTGTTGAATCAATGCCACGTAGAATTAAAGCAGTTCTGAAGGCGAAAGGGGGGTCAAACACAGTATTAGTATGGTGTTCCTAATAATCCTTTAGGTGAGTGTATATACAGTATCTCACAAAAGTGAGTACACCCCTTACGTTTCAGAAACCATTTTAATATATCTTCTCAAGGCATAATACTATAGAAATAATGAATATTTTAGAGTAGTCAATGTGCTGCTTTTATAGCAGTATAGATACTGTTCCCTGAAAATAGCTTAACATACAGACATTTTTGTCATAATAGCAGGCAACAAAAGTGAGTACACCCAAAGTGAACATGTCAAAACTGTGTCCAAAGTGTCAATATTTTGTTTGGGAACCATTGTTATCTAGCACTGCCTTAATCCTCATGGACATGGAATTCACCAGAGCTGCACAGGTTTTTGCTGGGATCCTCTTCCACTCCTCCATAATGACATCACGGAGCTGCTGGATGTTAGACACAAGCCGCTTTTCCACCTTCCGCTATAGGATGCCCAACAGGTGCTCACTAGGGTTCAGGTCTGGAGACATACTTGCCCCCCCCCCCCCCCCCCCCCCAGTTTGGAAAACTGCTTATCTTAAGGGAGGCCATCATCTTCTGCTTCAGAATGTCACAGTACATGTTGGAATTCACGTTTCCCTCAATGAATGGCAGCTCCCCAGTAGCAGCAGCACTCATGCAGCCCCAGACCATGATGCTACCACCACCATGCTTGACTGTAGGCAAGACAACATTTTCTCTTCACCAGGGTGTCACCACACATGCTGGACACTATCTGAGCCAAACAAGTTTATCTTGGTCTCATCAGACCACAGGGCATGGTACCAGTAATTCATGTTCTTGTTTGCGGGCTTTCTTGTGAGCCAGCTTCAGAAGAGGCTTCCTTCTGGGACGAGGCCATGCAAACCGACTTGTTGCAGTGTGCGGCATATGGTCTGAGCACTGACACGCGGACCTTCCACTTCTGCAACATCTAAAGCATTGCTGGCAGCACATATGCATGTTTTTTGAAGCCAGCTTCTGCACCTGACACACAGCACAATGACTCAACTTCTTTGATCGACCCTTGCAAGGCCGGGTGAAACCAGTCTTGGAAAACCTCTGTATGACCCTGGCCAATGTACTGTAACTCAGATTCAGGGTGTTACCTATCTTCTTATAGACTAGGCCATCGTTGTGGAGATCAACAACTCTAATTCTCAAATCCTCAGAGTTCTTAGCCATGAGGTGCCAATGCCATGTTGAAAATCAAATGGTCAGTATGAGAAAATTGTACTCAAAGCACCAAATTTATACTGCTCTAATACAAGATACACAAATTTGTATGGTCCTGTCAAGCAGATAAAAACATGAACGTGATGAATAGGACATGCAGCTTTGCATGGTTAAACAACGTACCGCTGTTATAACTTTGGGTTTTGTTGCCAGCTATTTTGACAATAATGGCTGCATGTTAAATAGTTTTCAGAGAACAGTATCTATACTGCTATACAAGCAGAACACTAACTACTCTAAAATATGTCCAAGTTTCATTTCTATAGTATTGTCCCTTGAGAATATATACTAAAATGGTTGCTGAAATCTGAGGGGTGTACTAAATTTTTTGAGATACTGTATATGTACAGTATAATATAATAGTTATTACTTCCCTTCCTTTGAAATCAAATATCTGTGATTTCTTGTTGCATCGCTGCATCAACAGGAAGATAATTACAATAGTATAAATGAAGTTCCAAGTTAGACATTTTAGGAAATTAACATGAATTTATGAAGTCAACTTATGTGACGTCCTCCCAAAATGTTTAGTTGTATTGACAATAACATTCAAGATGACTGGAAAATGAGTGAATACAACTATGAAGAAAGATGACTGCAGACCTGGAGGAAATGAGTGAAAAGTCTATTAAGAATTAGCCTGGTCCTACCAGACTCCCGTACATTTCATATGTACAGAGAGTCTGACCACTCTCCATTGACAAGGGGTAACTTCCTTGAAAGCGGGTACTCTGTTGAAGTTTAAAACTACTGGATCTGCCCAGAGCCACTCTGGATCTGCCATAACCAATCGCTAACGTTTGGTCGTGATGTATGTCATCTCAAACTAGCGCACAACATCAACAGCATCGTTCTCAGCCACTCCCTCTGTTCGCTGATTGGACCGGTTAAAATTTGACCGGAGAAAACCAGAGAATATACTGCAAACCCCAACGGAGTACTGAAGGAAAATTAAAAATCGAGCGGAAGTACGTATAGGAGGGCGGAGGCCGGCCAACTAAGAATTGACCCGCCTCAAAAACCTTTTGCTTCGCCTGATTTTTATTTTATTACATTTTTGGTTCTCAAACCAGTCAAGTAATGTTTAGGGTTTTCTGAGTAACGAAGGCAAAGCATGCAAACAGTACAGATTACTAAATTGTTTCAAGTAAGTTCAACAAATAATTGGACATTAAGTAAAGTTAACTAAAAAGTAAGACATTGTTGGATTTTACAGTGTACAAGCACATCATGTCGCAGCAAGAGAGAGGGAAAGTTATTTTTAATAAAGATTACAAGGGTACATGAATTTAAAAAAATAAAGATGTGCACAGATAAATCATAATAAATACTGCAATATTCCATAAAAAAATAAGTATTGTCCAGTTTGATTTCACTGTGAAAAAAAAGCCTATGCAGGAGCTGCATACTATATATGTAACATCAATTACAGATCTATATTCAAACAGCTTGAATAGTCACCAAATATTGTAAGGAACAAATACAAGTTATATATTCAGTACAGCGTGTCTCACTGTAGAATCAGAAGAGCTGCTGGATTCAGTGCAGCAGGAAGTAGGAGAGCAGAGAACAACAGAGGAACAAGAAGCTCTGGGTGACGCTCTGAGCACCGTTACACAGGTTCCCCTCACAACATGAGACTCCCTCAACATTAGGAACCGCAGCATCACAAACTGATTTAGACGCACAGCCTTTTACACCCATTGACAGGCCTCCAAAAGTCCCTGATGAAAGGAAAGAAACAGGTTGATTCCATCTTTATTGGTATAGGTGATCATTAAACTTTTAAACTGAAGAGTTTAAAGATCATGACCTTAATCTTCTTCCTTTTCCAGATTCTCACCTGTTGCTTTAATGCAGAGATCTTCACTCCCTGAACAGCTCACTGTGTTTGAGCAGTTCTTATTTACGTCACAATAGTAACATTTCTTTCCATTGGGGGTATTATTGCTGAGATCTACAGGAGGAAAAAATTATTTGTAACTTTCTTTACAGGGTCCTGGTCTTATTGTGCACACAACATAGATGCTCATTGTTCCAAAGAAACATCTCTTTCGTAACATTTGAATAACTTACTCTGTTGACATCACTATCAATCCCTGATAGAAAACCAAGTTCTGCTCCCACTATCTTTTTTTCTTGGTAAATGTTTTATGAGTGTAAACTGTTGACTATAAAGCACAATACCTGGAGCATCTTGGCTATTACACAGGTCTGTGCTACAGCAGTAAGAAGAGACTTTTCCAATGCCGAGGTTGATGGACCCACTTGGACAGCCATTTTCAGGAGCACAATTTTTAGCTGTCATAGCACCAATGCCACCTAAAAACATGAATAATAAAGGAATGAACAGTTCAACTGCACATTATTTTGATGGTAAATATATTTATAAATCTGAAATAAATAAAATAAAATAGAAATAAAAAATAAAAAAAAAGTAGGAAGTTTCCCAAAAATTATCACTAGTGATCTTTAAAAATAAACAAAAATAAAAGTGGAGTATGTCGTTTCTTTGACGCTAGTAACACAAACATTACAAACATAGAGCAAGTTGCATATTTTCAAACAACCTTGAAACGCCCCTTTCATGCATCGCGCCTGCACCAAATCAAACATCACAAATACTGCTTGTGAAGGCATGTCTCAACAGGGAAAAGTGACACTTGATATTTAATCTTATTAGATGATTAGTTTATTGCATTGGATAGATTTTACTTTCAATCAAACATTTTGCAATGGGTTTGTAAAAGTTCTTTTTATGCATGTTTTTGTTGCAAATACGCTGTTCTGACCAGCAGGGGTCACCAGCGTGTCGCGTTTCAAACCATACGCTTGGAAACCATGTTAGAATACCAAGTACTGATTCACTTGGCGATACCAAGTACCGATACGAGTACTTAAAGGGTTAGTTCACCCAAAAATGAAAATTCTGTCATTAATTACTTACCCTCATGTTGTTCGACACCCGTAAGACCTCCGTTCATCTTCGGAAAAGAAATGAAGATATTTTAGTTGAAATCTGATGGCTCTGAAAGGCCTCCATTGGCACAATGGCACTTTACACTCTCAAGACCCTTAAAAGGTACTAGAGACGTCGTTACAAAGTCCATCTCACTACAGTGGTTCTAAAATAACTTTATGAATCGGCGACAATAGTTTTTGTGCGCAAAAAAACCCTAAATAACGACTTACATAGTGATGACGATTTCAAAACAAGGCATCATGAAGCTTCGAAGCGTTATGAATCAGTGAGTCGAATCATGATTCGTATCGCGTGTCAAACCGCCAAACTGCTGAAATTTGGCGATTCAAACTACTGATTCGACTCGCTGATTCATAACGCTTCGAAGCTTCATGATGCCTTGTTTTGAAATCGTCATCACTATGTAAGTCGTTATTTAGGGTTTTTTTGCGCACAAAAACTATTCTCTTACGGGTGTCGAACGACATGAGGGTAAGTAATTAATGACAGAATTTTCATTTTTGGGTGAACTAACCCTTTAATAATACCATTACAGTTATTCTAACAATGTTGTTTTCATCAGATATTTTTCACTTTCTGACTGTAACAAAGTAAGCAGGGCACAACCTAACACGGGGTTAGTTGTAACACACATGGTTTAAAACTTTCCACACATGCCAGGAGGACAAAACTTAGTGCATTTACTCATTGCCATATCAACACTATATAGAGAAACAAACTGTGCCAAAATATAAAAAAAATCTAGCCTATAGAAGATATCACTGAACATTTATTTAAACATAGCAAAAGTACATTTCCTACATAAGAACATTTTTCATCTCTGTTTTTTGTGTTTATTTAAAATGAGACAAATCTGATATTATTGTAATCTTATATCTGTTATTTAACAGTTGAGATGGCTCTTTAATGCTGATCAAACAGCAGAAGACATGAGCCGGGTTTAAAGGTCCCGTTTTTCGTGTTTTTTTTAAGCTTTGATTGTGTTTACAGTGTGCAATATAACATGTTCATGTTTCATGTGTAAAAAAACACAGTATTTTTCACACAATTTACTTATCTGTATACCGCTGTTTTCACTGTCCTCAAAACGGCCTGAGAATTTCCCCGTTCTATGAAGTCCCTCCTTCCGAAATACGTAACAAGTTCTGATTGTGCCAGCGGTTCCCGTGTTGTGATTGGACAGCAGCTTAGCGCATGTTGCCCGGGAAGGTCACGCCTCTTACCATAACGGGGAGATGAACGCGCTCAAACTACAGCCCCTGAAGGCCAAACAAAGGTGATTTGACTCCGGGATGAAAATAACAGCGTTTGAACGACATGCCGACAAACGCAACCGAACCGAACCGAACCCAACACTTCCTCTTCTCCACGAGGGAGCAACAAGACCACGCCCCCTTTTTCGCGTATTCTTGTGGGCGGAGGTTAGTCGACAAACTGTTCTACTGACGTAATTAAAGCAGGATGTACCAGGATGTAGTCCAAACCGGCCGTTCGCTGTAGGCTTTGAAAGGGAACTTCTGTTAAATAAAATATCTCGCTTGGCATTGAACTTTGAGCTTTATAATTTTACAGGTATTATTTATGCTCTAACAGCAAAATATGATCTTAAATATATCGGGGTAGTTTTAGGAGTGTGAGTAAATGAGCACAGTGCAACATTGCAATGTGTTGTCAAGAACCTATGAATCGTCCTTTAAACCGGTCCATTGAGCCGATCTTTCCAAAAAGAACCAGTTCACGGAAATGAATCGAGCTTACGCCAAACTCACGCTATTGGTTGAGCTGTGGGAAATAAAACCCGGAATGGCATACTGACAGCCTAGTAGTCAGTGAATCTTACATACTTCACAAATTACATTGTAGAATAATAATTTGAGAGAAAACATTAAAACAACATTCCATGCATGAAATGATAAATTCTGTCCTGAAAAGAAAAGATGAAGACGTTCTGTGACAAGTTCAACATTACTACATTAAACACAGCTGGAGCACTGCAGTAAATGATAGCAACATCTCCATCAGTCATTTAGCCTATAGCTGCATATTTAAATCCATCATTCTCACCAATATATGCTGTTGTACCAACACAGTAGGGAAATCCATTTGGACATGTTATCTGGACACAATCGCTTGTCGCATCTGGGCATTGACGACATTTGAGAGAGCGTCCTTTAGTAATAGAAAAACAGAGAGACAGTGAGATACATCAATAAACAGTTTTTTCAATACATAGATTCAAGCTATTTGTCTTTGTACCTGCAGTGAAAAAAACGAACAGAAGAAAAACTGAGATTTGCAGATCCATCTTTGATCAGGAGGAGAATGAAACATGCCTGTTTCAGCACCCATTTTATAGCTCATCAAAAGGGGAGGGCCTTTTCTGAGACAAGGAAGTTTAAAATAAATACTTTTACTTTTACATGGAAATGGATCTTGCTGTTTGTAAGAAGTTTATTCTTAAAGGGATTTATCTAAAAAAAAGAATGCTCATTTGTACATGCCTGCTTCCTCTCCACTTTTTGAACTAAATGTTAACAGGATATATGGATGACTAACAATTTCGTACAGCTTATTAAATAAACTTATATAACAAACTAATATAATTAACTTTAAAGCTTATATAACAAAAGTGAAATTCTTCTTATTAGGTCTAGGTCTATCTTATCTAAAACTCTCCTTATGGTGTTATATATTTGATTGTTTGTTTTCTCTCATATCAATAATATTTCACATATTGCGTTTGTCCACTTATGTAAGCTAGACTCCGATCCTCACTTTCTCAGTAAAGCAAGGAAGTCCAGTTACTACATCATTTGCAGTTAATACTGATCTCAACTGTGAGGACTGTTACTGTACACACACTTCTAAACACCTAATCAAAAACTTTGTTGCTCAACTACAAAGTTCTTCACAATTTGGGTTCTCTTTACCTATCAGACCTTCATCCATACATCCCATTGCGTTCTTTAAGATCATATTTTGCAGATTTATTGACTGTTCCAAAATTTCAATTTAGTTATTTAAGTGCTTTTAGTGGTTTTGAGCTGAAATTATGGAATTCTTTACCATTTGGATTATATCGCCCAGTTTAAAACATATTTTTTTTTTTAGAATAGTAATGATCGATTGATTGCCTGTTTTTTATGATTATATTATATTTATATAAAAATTGTATGCTTTCTTATAGTTTGTGTTTTGTTTTGCTTTGTATATTATTGATCTAGCTTTCTATGCTGTAAGGTTTTGATAAGCTATTTTATGTACTTAGAGGATTTTTTATGATTCAAATTTGGCTGGGTGGTTAATAACACATTTATCTGTGATGTGAGAAACTCAGAACACATGTTTAGTTTTGACTTTACAGGGACTTTAATAAAATATATTATTATTGTAAAAAAAAAAAAAAAATCATAATTTGTAATTCAGTATCACCCATATGTTGTTCCAAACCTGTATGAGCCAATGTTATTTAGACCCAATAGCCAGTTATAATATCTTCGTTTGTGTTATTTTGTGAGTAAATGACATAGTTTTCATTTTTAAGTAAGCCTATTAACAATTATTTTTTTCAAAATTGATGCACATAAACTAAAATGATTATTTCCTTATGAAAAGATAAATGTACCAGCAAGAACAGTATGTGCTGGTGAGGATTTCCCCCACCACAAACTGCTCTCAAATGTTAGAAAGTTAGAAAGAAAACCACATAGTTTTCGGATGGTGAACAGCTATGCGGATCCACCAGCTAGATCAGCATCAAACCACTAACAAACCAGCCTGAACAAGGAATTTCATACAGGCCAGGCATGTTTTTGTTTTCAGCAGGGATTCGATAACAGGGATTCGATAGCGGCTTTGCTGTTTCTTCAGAACCGAATGTCACACTTCAGTTCTACTTAAAGGTGCACTGTGTAACATTTTTTCAGTAAAATATCCAAAAACCACTAGGCCAGTGTTATATATTTAGTTATATATTTACTATTTTAACCAAGGAATCGGGACGTGTGAGGAAGTCGCCTGTCGATTGCGTCATATCTGCGTTCCTCTCGGTTCCGGTTTTATTTTGCAGAAACGCTTTACTCTCACTGCAGTGTGAACAAGTGTCATAGCAGCCGCTGAGAGAACGCACAGAGTAACGTCATAACATCATTATCAACCCACTCAGATGTATCTAATATGATAAACAGAGCTGCGTTACCTCATACTCATGACCGGAAAAGCGGAAGTGGCGCCGGCGACTGTGGCAAAATAAAAGTCCTGCTGCTCGCGAGGCGTGTGTTGCGCTCTTCTTATTAAGAATCGCTCCAGCGGCCTTGCTCAGCTCCACAACACTCAGTCCTGCTCTGCTTCATACTAACGTTAATAATCGCATTCATGAATATGATTTCTGCCTGATTCCTATCCCGATTCTTTCCACCGGCTGTGAGGTGTCGTAGTCTTTTGACTAAAATGCCATTTAGTTTTAGTCATATTTTAGTCACCTGAATTGTTTTTAGTTTTAGTCTAGTTTTAGTCGACTAAATATCATAAGATTTTAGTCGACTAAATCTACAGTAGATTTAGTCGACTAAAATCTAATGAATTTAGTTAAATTGTAATACATTAAGCATTTAAGCATTACATAACCGACGGTCACTTGAACTGACATTTTGACATCATTTTATTTTTGACATTAAAAATACACGAAAGCTCAATTAACTTTTTTGTTTGTTTTTTTTAAAAACATCTTGTAGCGTCTTAGGGTTACATATATATTTAAATTAAAAATTAGCTCAATAGGGAATTGTGGGTATTAATATTTAGGGATTTCTGATTAATCACAACGGGTTATGATCTAATCGTAAATCTCCAAAATCACCCAAAAGGGGAATACCTAACCTCGGTATTTATGCAATATATAATATATATATGGTTAACCAAAATTTATTGCAATTAACTACAGATATATCTATATTAAATAATCACAGAATAACCTCTAGGGAGTTGATTCAAAATTCCTCTCCGTTCCGTTTAAAGAACAAGCTGTAATTCTTTATCCACTCACTAGGTCTATTCTTCCTACCCAATTTTCGGGAAGTTTATCCCTCTGGCCACAAAGGACAAACTTTCCGAGTTATGGTATTAATTAAAGCATTCAACGATGCTTATAAGAGCTCGTAGCTTAGATCTGACATTAAAGGGACTCGTGTTCTGTGAGCAAAACAATGACAATCAAAACGTGGATATCATGGTTTTAATAAAGATTAATACTACGATTACATATGACTAAATAAAGAATACATGTATTTACAGAATAGTGGAAAGTAAAGAGGAGGATAAGGAGAAGGGAAAGGAAGGAGGGTATGATCGTGTCCGATCCGACACCTTCCCAGACATAACCACTAGAGCCAGCAAGAACCATATCACCTTAAACAGGGGTACAATCTTAAAACGCATCTAAATTTCGATAGAATTGATACTTGCATGGTTTCTTGGTGTTGTGTAAAGCAAGATGCGTGCGTTGGCGTTTCTCAGAGGGTTCGTGCGCTGAAGCGCTCTCTCCGTTTGGTTCTTCCGGAGCTTCGTTGGTCCGCGGGAGTTTTAAAGGTGTTTGGGAAGGGAGTGTCTTGGAAGGGAAAGTTCATCTCGTCCAAGCTAAGTTCCTCTGTCTGGTGGAGCGCGCCGCTGGCTGTGTCGCGGAGCGTGTCGATCTTCAAAGGAAACAACAGCTTGGCTGGACCGCGCCGGCTCGCAGGTCGAAACCCGCGAGCCGCGCGGATGAGATGGGAGGAAAAGGAAATTTGTCTCGTCGGGGTCCTTGCAAGTTTTCAGAGCAGAAATGTGTTGGTGTTTCTGTCCTTTAAAGTCCATTAAACTACGCCCTTTTCCCCTGAGACGACCAGTCATTGGTGTGAATTTCAGGCGGGAGAGACTTTCTTTGTTCGGACTTTATTACTCAATGGAATGTTCTTGCTGGAAGCCAGAACTAGTAAAGTTTCACTCCAAAAGGACTAAACGTACTAGCGGTACATCTCATAATCATATACTTTGTACCATTGACTAAGACAAAGAAAAAGGAACTTTTAGACATCAAACATGCCTTGGTTTAAAGACCTAAAGGCAGTGCATCTTCTATACAGAGCAATTTTGAGCGTTTAAGATAGCTCTTACATCACGCAAACATAAGAAATATGGGGAGCATGCATATACTTAAGAAATCATCATATATGTAATTTCTGGGATAGTTTAATTAAAGGCTAAATAGAGAGGAATGCTTGTGTGTGTATGTGTTAGGGTCATCCCCCGGCCGTTCTAGACTGAAGGGTGAGGTAGGTGTCCTGGCTTATTAGAATCTGATTGAAGCTCAGAAAGGGCCATCATAGTATCTTCTGGTCACACTCTAGCCGGTCATTAACCAGTTGTAGTGCAATTTGACTCAGACTTGTTGGAGCCTTTGGAGCAGGAATTTAATTTATATGCAGAGCTGTTTGGAGGAAAGCATCTCTGATGTTTCTCCAAACGACTCACCACTTTGATCCTATGAGAGAGACACTCCAGACGCTACAATCTATATCGTTTTTGTAACTTTCTATTTCTGTTTTAGTCAGTAGGCCATATCAGGTTAAGCTAAAGCTTCAAATTAGTTTGTTTATTTATTTTTTTAATTTCAGTTAACATTTATTTAATTTAAAGTAATGAAGATTTTTAAATGGTTTTAGTTAACTATTATAACCCTGATACTTTATTGAATATGTGTCAAATACTTGTCTTTTTCCTCCTGACTATGAATTAAATGGGAATGAAATTAAATACAGTTTATTGTGTAACCAAAAACGAATATATAATGCGTGACTTTTAATTATAAACAAGCTCGAAATACACCGGGACTCTTATTTTGAAATGTCAGCGCCTCTATTGCAGTTGCAGGAGCTCATTCAAGTACAGATGAGAGAGATAAAATATGTATTGTTACAACCGTCTAAAACATATTACTATATAAACAACGTAAAGTAAACATTTTCATTACACATCAGCATTAGTTCATGAACAATTGCATGGCATAAATGTGCGCTATTCATTGATTGTGAGCCGCTCTGGAGCGCTGTATTGGGGATGTGTGAGCCTGTAGAAGTGCAACAGCGCCGTGTTTTCCAGCGGTTAGATCAGCACATTCAAATCAAATGTGCGCATCTGTGACACAGGACATCAGTTCTGACTGGATCTCTTCACTAATCGTCCCTCCCTAACATTTTCGTCTCATTTTTATTTGTTGACGAAAATGGCAGTTGATTTTCGTCATAGTTTTTGTCATCCAACACTAGTTTTTATTTAGTTATCGTCTCGTTTTCGTCAGTGAAAAAAGGTTGTTTGAAACACGAAACACTGACTGACAGTTGCTTATTTAACTAACATTATCAAAGAATAATAACTTCTGCACTCTAAAAAATACTGGGTTAAAAATAACCCAAGTTGGGTTGAAAATGGACTAACCCAGCAATTGGGTTGTTTTAACCCAACGATTTCTTTATAATTCTTTTGCTCTTTAATCTGTTTTAAATATTTGTTTACTTTATACATTTTTGTGTATTGCTTTATTGTAAATGTTCGGTTCTTTTTGTAATAAGAAAGTTGTTAAACACTTTTTTTGCAACCTATTTCAATATTGTGATAATACCGTATACCGTGATAAAAGCTTCAGCAATTAATCGCAACATGAAAATTTGATACCGACACATGCCTAATTGGGTCTAGTTAACCTAGACAGTGAAATGACATCTATTGCTTGCTGGGTAGCTTCATCTGTGACTGGTCAATGTTTTGGCTCATCAGATCAATGTAGGCTATATCCAATTGACATGCAGTGTGTACAATCAGACTTCTGCAAATGATCCAGAATCCATTCGGTGAGCCAAACAGACTGCTTTACTGTCTGTCTTGTTACGGTTACAAATGAACCAAATCCTCAGGATGTATGAAAGTACCCTTGTGAAAAAGAAGTGTATTTATAGTGTACATCAAATCTTAAAAGTTTAAGAAACTCTACTTGCAGATAATGATAATCTAATATTAATGAAGTAAAAGGCAACTTAAGTGTAATTAGGGAAAATTACACTTTCAAAAAGTAGCTACAATGAAAAAAGTATCTTTAGAAATCAATGTTTTAATAATCCTTTTCCATACTTTAAGCACATACTTGACTGCAACTGTAATGTGCTGTTCAATATTTAAAGTTAATATACTTTAAATGTTTTAGTATACTGTACTTGCCACGGTTCTGTTAGTGTTTTGGACTTTCATTTTAAATTTGTTCCTTTGTGCCGTTTACCGCTAGCCTAGAAATCTAGACGCACCCTAGCGGCAGAAAATGTATTTTGCCACGAGAGTAGTCTAGCAACTCTCGGTAGACCTGAGAGCTGGAAAAAACAATCTCTGGTCAGGCCAATCACAGCGTGTGTAGAGTCGGTGGGCGGGCTTAACATAATGACAGCACGTCACGGCAGAGTTGCGGAGGTTCTGCGTGCTACTCGTAAACAAAGAAGCTGACGAACAGCGTCTTTTGAATCGGCTTTGGCCGCGAATCTGGAAGACTTGGAGTTAAGCTTTTCTTTGAGAAAAGAACAAAGAACGGCACTGAAGTCATTCTTAAGAAAAGAAGCCAATTTTTGCCTACCGGATACGGCAAAAGTCTATCAACTAATGTTAGCTCGGCTTCACCTTCTTCTTTGCTCTGGTTGGTTGTGGTGCTCATGGCGCTATCCAATTGCGTGCAGAGGGAATTTGAAAGACAACCGTTTATCCCGCCCCTCGGATTGAGCCCTGTCAATGGTGAGTTTCCAGACCCAAAATTTTGATGTGGGTCTGGCTTGTCAGGCTAGTTTCCCGCCATTCTTTTGTTCCCATGGTCACCGTCATTGAGTTCATCTAGTTCATCTGTGTCTGTTTCATTATCTCGGTTGTGTTCACTTAAGTTCCTCTTGTTCACTCAGTCTTTGTCTAGACACTATTGTGTTTCCGTTTCCCATCTGCATGTCCCTGTGACGTCAAGATTAAAGTTTGTTTGATTGTGAGATTGAGTCTTCAGCCTGTTCCTGGTTCCTGGTTCACCCGTACCATTACAGTATTATATTTTGAGCATATAAAAAAAATACAATTGAAAATGAAATGTGTTTTTCTTCTTAACTTTAGTATACACAGTATACTCCAGTACAACTATTGCTATTAAATATGTTAGTGAGAAACTTAACCTTTTGTTCAAACTATTGTTGAGATTTTCATCAGCAGCACCTGTTCTTTGATTTAATCTACAAAAATGTCACTTTTCTACATAATGTTCAATGCTTTTAAAATCAAGATGTGGTTCTAAATCACTTAAGCACGCAAGCAGACATAGGCTTTACCATTAAATGCATTGCTTAAAATCAAAATATTGTCTTTAAAGACAAGAGAATTATGAAACTACGTATAAATATGTACTGAAATCCTATAACTATGTTGGTCAAAATAAAGCACTCTAAAGTTGTATAAAAATTCTAACTATAATACATTTAATTTAATTCAATGCAAAATTAAACATTTAATTCAATTAAAATGCAACTAAGAGGCGAAAACAATAGATTCTATTCACATTATATTAATCTTTAAAAGTATGCTAAAGTATATTTTTTTCACAAGGGTGATGATAGTTTGTGCAATAATTTTAGTGCAGAATTTATTTTGACTTATGTTTGACTGTCTGATTTGTTCTTTGGTCTTGTGTTAGATATGCATTAGTTTGCAAATGGATTACCTATAAATCATGGGCGTAGATTACGTAGGGGACGCGGGGGACATGTGCCCCCCACTTTTTATCAAATGTAAATTGGTGTGCTCACAACAAGTTGAGGTTCTCATTTATTCATATAAATTCAATTTAAAATTCAAAGAGATCTATATAACTTAATGATATCAAACCCCCTCAAATTAGAATAAAGATGGAATTTTTAGCTTGCTGAATTTGTGTGTGTGTTTGCTCTGGCTCTTGTTGAATATATAAAACAGCAAAAACAGTACATTGTAAAAAATGTTTTACAATTTAAAATAATTTTTCTATTGTAATATATTGTCAAATGTAATGTATTCCTGTGATCAAAGCAGAATTTTCAGCATCATTACTCCAGTCTTCAGTGTCACGTGATCCTTCAGAAATCTTTCTAATATGAGGATTTTCTGCTCAAGATACATTTATTATTATTATCAATGTTGAAAACAGTTGTGTACATTTTTTTCCCAGGATTATTTAATGAATAGAAAGTTCAAAAGAACAGCATGTATCTGAAATATAAAGCTAGTACAATGTTACAAAAGCTTTCTATTTCAGATAAATAATGTTCTTTTGAACTTTCTATTTATCAAAGAATCCTAACATGTTTTACACAACTGTTTTTAACATTGATATAAATGTTTCTTGAGCAGCAAATCCTCATATTAGAATGATTTCTGAAGGATCTTGTGACACTGAAGACTGGAGTAATGATGCTGAAAATTCAGCTTTGATCAGAGGAATAAATTACATTTTAAAATATTCAAATAGAAAAACATTATTTTAAATTGTAAAAATATTTCACAATAATCCTGTTTTTGCAGTTTTTTGATCAAATAAATGCAGCCTTGGTGAGATTAAGTTTCAAAAACATTGAAAAACCTTAATGCTTCCATTATTAATATATAATGCATAGTCTCATCAAGTACCAATTTTACAAAGGTCAGAAAAAAACTATAACACTTGACATTCTGTGCCCCTCACTTCTGAAATGATGGCTACGACCCTGCCTATAAGAAATGTTTTTTTTTTTTAAATAAAGAGTTCATGATTTCAAATGGGTAATAGGTCATAATGTTGTAAATTACTTATTTTTTTGGCTACAGTTGATTGACAAACAATATCTTTAAGTGAAAAGAGAATGTGAACATTGCCTGGTTTCTCAATAGGATTCCATCTTAATGTTGGTCTTATCTTAGCATGCTTCATGTAGAACTCTTAGTTGATTTAGCAAACATACAATTAAATTAACCTCTGACTCAAATAAACTCTGTAAATAAAAGCAAAAGTAAAAACGAAACAAGTTTGACCTGTATGAACAACAATACCCCTTTTAGAGGGTCACTTCAGTGATTTAGCATTAAGCTTTGTATCAGTAGAAACCCCGCAATTATTATGCATTATGCATTTTATGTCTGGAAAAAAATCCTACGATGATGCAAATATCGTCATTTTGCGTCATCGGAGGATTTTTTGGCCAGAGGCTAAAGACTACAGCCAGTAGAAGGAGTTGTTTCACATGTTTTCAACCCTCCCACAGCGGAGGGATCTCACTCACAGAATGTAAATGCGCTCGGCTCGGCCTCAGGCATTCCTAACGGAGCGTTGCGGAGCAACATGAGTGTTTCAACTTTTCAATGAATTTCTTTGAAAGTTTAGCTTCCATATGCGATCAGAAAACGCGCCAGACTGGACACGCGCTGAGAATGACTGTCGCGCTTACCTCAGCTCTGCTTAGCTCTTACTTCCCTCTCGTGATGAATAAAAATCAGACTCCTGCTGCGTTCGTCCTGTGACTTTCGTTCGGCTCACTCACACTAATAGGCCTATAGAAAATACACGTCCATTTCTTAATTGTAGTGTTTATTCTCTAACTGAACGAAATTATTGTATTATTATAAAGATCAAAACGACATTGGGGGTCGGTGTAGGGAGTGGCCTTGTAGGGCAGTGACGCAAGTGCATTCTGGGAGTTGTTGTCTTTCATCCACATGAGACAAAAATACATTTTCTGTCTTTTCTCATTCTAGAAGGCACCAAATTCAAAAATAATTTCACATTTCTACTACATAAATGACACAGTTTAAATACACATTCATCTTCCCAGCGCTGAAGTGCCCCTTTAATAGATGGAATGGATAATCACATGACATGAGGGTGACAAAAAAGGAGAATGGGCAATTTTGGGTCAACTGTACCTTTATCTTATACATTTCTAGAAAAGAGGAAGATTATTTTCCTTATTAGACCCTCCATTCAGTCATTAGATGGCAAATAATTGTACATCTACCTGTTTTATGTAACTTTCCCTCTATTTGTTAAACTTTCATTTTCTCACGAAGACCCTCCCATTCTGATGAGCTATAAAATGGCTGCTGAAACAGTTACGAAAATCTCAGTTTTGAATCTCAAAATGTACAAGTGTTGGTAATGTTACTGGGTACAAATACAAGTCATTGATGTCTCTTTCATTATCGTTTCCGGTGAGAGTACACTGTGCGCTAAATGGCTGCCGCTTCTCGTCGCTTTTTCTGTGTTTTTGTTTTTGCTAATCGTTGTTGTTTTTGCTAATTGTTTGTTTATTGACCGTTTGCAAAGACCCGCCCCCTTTAGTTACTGTTGCTATGTCCGACAAGCCTTGGAGTTCTCACACCACACATGTTCTCACGTAGAGAAAATATAACAGTTAAAGCTGTCCGTGAACCGATTGTCTCTTCCTTCTAGTTCATTGATAAGCATCAAATTAACATGAATGAACACTAAAAGAAATGTGGTTTCAACCACGGAGAGACATCAGTACACACCGTTTTTCAAGTTCCAGTCCACGACGTTAATCTACTGCCGTCGGACAAAACGGCAGATTTGGTGATGTGATTGGTCAGATCGCCTGTCAATCAAACTCACGGCGAAGGGTGAATTGTTTATCGTCAACGGGACTTAATATCTGGACCCAATAAACTACTATTCAGATTTTTAGGCAACATGTCCAGATCAATAATGACATGCTCAGGGTGATTTGGCATCTCTGATCATAAACTAATTGTCTTCGACTTCTCACTCCCTCTCGTAAAACCAAACACCGGTCTTACCATAACCTGAGATCTATAACAATTTCTCTGCTACTACTGCTGCCTCTGTTCTTCCTCCTTCACAGATAATTCAACCTAGAATGAATCTATTTGTAATGTTTTGGATGATCTTGCTCCATTAATAACTAGAACTGTCCTGTCAACTCACTCCTCTCCTTGAAAGACTTTACAAAAAATCTTCCCTTCTTGTGCATGCCATGGCTTTTTCGGATTCAGTAGTGGAATATAAAGAAGCACTTAACATTGCACGGTCAAAGTATCTTTCTAACCATCTCTCTTAAAGTGTTAGTTAGAAAGGCATGTTAGTTCACATGAAGCTTCGAAGCATTAGGAATCAGTGAGTCGATTCAGCGGTTTGGATCGCCAAAGTCACGTGATTTCAGCAGTTTGGCGTGTCAAATTCGAATTGCTGCTTCCTAACGCTTCGAAGCTTCATGATGCAGTGTTTTGAAATCGGTCATCACTATACAAGTTGTTATTTAGGTTTTTTTTAGCGCACAAAAACTATTCTTGTCGCTTCATAAAGTTATTGTAGAACCTGCACTGTAGTGAGATGGACTTTGTAACAATGTCTTTAGTACCTTTTATGGGTCTTGAGAGTGTAAAGTATGCCAATGGAGGCCAATGGAGGCCTTTCTGAGCCATCGGATTTCAACTAAAATATCTTCATTTGTGTTCCGAAGATGAACGGACGTCTTACGGGTGTAAGAAACGACATGAGGGTAAGTCATTAATGACAGAATTTTCATTTTTGGGTGAACTAACCCTTTAAATATATTTCTACTGTCATCAACAAAGCCAAGTGCAAACCTAAAGCTACACGGAGCAATGGAAGAAGGTGGCTTGGTCTGATGAATCACATTTTCTTTTACATCACGTGGATGGCTGGTTGCATGTGTGTGGCTTACCTGGGGAACACATGGCACCAGGATGCACTATGGGAAGAAGGCAAGCTGGCAGAGGCAGTGATGCTTTGGGCAATGTTCTGCTGCGAAACCTTGGGTCCTGCCATCCATGTGGATGTTACTTTGACACGTACCACCCACCTAAGCATTGTTGCAGACCATATATACCCTTTCATGGAAATGGTATTCCCTGTTGGCTGTGGCTCTTTCAGCAGATAATGTGCTCTGTCACAAAGCAAAACTGGTTCAGGAATGGTTTGAGGAGCACAACAACGAGTTTGAGGTGTTGACTTGGCCTCCAAATTCCCCAGATCTCAATCCAATCGAGCATCTGTGGGATGTGCTGAACAAACAAGTCCGATCCATGGAGGCCCCACATCGCAACTTCCGGTACTTAAAGGATCTGTTGCTAACATCTTGGTGCCAGATACCACAGCACACCTACAGGGGTCTAGTGGAGTCCATGCCTCGACAAGTCAGGACTATTTTGGCAGGAAAAGGGGGACCAAAACATTATTAGGTCATGTTATGCCTGATCGGTGTATATGAATGTGGGGTCAGGCTGCCTTGAATTTGATTTCCATCTCATTTACATTTACATTTATTCATTTAGCAGATGCTTTCATCCAAAGCGACTTACAATGAGGAATACAGGAAGCGATGCGTCATGAAGAGGCGGAAAATCACAAAAAGTGCCTGAAATTGTCAGGGTTCTGTCACTTCTGTCTAGTTTATTCATGGTTTTGTGACAGAGCCCTGACACTCCTGTATTGTTTGTCTTGTCTTGTGTGAGCGCGCAGCTTTGAGCATGCTCGAGCTGCGTGCTCTTCTGTCCTTGTGTTGTGTGCGGGCGTGGTGTTCGGATCCCAGCACTTCGGTGTAGTTTGGGTTTCAGTTTTGTGTTGGGATTCGGACATTCATGCTCCGCGTGTTTGTTTTGTCACTCTGTCTTGTCACGTGAGCATGTGCTCTTCTGTCTGTGTAGCACACGGTTCATGTTTACATCGGCCGTGTGCTTTCATGTTATGTTTTGTCTTATGTTGTGTAGCACGTGGTTGGTGTTTTTCACTGGCTACGTGCTACGTCATGTTATGTTTTGTGTGAACATGCAGCTGATGAGTTCTCATTAACTGCATGTTCATGTCATGTTTGGTGTGAGCACATGTCTTGTTAAGTGTTTCTTTGTGCCATGTGCTCGTGTCTGTTGTCTAACCCCGCCCACCTTGTTTCCTGATTATTGGTTCATTTGCCCCACCTGTCTTCCCTCGTTACCCTCTTTTGTTTGTTCCCTATTTAATCTCCTTGTGTTTGCAGTCCAGTGCGGAATCGTCGTCAAATTTACCTCGTTTCCCTGCTCCAGTCAAGTCAAGCCTAGTCAAGTCTGTTTTTCCCCCTCGGGGTAGTTTTGTTTTGTTTTGTCTTGTTTTTTGTTTTATTATTATCATTAAAAGCCCATTCCTCTGCATCATTGAGTCCTCGCTCCTTTCACTACAACAACCCTGACAGTACGATTCCGCCAAGATGAGGACTCAGCAGAAGAAGGGCTCATCCCATCCACCAGCCGCCACTGTCTCCAGCCCTCTCTACCAGCGCATGCTCCAGTTCAGGGCCTTGAGCTCCCTCCACCAAAGACGGCTGAAGAGGCTGCAGCTCCCCTAGAGGCGGCCAACGATGCCGCAGCTCTCCCGGAGGCGACTGAAGAGGCTGCAGCTCCCCCAGAGGTGGCCGAAGAGGCTGCAGCTCCCCCGGAGGCGGCCGTCAGCACTGCAGCACCCCCAGAGGCGGCCGTCAGCACTGCAGCACCCCCAGAGGCGGCCGTCAGCACTGCAGCACCCCCGGAGGTGGTAAGCACCCGACCACCGCCTCGTTCTCGGGGGAGGGGGAGGAGGAGGAAGAAGGCTTCCTCCATCCTACATGGCCCAGAGGCCATCCCAGAGCTTGCTGCCGGCCCAGAGGCGCCACCCAGGCGTCTTGCCCTGCCCGCGCCACCCAGGCGTCTTGCCCTGCCCACGCCACCCAGGCGTCTTGCCCTGCCCACGCCACCCAGGCGTCTTGCCCTGCCCGCGCCACCCAGGCGTCTTGCCCTGCCCACGCCACCCAGGCGTCTTGCGCTGCCCGCGCCACCCATTTGCTTTGCCTTGCCAGCTCCAGTCCCTGACCCGAGGCCAGTGAGGTCTCCGGCCCTTGATCAACGTCAGTTGATGACTCTGTCTCCTGTCCCGCATCTGGTCAAAGCCCATTCCTCTGCATCATTGAGTCCTCGCTCCTTTCACTACAACAACCCTGACAGAAATATGCTACTCTAAGTAATGTCCAAAACGTAATAAGCTAGAATAGGGAGGGAATAGAGGAAAATGTTTGTTTGTTTTTAAAGATGAGGTTATGCTCACGGAAGAGATGAGTTTTCAGATGTACATTGAATGTTGTCAGTGATTTTGCATTCCGGATGAAGGTGGAGTGAATCTCATCTCATACTTCTTTTATCACATTCTTCTTCTACACCATATTCTTCTACACAGATGATCTATCACATACTTTTGGAACAGAGTTTCTTAAAACACCTAAATGGTGTTTTGCTGAAATCCGTTGTTTAAGTGTCGGAGTTAAAGGTTTAATATTCTAAATGCTTTTATGTTGTAGAGTTGTATAATCCTCCACATTTAAAAGTTTCAAGGAGCCCAGCCTTATAGAATTGAAGAGAAAATGTTCCACGCTTACATACTTTGGAAGATTTTCAAAAACATAAAAATGCTTCATGAATCTTAACTCTCTTTCCTGCAAACCAATGCAAATGATGCAAAATGAACCAGCACAATTACAAATGCACCAGGATTCATGAAAGTGATTTTAAACTTTGATCAATATGATACCTTACTCCTAAGTACACTCACAGTGCACTGTTCTGGGCCTGAGCATGGATGATTGATGCTTCTCTCAGAGAGAGAGAGCTGCTGCATTCGTCACCAAAGAACAAAGCTAAATGAGTGAAGCATATACACTGTTAACCCGGAAGAGTTGAATGTACTTTAAAAAATTGAGGAAAGTGGTTGCCCTAAAAAATTAAATAATGTGAACTTAAAAATTTCAGTTCATTTAACTTAAAATAATTTGTAATATCAATTACTTTTTAGTTATTACAAATAGTATAAATTCAATGTACTAAGTAAGTTAAGTTTATATCAGTTGTTTTATTTTTTAATTCGTTAAACTAGAAAATTAAGGGGAAAAAAACAAATAAAAGGTATATTCATACAATTTTCTGTTTTAGTGTACTTCAATTCCAAAACATACACGTAAAAACAAATCGTTTCGGTTACTAACGTAACCTCGGTTCCCTAAGATGAGGGAACGAGTATTGCGTTTTGCTAAAACGCTATGGGGGAATTCCTTTCCTCGAGATATTGAAGCAAATTTTTATCCAAAAATACCATGTACACGCAGTGCAGCTGCACAGCTCTCAGCAGGAAGCAGCTGCGTGCTGATTGGCTGTGCTGCTGCAACTGCAGCAACCTATGGCGAGACCGTGGGGCGGGACGGACCAATCAGGTCCTTCCAAATTCCCGCCACAAGGGGCAACAGAATTTGCATAGCCAAGGGTATATAAGACCCACTCTCGCAAGGTTAGTCAGGTTAATCGACTGAAGCGACTCCTGAGCAAGTGAGCAAGCACGGCAAGCAAAACGCAATACTCGTTCCCTCATCTTAGGGAACCGAGGTTACGTTAGTAACCGAAACGTTCCCTTACGAGAGTACTCTCGTATTGCGTTTTGCTAAAACGCTATGGGGGACCAATGCAAAACGCCGTGCTTGCTTAACGGCTCTAACGCCGATGACACCAAACCCAGGCCAACCTAGGTGGGCCCGTAATATGATATCAAGAAGTCCCAAAATGAGCCAGACCTGAGTCAAGCCCTTAATGAGAATGAACACGATATACGTGTAATATAATATATAGACCGGACATAGTCGGGCCAGGAATAATTCGAGCCGTATAAGGAATGTGCTATGACTTATACAATACTTAACCCAGACCGGACTTTTCGAGCCTTAAGGGGTTAAAACTGTACACAGCAAGAAGCCCAGCCTATAAGGCCGGGACATCTAATATAATCTGATAAGTGGACGGGGAGGCCCAGCCTGCCGCCACACAGATATCATTTAGAGAAATGCCAATAGACCAAGCCCACGAAGAGGCCATGCCTCTAGTAGAATGGGCTTTAATGCCTAAAGGGCAGCTGAGATCTTTAGACTCATAAGCCAACGAGATAGCATCTACTATCCATCGTGACAAGGTCTGCTTTGTAACCGCGCACCCTAAGGTGCAGCCGCCAAAGCATACAAAGAGCTGTTCAGTTGCCTAAGCAGCGGAACGCTCCATGTATATCCTCAGCGCTCTGACAGGACAGAGCAAATTAGCATCTTCTTCATCTATCGGTGATGAAAGTGCTGAGAGTGAAATGACCTGTGCTCTGAACGGAGTTGAAAGCACTTAGGTACATATCCATGTCTTGGTTTGAGGACGACTTGAAGTCGTTTGGCCCAATTCCAGACACGAAGGCGCTCACAGAGAGCGCGTGCAGATCACCCACTCGCTTAACTGACGATCGCCAGCAGAAAAGCGGTCTTTAGTGACAGGAGCTTAAAGCTCACCGAATGCAGAGGCTCAAGTGCAGAGCTCTTCATGACATCCAAGACACTGGACAAGTCCCATATAAGGACTGAAGAGGGGGCGAGGTGGGTGAAGCCTTCTAGCCCCTTTAAGGAAGCGAACAATGTTAGTCCGTTCACTTGAATGTGATACGCTGCTATAGCAGCCACATAATTTTGAGCGTGGAGGGGGAACGACCCGCGTCCAGAAGCTCTTGTAAAATGTAAGCACTTCTGACACTTCACAATCCTGTGGGGTCAGACTTCGCGCTTTACACCAGTCCGAAAAGACTGACCATTTGTCTGAATAGAGCCGCCTGGTCGCGGGGGCTCTAGCTTCAGTAATGGTATTCAATAATTTTTCAGAGAGGTTCTCATGTACCCGCTGATGGGCCAGACATGAAGTGCCCATCGATCGGGACGGGGATGCCAGATCTGCCGTCCCGCCTGCATGAGGAGGTCTCTCCTCAGCGGGACCGGCCACGAATCTGTATCCGACATCTGATTCAGTAGTGAGAACCAAGGTTGATTTCTCCAAAGCGGGGCTATTAAAGCACAGCGCATCTGCTCTCCCTAATCCTCTCTATGACCTGAGGTAACATTGAGATTGGGGGAAAAGCATAAAGAGGAAGGTTGGGCCATTCGTGGGCCAACGCATCCTTGTGCTTGGAGAATTATATTCGGCATTGAGCATAGACTTGTGAGGCGAAAAGATCCACTTTTGCCTCTCCAAGAACTGCCCCAATTGTCTGAATTGCACCTGGACAGCATGTCCGGACCCAAATTCAGAATGCCTGGCACATGAATCTCTCTCAGCGTATTGTGCTCTGCCCATATTAGGACTTCTTACGCCATTGTGTGCAGATCGATTATTTTCAGACCGCCTTGGCAATTTATATAGGCTACCACCGACCTGCTGTCCGTTCGGACCAGGGCATGGTGGTGCTTTATGTACGGAAGGAAAGCTCTTAGCGATAGCGTGACCGCTTTCATCTCTAGACAGTTTATATGAAGGCTCTTCTCCGAGTCTGACCAGAGACCGGAGACTGGCCTGCCCTCGTGAAGGGCTCCCCAACCTAGGTTGGATGCATCTGTCGAGATAACTTTCCACTTCGTAACAGTGCCCAAACTCACGCCCGTCTGGTACCAGACGGGATTTTTCCAAGGAGCCAGAGCCAACACACAGCTGTGGTCTACCTTGATTTGCAATCGGCCCGAGAGCCATGCGTGAGCTGGAACGTGGCGATTCAGCCAGTGCTGTAGGGGGCGCATGTGCAACAGACCCAGTCTGAGAACTAGCGCCGCCGAGGCCATGAGACCCAGCATCCTCTGAAAGTGTTTGAGAGGAATGCGTGCACCGGACCTGAGGGAAACCGCTCGGATCTGAACAGAGAGCGCGCGCTGTGACGTCAGTCGCACGCTCATCTGCAGTGAGTCCAATACTGTTCCCAGAAACGAAACTTTCTGTGTGGGAGACAATAAACTCTTGCCACGTTGATTCTGAGTCCCAAGCATTCTAAATGGTTGAGAAGCCAAGATCTGTGGTTTAATAACTATCTCTGACGGAGCTATTCTGAGCCAGTCGTCGAGATAATTGAGAATTCTCATTCCCCGAAGCCTCAGCGGGGTTAGCGCCGCTTCCATGCACTTCGTGCGGGGAGTCAGAGATAGACCAAAAAGGTAGCACCTTGTATTGGTAAACTTTTCCCCTCGAAGGCGAATCTCAAGAATGGCCTGTAATGAGGGGCTATTTGTATGTGGAAAAAGGCATCCTTTAGATCCACAGTGAAAACCCAATCACCCGGCGGATGTGTGCGAGGATTTGTTTCATTCTCAACATTCTGAACGGGCGCTTCATAAGGGCTTTGTTCAGATGTCTGAAATCTAGAATGGCCGGAGACCACCACCCTTCTTTTGGCACAAGGAAGTAGCGACTGTAAAAGCCTGACTCGCTCTGTGAGGGGTGCACGGTTTCTACCGCTCCCTTAATTTAACAGTTTGATATTTCGGTTCGAAGCACGTGACTCATGTCACTTCTCACCGCTGTCTCTACCACAGTGCGAAAGCACGGTGGTCTGCGAGCGAACTGTAGCGAGTAACCTTGTTATCGAAGCCAAGGGTTGAATTAATTTGTGGGGCAGGTCACAGAGTAACAGGGACCTGTTAGCCCGGATGCATTGTGCTAGTAGCACTGTGAGAGGCGGCGTGCACTGAATGGTGACGCACGCCTTATTGGGTCGCCTTGGAAGTGGCGCTTACCAAGGGGATTGTGTTTGTGTACAGAAGAGCACGTTGCTCACGGGCTCATAAATAGTAAATAGGGAAATAGTGTTCCCAGCCGCCTGAGTGCAGGGGGCCGGAGAACGCAGAATAGTGGCGAACGCTTTGTGTCGCCGGGGAAATGGTGCATGTGTACAGGCGAGCGCGTTTGTTGCGGGCTCGTCGATTGTAGGAATAATGTTTCCAGCCGCCTGAGTGCAGGGAGCTGGGGAACATAGGGAAGTGCTTGAGTGTAGGGGTACAACTTTGATGTTGGCACCTGCCTACAGACGAACTCGTAACACTGTGTTTAGATAGTGTTACTGTAAAGTGGACGCATTCTTGCGGATTAGTCCACGTGCACGTTAGCGGCAGGGCTAATGGATAGCGCGTGCTCTGCAGGCGCGGGTCTACCTAGCCACTAGAAAGCTCTGATTCATTGTAAATAATGTGTGGTGGCGCGCACTGTATAATGGGCGCCACTACATTAAAGTATTTGCGGCGTACGCCAGCGAGCGAATTCACAGTGGTAAACGCATAACAGCGTCAATGTGCAACTGAGCATGTTTGGCCACAGGCTAGTTATTGCAATGTTACATCTCCAGTCACCTGAACTAAGGGAACTGGGAGAATATCAGGTTTATTGAGTGATTTGTGGCACTGAATTAACAGTGCTTATGCAGGAGTGCACACTATGTAGTGGACACATTGCCTACAGTGTTGAACCACTCCAGCCGCCTGAATAGGGGAACTGGGAGAAGTGATATTTGAGGGGAAAAAGGCGCAAGCTTGGCAGCCATTTTATGACCTCGTTATGCTCAGACGGAGAGCGCGTGTTATGACGCGCTCTAGTCAGCGAACGCGCGCTGTGCAGAGAGCGCGCGCTGCCATATAAGGCTGTTTACCTTTGGCAGCAAGCGCGCGCTGCAGCGAGAACGGCTGTGACGTAAGCGCGTTCTCGATATATCCAGCAGCCTGAGTTCGCATGTCTCTCCTCTAGCATTCTCTGCCCGCGGCATATCAGGGCGGCGGGGCGAGAGAGAAGGAAGAGTGAGGAGAGCTTATGTTGAGTTCACTCGTGTGTAGAAGTGCACATCTTCCATCCGCGTGGCGGCAGTATCACATTCTCTGTCAGCGGCCATTTCAGGGCGGCGGAGTAAGAGAAGGAGCGAGTGAAAAGCCCCGTATGCCCGCGGAGCCATTAGCACAGCGGGAATAACATTCTCTGTCCACGGCCATTTAGAGCGGCGGAAGAGAGAGAGGGAGGCGCGTGGAGAGCTCCATATATCTGCGGCGTCATCAGCGCAGCGAGGATATAACCTTCTCGGTCCGCGGCGCGTTTCAGCGCGACGGAATGAGAGAAAGGGAGAGCTCTGTATGTCCGCAGCGGGGATATAATGTTCTCTGTCCACGGCCATTTAGAGCGGTGGGGATGAGAGAGGAAGGAGTGAAACTCTGTATGCCCGCGGCGTCATCAGTGCAGCGGGGAAAACCTTCTCCGTCCGCGGCGCTTCTCAGCGCGACGGAACGAGAGAAAGGGAGAGCTCCGTGGGGTATCACATTCTCTGTCCGCGGCGCCTTAGCGCGACGGAACGAGAGAAGAGGAGCGCTCCGTCTGTCCTCGGCTTTATTTGAAGCGGCGGAGGACCAATGTTCTCTGTTCGCGGCGTAAACACGCGGCGGCACGAGAGAAGAGAGGTGGAGAGCTAGAAGCTCTTAGAAGTGGCGTTGGCAGCAACGCACATATCATAAACACACATACATAGTATAAAGGATATTTTAACGCCGGATGGCGCAGCTGGAAGGCAGGCTGAAGGCGGAGAATCCGACATCCTCAGGCTGCGTGTTCCGCTGGTTGTGTGTCGACGGCGGGCTTCGATCCGGAGCTCAACGATTGCAAGTCGCTGAAGAAGAATTAATCTGACTAACCTTGCGAGAGTGGGTCTTATATACCCTTGGCTATGCAAATTCTGTTGCCCCTTGTGGCGGGAATTTGGAAGGACCTGATTGGTCCGTCCCGCCCCACGGTCTCGCCATAGGTTGCTGCAGTTGCAGCAGCACAGCCAATCAGCACGCAGCTGCTTCCTGCTGAGAGCTGTGCAGCTGCACTGCGTGTACATGGTATTTTTGGATAAAAATTTGCTTCAATATCTCGAGGAAAGGAATTCCCCCATAGCGTTTTAGCAAAACGCAATACGAGAGTACTCTCGTAAGGGAACTGTTAAGTTTACTTCATTTAATTGTGAAAACTCGCTGGCTCAAGTTGTTCTTACTTAAACCGTTTAAGTTTTGTCAACTTAATCTGTGATCTGAGGAAGTGTACTCCCAGAGTGCATTGCGGCATGAATAAATTAATTGCTTTGTTTTCCTATTTTTGAATCTCATCTCATACTTCTTTGTCTACTATGTTTTTAAGTCAAATGACCTTTGAATGTCCCTCCAAAACTCTCTTTCTCACTGTCACCCTCACACAGAAGACACCTGTTGAAGTGCTCCAGAAATTGCTCTAATAACCTCATTTCTAAACCTCTCTTCTCAAGGGGGATTTTTTGCAGCATCTTTGATAAGTAAATTAGATATTTTTATTCACAAATCAACTTTGTCTAACATAGTTTTACAGTAAATTGAGAAAATGTCAATGTTTCCAAATGGCAACGCTGTATGCCATTTGACAACGCTGTACTAGTGGAATTGCAGTAATGTATTTCCCTATTGGGATTTTTTATAGATAGTGGCTTCAACAATATGATTGCAGTTATTTATTTATTTAAAGTGTTTATTGTTGTGTTTATGTATAAGTATCATAATTATATCTCTTTTTGAATACATGAATACAGCAATATTTTACGGAAAGGGCAATAGGAAGAGTGCAGAGTTAGCTCGTCCATGTGATGAGAGTGAGGACGAGTTAGCCAAATTATAGGGTATATAAATCGATCAATTTATAAAATAAATGTGCATTTAAACAAAAAAGAAAATCTACATTTTTCCAGTATTTTCTGGAATCTAGTGGAAACAGACTAAACTGTCTGCAGGGTGCTAGAGCACACAGGGCCTGACAAAAAAAAAAAATCAAAAAGCGCCTTTTAGCAGTGGTTTATGAAACATCAAAGGGTTTCCTTTAAAATGACACCACAATTGTGTATTTAGACCACTGTATGTGGGTATGGGACGCTTTTCAATTTGGTTAGGCCAAATCCAGGCAGAAATCCCCAAAAATGGTCCCCATGGTTTTGCCACAAACTCAACTGACTGTCTTCTCTCCTGTATGATTTCACATGAGTCTCATCAGACCTCACATGAATTATGAGCTTCTGCATGATTGAGGCTGTGTGTGACCTCCTAATTCAACTCCTTTCCACAAGAAATAAGTATAACAGTATAAACAGTTTTTTCTTAGTCTTATTAAGTGCAAACAACAAGTGCAACTATAATCAAAGTACTCTCTCAATATTCAAAGTGCAAACAGAGACCAGAGCTAACAGGAGGTTAAACAACACAGCCTAAGATTGCTCTGATATTGGGAGACATTATTGTTAAAACTGAAATGTCTGTATAACTTGCACTTTGGGTAGTTTTCATAAACACCTGCCTCCATAAAAATTATTATAAGTAGCTGAAGTACATTTATAAGTAAGTAAGCCCTCTCTAGCCATCTCTAGTGTTTTTTTATGACTATCAAACTGTGAACATTGGATAACTTTTCTGAGGTAAATGCAATGTTAAGTGACATAATAGTTTTATTGGCGTATTTCCACGGTGAAACGCACCAGGGAGCTCGTATTTGCTTTCGCTTTCGCACACATAGGGATCGGCGGTGCTGACTGCGCATTCTACAAGATAAGACATTTATCAGACTCTGATCTATCAGGCTCTGTTGCGCACGTCATGGTCCTGTCTCACCTTACTCTCTGAACGTGATCTGTGATTCCTGCTGCACTGTGTGCGACTAGAGGTCGCCCTCAGACATTTATCAGACGCTCTATCAGGCTCTGTTGCGCAGAGCAGATGTTTACAATTGAGGCGACCGTTATCCAACTGAACTAAATGTTTTTTATTTCTATAAAAAAGCTAAACGACAGTGGATGATGTAATGTAAACGTAGTGGTGGTGTCATGAGAAATCCTGTCCCCCTGTGAAATAGTGTCCGCTTAGGACCCCAGAGCGATTCTATTGGCTGAAAGAACTTTTAATGGGTAATCTGTTCAGAGCCTGACTACAATTCTTACAAAATCACGTTTTAATAGTGTTAGTTTAAATAGTGTTAAAATAGTCTTTAACGTCTTGCAAATCATATGTTTCATATACTAGTAGCCTATATACACTCAGCTAAAGGATTATTAGGAACACCTGTTCAATTTCTCATTAATGCAATTATAATCAACCAATCACATGGCAGTTGCTTCAATGCATTAAGGGGTGTGGTCCTGGTCAAGACAATCTCCTGAACTCCAAACTGAATGTCAGAATGGGAAAGAAAGGTGATTTAAGCAATTTTGAGCGTGGCATGGTTGTTGGTGCCAGACGGGCCGGTCTGAGTATTTCACAATCTGCTCAGTTACTGGGATTTTCAAGCACAACCATTTCTAGGGTTTACAAAGAATGGTGTGAAAAGGGAAAAATATCCAGTATGCGGCAGTCCTGTGGGCGAAAATGCCTTGTTGATGCTAGAGGTCAGAGGAGAATGGGCCAACTGATTCAAGCTGATAGAAGAGCAACTTTGACTGAAAATAACCACTCGTTACAACCGAGGTATGCAGCAAAGCATTTGTGAAGCCACAACACGCACAACCTTGAGGCGGATGGGCTACAACAGCAGAAGACCCCACCGGGTACCACTCATCTCCACTACAAATAGGAAAAAGAGGCTACAATTTGCACAAGCTCACCAAAATTGGACAGTTGAAGACTGGAAAAATTTTGCCTGGTCTGATGAGTCTCGATTTCTGTTGAGACATTCAGATGGTAGAGTCAGAATTTGGCGTAAACAGAATGAGAACATGGATCCATCATGCCTTGTTACCACTGTGCAGGCTGCTGGTGGTGGTGTAATGGTGTGGGGGATGTTTTCTTGGCACACTTTAGGCCCCTTAGTGCCAATTGGGCATCGTTTAAATGCCACGGCCTACCTGAGCATTGTTTCTGACCATGTCCATCCCTTTATGACCACCATGTACCCATCCTCTGATGGCTACTTCCAGCAGGATAATGCACCATGTCACAAAGCTCTAATCTTTTTAAATTGGTTTCTTGAACATGACAATGAGTTCACTGTACTAAAATGGCCCCCACAGTCACCAGAGCTCAACCCAATAGAGCATCTTTGGGATGTGGTGGAACGGGAGCTTCGTGCCCTGGATGTGCATCCCACAAATCTCCATCAACTGCAAGATGCTATCTTATCAATATGGGCCAACATTTCTAAAGAATGCTTTCAGCACCTTGTTGAATCAATGCCACGTAGAATTAAGGCAGTTCTGAAGGCAAAAGGGGGTCAAACACAGTATTAGTATGGTGTTCCTAATAATCCTTTATGTGAGTGTAAGTAAATACATTTCTTTTAATTAAATTAAAAATATTGGTTCCCATTGTCACGTGACTTCTAACGTTATTAGTAGTGGGAAGTTCGGATCATTTTACTGACTCGGATATTTGAATCTCGTTCAGCAAAATGAACAAATCTTTTTTCAAGTCATTTTGTTCATTTCAGCAGAATCTAGTTCAAATGTTATGTAAACTTTTGGAATAAAAAAGAAACTATACGCTAATGCAGCCATGGCCAAACTTTGAGAAAGAAATGATTCATTAATTGCTTAGCTGGGTCTTCAGGCTATGTATGTCTGTAAGTTCACCTCACCTCCTGATCCAAATCATTATTTCTTTTGTCACTTCAAATTTAATCACGTCTGTTCCCTGGAAAGATTATTCACCTCTTGTGTCTTTAGGTTCGAGCCGATAGTTCCGTCATCATGTCTGATCTGGGCCGTGACAGCCTCATATGCACAATGATATCTGTCTGCCGAGCCACAGTTCACCCCAGCAGTTTTGCCTGTGCAAAATTTTGGTTATTATTTCTTTTGACTAAATCGTGGTAAATCATGCTAGAATGTGGTAAATCGTGGTAATTCATACTAGAAAATCATACTAGAATTTGGTAAATCGTGAATGTGGTAAATCATGGTAAACTATGAATGAAGAAAATATTCGAAAAGCGGAAATAAAGTGTCTAACGTTTGTTTTAACCGCTGCTCGTGTTTTATATGTGGACAGGTTGTAGCTACAGTTTTGGTTTATGTTGACAGTGACAGTGACACCCCCCATCAACCCCCCGAACACTTTTGCCCAGGCCCGACCAAAAATAAAATCTGCCTACGCCACTGTGTGTCTGTATATTAGATGCGTGCGGTGCAGGTCTTAAATTGACAGCAGCGCAGCCTATAGTGAACATGCCGCCGCTTGCATGTCCTTAAAGGGACAGTTCACCTATAAAATTGTCATTATTTACTCACTCTAATGTTATTCCAAACCTGTATTCATTCCTTCTGTTGAATAATACCAGACAGTTGATGTTAGCCATTGACATCCATATTATTATTTCCTTCAATGGGGACCAGCAACTGTTTGGTTTCCAACATTCTTCAAAAAATATTTTATGTCCAACAGAACAAAGAACTTCAGGTTTAAAACAACTTGATCGTGAGTAGCCTAATTGATGACATAATTTTCATTTTGGAGTAAATTATTCCTTTAGTGGCTAATAAAACAACAAAAAACAAAGAAAAAATCACTCACTGCTCTTGACTGTAAAACTTTAATACAGTAGCTTTAATAAGAATCAATGTATATTTTGTAGTGAAGTCTGTAGTGTTTTATTTTTACATTTATTCATTCAATTTCATACTTAAATGCTGCTGTACAGCTCTGAGTTGCCAGTTTAAATCTTTATATATATTTATTTTATATTTTATAATGTGAACAAGGGTTTTTTTCAGTAAAGTTTTTCAAGTCTTTTAAGTAAAATAAAGAAAGAGTATTGCAATAAAAAAGTATACTTTCTGTTCCTGTCGCCTAAGAATAGAATAGAATTAAAAAAAAACTGATGTGGCAAGCCATCAGAACCGAACTGACGACCCAGGTAAGTTATTGAACCGTGGACTAACTGTATTGTTGCATCCACATGGGAGCGTTTGATTGTTTAAGTGTTTAAAAGCATTTTCAAAGCCAAAGAGAGTGTAAAAGTACGTCTTCACCCAATTTTGTCATCACTTACTCTATTTTTACGCTGAACACAAATGAAGATATTTTAACGAAAGTTAGCAACAGACGTTTGGCCTCTACATTGACCTCCATAGTTGGAAAGCTAACTAAATTTTGTAATACATTTTCAAATGAAGGGGTGTTTTTTTTTTTTCTTCCAGTCCCTCAATTACTCTCTGTTCTTGAATGTTTTTAGGCTGACCAGCGGGAGGAAGCGGAGAGAGAATTTCAAAAGACCACCATGGCATTTTTTTGTGATCCGTGAAAGTGATGCTCTTAGTCAGGCACTGGACATTTCCATTGTCATTGACGGTGTGGAAGTACTACATGAGTTGCCCTCTTTTGCATGTGCCTGTGCCATGATGTTTGGACTCATTTATGCACTGAACTTAAAATATCCTGAAAAGGACTCAAATATTTGAGGCCTTTCAAAAAATATTCATGGACATAGAGATTAAGGACATTTCTTTGAAGATGTTGGACTGTATAAAGCCTTTTATACAAAGTTAACTGTACTACTGTTGTAGAAATGTTTTATGACAAAAATTGTCAAGTTTATAATGTTGTAAAAAAAAAAAAAATCAAACTTCAACTTTTGTTAGACAGTGTGTATTTGTATGAGGATACTGGACACATTGTAAAACATGTTGTAGGTATATTGTAGTTCTTTGGTCTCACCAAGGCAAGAAGCAGCGGTTGCTTCTAAAAAATATAAATATCCATATTTAAAACTTTATAAAGGAAAACTTTCCGCCAGACCGCTTTCCGTATTCAACTTATGAAAAAAGCGTGACTGGCTGGCACGACGTATGATGACAGGCGAGAGGTATTACACTTTCTGCGCAAGTTGAATACGGAAGGTGGTCTGATGAAGCTAGATATTTTACTTTATAAAATTATAAATATGAATATTTCTACTTTCAAAATCCCACCGATTCGCTTCAGAAGGCCTATATTAACCCCCCGGAGCCGTGTGGAGTACGTTTATGATGGATGGATGTGCTTTTTTGAGCTTCAAACTCAATGGACCCCGTCACTGATTAGCTTGGAAGCGGCAGGATATTTATTAATATAACTCTGATTGTGCTCATCAGAAAGAAGAAAGTCAGACACAGGTAAATCCTTTAAATTCTATGTAAATTTGCCTATGTAAAATTAGTTCTATGTAAATTTGTTCTACGAAAAATGTGTTTGCTGAACGTTCTATACCTTTAAAAGCAAAAGATTACACAAGATTCTGATTGTTTAAGAAGTTCACTGAGTCGAAGTTTCTAAAAGAAAAAGGAAGTTGCACGTACAAATTACTGAACTAAACTCCCATAGCCTGTAACACTCATATATCAATGTAGCAGAAATATTGAATTGAATGGTTGTCAGTGACATGGTCAATTTATTATTATTAGCTTATCGTGTTGTTGCTGTTTTGGTCCATTCAATAGTCCATGGGTCTTAAAGGCAGTGGATCGGTATAGCCTACTGGATTACATTAAGATGAATCCTGTTATTAACAGTCTTGTCCTCTAGATGTCAGTCTTGTATTTACCTTGTGCGAAGATACAAGATCGTCCAGTTATAAAGGCATCACAGAGCTCGAGTGACCGATCATATCTCCCTTTTTACTGCTAGACGCAAACACGAATGGACACCAGAAGGTATGTGGAAAGATACAGTATAAAATTTAGCATTTAATCATCATGTCTCAGTCGAGGAAAAACGTAAGTAAAACAGCTTGTGTGGACAACGTTTTACATTTACCTCAGCAAAGTCATTTAGAAAAAAGACATCAAGAATGGAGTGTAGCCTACTGCTAAACATATGCATTATATTTTTACTTAAATGTTTAAGTAAAAACTACAACTCTAGTTTGTTTGAGTAGCTATTGATTATTAGACCTACTGTAGGCTACATAGCTACTGTACCTTATGTCTGAAAATAAATATCAGTAGTTTCAGATAGTTTGGTAGTAATTTGATTCCAATGTAGGCTACACAATAGCATGAGAGACATTTTTTGCCTTAAAAATCGCCTGAAATATTTCCAAATGAATCAATATTGAATCGAAGGGAATCGAGACTGGAATCGAATCAAATCAAGAGTTTGTGAATCTGAATCAAATCATTAAATCTGGATCAATACCCAGAGACTAGTCCTTCTTTACATGATTTATTACATTTACACTTTATACAGCGACGTACATAAAACATACAATATTGAGCAAAATTATAGACAGGAATTTGTGAAATAATACAACTTATCCTGTGTTGGGTGTAATGTATTACCAAGTAATTCATTACTTTAATTCAATTACTTTTACTTTTGTTAAAATCTATGTTTTAAATTCAACTCTCACAGTGGGTCATGCAAAACAAGAAGGGGATCTAATCGCAGCATTTTCATTTTTAAATAAAAAGATAATCCACAATGAAGAATATCACAGGAAAAACACATGGCAGCATAAACAACACAAAACGAAGAACTGAACAATCTACATATTCACAGGCAAACAAATTGAGCTAAATGAAATGTAGGTGAAACTATGAAACTAGTAACAGGAAAATCCTTATCATGAAAATTTAAATATTGTCCTACAAAGTTATGTAAAACTTCACAGGTGAATTTTTTCCTTTTTTGAATAATTACATAATGATCAGTGCTGGATGGTAACAGATTACATGCAATCTGGATTACATAATCAGATTCCCCAAATGAAGTACTTGTAATTAGATTATAGTAGCCTACATTTTAACATACCGTACTCGTAATCAGACTACAGTTACTTTTCTGTTGATTATGTGTTATTCTCACAAGGACAGTAAATTATTAATAATTCATTGATTCTTTCGTCTTTAAAACATGTGAAAATGTTCACATTAATGTCGTTTCATATGTTCATGCAATGAAGGGATTCCCCACCTTTTTTGTCAGCTTGAACCTCTTTTGAAGTAAGCATTTAGATTTTAAAGTTAAAATTAAGTTCACGTTCTCTGATGTCGGTTATTGGTCACATTGTAAACAAATAGTATTTAAATCTTTTAATGTGTTGTTTTTATTTTAAAATGATCTCAATTTATATATATATAGGGTCTGGGAAACCCTATTGTCTGTAATATTTAAAGCACTTCATGTTGTTGATAAAGAATGGAATAAATGTTCGTTCTCTATGTAAACTTATATCAATATGGTACAGGATTATCCTCTTCAAAACAATGTGATATAAGAGTTTGGTCAAAAGTAATCCTGAAGTAATCAAAAAGTAGTCTGAATACATGACCTAAAATGAGTAATCTCCATTACTAACGGCAATTTCTGTCATGTAAATTGAACCAGTAACCGACTACAATGTGCAAGTCATTTACCCAGCACTGATAATGACCATACAGTACCTGTTATTTTTTAAAGGAAAAAAAAAAGCACTTTCTATTGAACTTTTTACAGCATGAAACTTTAAATATGAACACTGCAACAAGGTGATGCGTACATAGAATGTCTAGTATACTTTTCACTTTATCACATCAGAACACTAAAGATGGTACAGCGAATATATTCAGTGCAGTGTGTCTCACTGTAGAATCAGAAGAGCTGCTGGATTCAGTGCAGCAGGAAGTAGGAGAGCAGAGAACAGCAGAGGAACAGGAAGCTCTGGGTGACGCTCTGAGCACTGTTGCACAGGCTCTCCTGACAACATGAGAAGCTCCCAACATTACTAATTGATGTTGTGGCATCACAAATTGCTTTAGTGGCACAGCTGTTTACAGCAATTGACTGACCATTGGAAGCCACTTAAGAAAAGAAATAAAACAGAAGTTGAGTCATGATGATCTAAGTAACATAAAGACCACTGTCTAAGTTGGCCATTGGTATGTGAACTGTAAAAGCTAAAAAAATAAGTCCCACCAATGATGAAGAGAGAGAAAAAAAAAGAATGACTTTAATCTTATTTTTCCAGATTCTCACCTGTTCCTTTAAGGCAGCGATCTTGACTCCCTAAACAGTCCATTATGTTTAAGCAGTTCTGCCCAATGCAATAGTAACATTTCTTTCCATTGGGGATGGGAGGATTGGGGTCATTGAAGATACTGGGGTTATTGAGGACGTTGGAGATATTAAAGTTGCCTGGACTGGAATTTCCATTAAGCTCTGTACAAAATAAGACATCTAATGAAACAACACTTAAGCCACTCCATTCAATCGATTCCTACATTTGTTTTCCTGATTGAATGTCCATATGAAAGTAAAATGAGTGTTGACTTTACAACAGATGGTCATTTGTTTATGGTCAGTAAAGTACAATACCTGCATCTTTGGCATTACAAAGGTCCGTGTTACAGCAGAAAAGAGAGACATCTGCACTGCTGAAGCTTGAGGACACACAGGCTTCTGATGGAACACAACCTTTAACCTTCACTTTAGTAGGATTGCCTACAAAAAAACAAATAATACAGTCTTTCTAATCACAGCTGCAAAACAGAATCTGACATATAATATGATCACTTAGGGCTGACATTGAGACCACTAGACCATAACATTTTGTGGTCAACAAAGAATACATCGTCCCTGCTCACCCCCTCTCCATTCAGTAAGTGAACAGGTGACTAATATTCACATTCCTTTGTAATCCCCTGACCCCTCACCATGATCATGTGACAAAAGTCCATGAACACTTTCATGCCTACTACACATACAATTATATATCCATGTATATTCCCACTGCTGGACTTACCATATAGTGAAAATCCTGTTACTGAACTGATGCACGTGGAATGTTCAGGGCACGTTATTTCCCGTTGATCTGTACAAGAACCCGTCTGATTTATGCACTGATAACACCTGAGAGAGTGTCCTTTAGGAATAAAAACAGAGAAAGTGAGAGAGATCAATGATTTATATTTGTATGCAATAAAAAATGTATTAATTAAAAAAAGCATTTTGTCTTTGTACCTGCTGTGAATAGAATGAACAGAAGAAAAACTGAGAGTTGCAGATCCATCTTTGATAAGGAGGTGAAGGCAATTAAATAATGTGTTTCAGTGCTCATTTTATATCCTAGAAAAAGGGATGGGCCTTCATGGGATAATGACAGGTTAACAGAAAGGATTAAAACAAGTTGGTATTTCAGGAAATAGAGTACACTGTAAACCCGAATAAGTTCCCAGAACTCAAAAAAATTGAGGCAATCGATTGCCTCAAATTTTTAAAGTTGAATAACTTAAAAGTCACAATTTTCCAGAACTTAAAAGGTTGGATTACCTGCTACTTGTACCTTTTGATCACAGTTAAATTAAAGTGCTCATTTAGCTCAACTCAAATATTTGCAGTTATATGACCTACAGTTTTCTGTTAAGGCAACTCAATTATTTTCAGTTATTATAACAAAGTTTTGCGTTTTCACAGAACTTTAAAAAATAAGTACACAACCACACCATTTTATGTTAACAAAACTCAATTTTTATTGCTTTGTGTTGTCATTGCTTTAAGTACACGTTAGTCAAATATGTTGAGTTTGTTTACTTAAAAACATGTGACTCAAACTTAAAATTTTGAGGCAATTGAGATCCAGCACAATTTCAATCAGAAAAGCTGAATAAGTTTTAAAATAGATTGTATTTTAAGTACTTTGACCTCCTGTGAGATTTACTCACACACAGACATCAAGAATTAGCCTATGAATCTCAACCATGGTGACACGCTTCATGCCGCAATGCATTATGGGAGCCATGGATGAGTTTTGCATGATGCACCCAGAATGCATTGCGACATGAAATAATTTAGTTAGTAGAACTTTTTCTAAAACTTTGAGTACTTAATCTATTTAATTAATATGAACGTTCGGGTTTACAGTGTATAGGTATCAGGAAAGTAATATTTTAAGCAATGTGTTCAGTACATTAAATTAGTAATGAACAATAATGACAAAACATTGGAAAATGAATTCACATTGAATTCGGTTTAAACAATGACCGGACACATTATTCCTCTTTCTTTACAGTTTCCGATCAGCATTTTTATTCACAAAGGAGAGCCACAGCCCACTACTAGCAGGTGTGTCCATTTCTGCTCCTGAAAGCCGCTTTCCCACAGAGTTGAGCTTCAACCCTAATTTAACACACCTGTCCTGAACCAGCTAAGCAAGGTCTTCAGGATTACCGTAAAAACTTCCAGGCAGGTGTGTTTGGGCAGGACAGATGGGACACCTCTGCAATAGACATACTGTATTCTCATTACACACTAATACAACAGTAACTATATCAGAGTCAGTGCTGCAGCATTATTTATATTGTAGTCCATTACTGAACATAAATTACATGATCAAAACTAGTTACTAATGTAATCTATTACATTACACATTTTATGTTACATAATCTGACTACTTTTTGATAATCTTTTTTGAAAAAGTGCATGAAACGGTTTTTACTGCTGATTAAAAGGTAATAATTAAACCATAAAAATGTTACATTTTAAAATAAAAACAATCAAAATAAAACACAAAAGAAAATATTTTGTTATGCTGTATGGCCTCTGACTGGAGTAATTCCACAAAACTGGAAGACTTTCTGAACATTCATAAGCAACGGCTGTTTAACAAAGGACAGTTTAAAAGATAAAAAAGTATGAATCATTTTCTCCCATTTTGTGAATACACTGTAAAAAGTGTTCGGTTCACATTTGTAAACCATACCTTAAAACGATTAAGTAAATAAACTTCATGCTTAATTGAAAAATTTAGTTATGTGAACTTGACAATTACTTATTTTTTTTCAATTAAGCATTAAGTTTATTTACTTAATAATTTTAAGGTAACTGGTTTACTCAATTTTATGTTACATCAACTGATCTTTTTTACAGTGTATACAGTGTACAGTGTATTAAGCATGCAATCAATAAAAATGTATCTGTAGTCTGATTATGAGTATTTTAAAATGTAGTATAATCTAATTACAAGTAACTTTTTTTAATCTGATTATGTAATTCAGATTACATGTACTACCCAGCATCAGAGTATATTACAAGTTAACATATACCAGAAAAACACAATTTACAATGATAAAAAAACGTGCTAAAATTACTACAGATACTCTGAACCAGAAGAAAGACCGTCGGGTTTGAAGTGACTCGAGGGTGAGTAAATAAATGTTCAGTTTTGGTTGGACTATTTGTTTAACCACAAACTGCTCAAATATATTTAACCAGAAGCACCACATTAGTTATTGTTTTATTTAGATTGAGATGAGTACATGCACTAACCAGCAAAATTCAGCCTAACCAGGAAAATGATACAGGTTGATGATGAGTAAGAGGACTTGACAAAAGATATTTAATTACCGTACACCTTTGGACCTGACAGTTAAGACTTCAATTTGCATACGAATGCTTAAGAAATATGTTGGGTGGCGATGATGGGAAGATCAGGCCAATTCTTTTTGTATTTGTTCCATTAAATGATTAAAATTGGTGAAATAATAAAGAAACAACAATTCAAACTATCAAGATAAACAAATATTAGGAAGAAAAAAAAACATGTCAATGAGATAAAACAACAAATATATATATATATGTGTTAAGATGGAACAAAGGTTCTTCACAAGTATGCACTCCTAGGGAGTGTGGGGTAAGATGAGCCATCCCTTTTACATGAACTTGTGCATAACTTTTGTATGTTCAGGAGAAGCATGTCATATGCTGTCTGTAATTGAAGCTCATGGGAAAGTATTTTTATGTCAACTTTTTGTGAATGTCAAGCAAAGTGATAATTTTATCAGATATGTTGACGACTTTTTTTCTTAGCATGATGGTTTTGAGTGAATGTGGGCCAGTGATTCTATTTGCTTTGGTATTATTTTAATTATTGTAAATAAATAGTTTAAACACACAGATCTATATAAAAACAGGAACAGGATGTAGCATTGAATTAGCTTGGTCGAGAAACTTGGGAAAATACAAGGCAGGATTTTCCAGCATTCTTTGTTTTAATGTTAAATGAATTGACCATAGACAATTGTTTGTGTGCATGCTGTTTGATTGTCCTGTTCTTGTTCAGTAATAGATTGTGTTATACATTTTATGTTCTGTTTTCATCCAATCCCTTCGAAAAAGAAAAAGGTTAGCTATGTGTCCTTATCATCTCTACGAGGCACCTTCAGTTCTGTCCCCTTTTGAAAAATACTGTTCGATAGAGCTGCTTGTGCTTGGTTTGTTACCAGAGTTATCTGCGTGCTTCCTCAGCGATGAAGTTCCACATGTGCGGCTATCCAATACGATCTTTTCTTCAACTCCTCAGGATCCATCTCTACGACTGCAGTGCAGGCAGATCGTGCGGGCACGGTTGTGATTCTCCTGGGAGGGCACAAATAAACTGATATGGATTTGAAATTATTTTATCAACTTGAAATACAGGCACTGCATATATTTTTTAGGAACACATCTACAACATGCATATATTTTTATGCTAAATTTTAAGCCCCTGACCATTGGCCCAGAGGTAACCCCGATGAGGCCCGCTCAAGGCCCGGAAGTGACAGTGTAAACGCGACTGGCCCTGGCACGCACCAGCACGCTCTATTTTGGCCCAACAGTTGAAACATGTATCCATGTTTTCACTGATATTTGATAGGGGGTGCTATTACGTCCTCTCAACGTCCTCGTTGAGAGGACGTTGAGAGGACGCTGACGTGTATGTCGCCGCTTCTCATCTCCGACCTAAACCAATGTTTTTGTGGCTGTTATGTTCTACAAACAACCTAAACACGTTGGCCATCCGGACATTAGTGTCATCAGTGTCGGGATCATAAGCTCTGTCTTGCCTGATTCTGTTGCGTTTGTCACGGCTGTCTAACGCTGCTTATCGCCGCTGCAAACTTTTACCGCCGCTACACCAACAACTCATTAGACGATGACACTGAAGTCGCTGTTTATTGAAGTACAGTGACTTACCGTGTAACTGAAACTGCTATCCAAAAACGTTTTTCCTTCGCTGTGCTGTGGTCTTTCTGGCCTCCTGTTATCATTATGGATTTAGCAAACCGAGCAAGGATGCTAGCAACTGCGTGCTGCCCCTTGGCCACGACTCTCATCAAATACACTGCAGTGGAACTCATGAGTCTTAGCTCAAATACATCTCCGAGTTGCCTTGAGGTGATAAAATCTCTCCACCTCCTGCGTCGCTCCCCCTATGTTCATAGGGCTGCCCGTCATAAGTTTGTTTACTCTCACGAAACTTTGTCTGTCCCAGCTGTTTGGTGCCATGCTTCACGCTGGCGACGTCATCGATGCAAACCACGCCCATCACAAGTTAATCTTCGATCCTTGGTCTGTGTGGACACTGTCACCTCTGCAACTGCACTAACCAGGACAACATCATTCCTGCTGCTTAACATTCGTTCATTAAATAACAAAGCCCTCCTTATCCATGATCTCATCTCAGAAAAATCACTGGATTTTGTTTGTCTTACTGAGACATGGCAGAACCAGCATGAGTTCATAACTCTCAATCAAGCCACTCCCCCAGGTTATGGATATATCCAGAAGCCTCGCAGCTCTGGCCGTGGTGGCGGGCTTGCTGTTATCCATCGTGCTGACATCTTGATCAAAGAGATCCCAGTGAATACTACCTCCTTTGAATGTGTTCACTTCATGTTGACTGGGTCCGCACAGCTACAGGTTGTTCTAATCTACCGCCCCCCCAAAGCCTCTGCCTGCTTCCTATCTGAGCTCACTGAACTGCTTTCCACTGTATGCCCGAAATCGCCGTCTACTATCCTGCTGGGTGATTTTAACATTCATGTGGATTCTAGAAATTGTTCTCTTGCTACTGATTTTCTATCACTGCTGGACTGCCTCAGTTTTACTCAACATGTACAGGGCCCCACGCATGTCAAAGGGCACACCCTGGACCTGGTGTGCTGTGCTGGCATAACCCCCTCCAACCTACAGTGCACTGACCTGGCTGTCTCTGACCACCATGCCATCCTATTCTGGGTCCCTGTGCCTGTCCCAAAGCAGTGCACTAAACGACGCATCACTTTCAGGAACATCAAGCGGGTGTGTACCTCCACGTTATCTGACTCCCTAGTGACCCACCTCGCCACCCACCACCCTTACCAAACAGTGGATGACATGGTGGAACACTACAACCGTGCCCTCTCGCTCAGCCTGGACTTTGTAGCTCCTCTTACCACGCGATATGTGTCTTTCTCTCGTCCTGCTCCTTGGTTCACCCCTGAGCTCCGCAAGATGAAGACCACAGGACGTAGGCTTGAGAGACGATACAGAAGATCTGGCCTCACTGTCCATCATGAAGCATTTAAAGACCACGTCACGAACTACAAAGGAGCCCTTTCTCAGGCAAAAACAAGCTATTACTCCACACTAATCAGTAACCAACAAAAACACCCCAAAATGCTCTTCTCCACCATCAACCGTCTTCTTTACCCTCCTGATGCTGCTAAACCCTCAGATGCAGCTGACCTTTGCTCCAGGTTCCTGGATTTCTTCCAGCAGAAAGTGGATACCATCCACTGGCAGCTCCAGTCTCCGGGACTCTCTCCCTGCCCCACACTGGCCCAACAGGATTTTTACCACTCAGCTGCCCGCTCACCTCAGTGCTGCCTTTCCACCTTCTCTCCACTGGATGCTGACCAAGTAAAAAAACTGGTCACCTCAGCTAAAACTTCTACTAGCTGTCTCGACCCTATGCCAACCACCCTGGTCAAGGCCTGTCTTCCCATTCTCTGCCATCCAGTAGAAAACATCATAAATGCATCACTTGCCTCTGGAGTGGTGCCATCCAGCTTCAAAATGGCAGCAGTCATCCCCACCCTCAAAAAGCTAGGGTCAGACCCGGATGACCCCAACAACTATCGTCCAATCTCCAACCTCCCTTTTATCAGCAAAATCCTTGAAAGAGCAGTGGCTGCCCAGCTTCAACTTCACATGTCCCACCATGAGCTCTTTGAACCTTTCCAATCTGGTTTCAGAACCCACCATAGCACGGAGACTGCCCTCATTAAAATCACTAATGACCTCCTGCTTGCTGCTGACAATGGCTACATCACCATCCTCATCCTACTTGACCTCACTGTAGCTTTTGATACAGTCTTACATACCATCCTTCTCCGCCGCCTTTCTGAGCTCATCGGCCTCAGTGGCACAGCACTGTCCTGGTTCAGGTCCTACCTCACAGAACGGAAACAATTCATCACCCTAAATGGCTCAAACTCTGATCCAGCACCAGCCAACCATGGCGTGCCCCAGGGCTCTGTGCTTGCCCCTCTGCTGTTCACCATTTACATACTACCCCTAGGTCATATTATCCGTAAACATGGACTCAACTTCAACTGCTACGCCGATGACACTCAACTTTATATTAGCACAAACCCCTCCTCCCAACTCCCACCCACACAACTTGTCAAATGCCTGCAGGAACTCAAATCATGGATGACCACAAACCTACTCAAACTAAATAGCAAAAAGACAGAGCTCATGGTGGTGGCCCCTCCACCACTGCTCAGGAAAATTGGAGACCTGGCTCTGGTTGTGGATGGCTGCTCCATTTCCCCAACTCCTGAGGTGCGCAATCTGGGTGTTATCCTGGACTCCACTCTCTCCTTCCGGTCCCATATCAAAAACGTTACTAAGTCTGCCTTCTACCATCTCAGAAACATCTCACGACTCCGGCGTTCACTTACTCTTTCAGTAACTGAGACACTCATCCATGCCTTCATCACCTCCCGTCTGGACTACTGCAATGGTGTCCTGTCTGGACTGCCCACCAAGGCCCTTAGCAGACTCCAGTATGTCCAGAACTCAGCTGCCAGGGTTTTAACCCACACAAAGCCCTGGCAGCATATCACTCCCATCCTCAAACAGCTCCACTGGTTGCCAGTCAAGTCACGTATTGCCTACAAGATCCTCCTGCTCACCTACAAATCTCTCCATGGACTCTCACCACAATACCTTACAGATCTCCTCCACCCCTACACTCAGTCGCGTTCCCTGCGGTCCTCTGACAAGGACCTGCTGGCCACCCCCCGCACCAGGTTGCGGACTTTTGGTGACAGGGCTTTCTCTGTCAATGCTCCCACACTTTGGAACACTCTACCGCTCCATGTCCGCTCTGCCCCGTCCCTGCCCATGTTCAAAAAGCACCTCAAAACATTCCTTCTCACTAAGTCATTTGACCTCTAACCCCGCTCCCCCCCCCAGCCCCCATAATTTGTTAAGCGACCTTGGGTATCATGAAAGGCGCTATATAAGTCTAAGTTATTATTATTATTATTATTATTATTATTAATACACATCTCTGAAATAGTGCACAATCTCTGGATCAAAACACATGTGGCAAAGAAGCAGCAGAAAGAAGTGATAGAAGATTTCTTACACACAAGAATGAACCTTGTGGGTTCTTGCGGAAGCTTGAACGTACTGCGTAACGCACAAGAATGTACCTCATTGTTTCTTGCAGAAGCTCAAATGTGTTAAGTAACATGAGAATGAACCTCATTGGTTCTTGCAGAAGCTCAAACGTGTTACGCAACATGAGAATGAACCTCACTGGTTCTTACAGAAGCTCAAACGTGCTATGTAACATGAGTGTATGAGCCATTTAGGAGCCTGCCTGAGCGACTCATGACAGATGACCAGACCTACACAAGAAGAGGTTGAAGATTACCTCCTTTTCTCCATCCACCAGAGTGGTCGTCCTTTGGAATGGTATGTGGAGGAATTTTGTGAGTTTTGCTATCTGGTGAGCTGGAGTGACCAGATGGTCAATAGCTGCTTTCGGATGGGACTGGACGATGACTTATTCCGTGTCCTTACTCCCAGAGATTATTATAGGTCTGTATCAGACTTCATTGATTATGTACTTGATTTAAATGGTTCTGATTTCATAGTTGAGGTAGTTAATGAAGACAATCATCATCCAGTCCAACTCCCTACCCGAAAGCATGTAGGCACTCCAGCTCGCCCTAAACCCTCATCCTCCACATACCAGTCCATTGTGGTGGCCGCTCAGCCTCAGTCACCCCATTCCACACTGGCCAAGATGGCCGTCGCCATACACGAGGCCTCGCAGAGGGAAGACGTGTGACTGATTAACTTTTGAAGCCTCCATGAGCCCGCTCCAAGCCTCCATGAGCCTGCTCCAAGCCTCCTTGAGCCAGCTCCAAGCCTGCATGAGCCCACTCCAAGCCTCCATGAGCCCGCTCCAAGCCTCCATGAGCCTGCTCCAAGCCTCCTTGAGCCAGCTCCAAGCCTGCATGAGCCCGCTCCAAGCCTGCATGAGCCCGCTCCAAGCCTCCATGAGCCCGCTCCAAGCCTCCATGAGCCTGCGCCAAGCCTCCATGAGCCCGCTCCAAGCCTCCATGAGCCTGCTCCAAGCCTCCTTGAGCCAGCTCCAAGCCCGCATGAGCCCACTCCAAGCCTCCATGAGCCTGCTCCAAGCCTCCATGAGCCTGCGCCAAGCCTCCATGAGCCCGCTCCAAGCCTCCATGAGCCTGCTCCAAGCCTCCTTGAGCCAGCTCCAAGCCTGCATGAGCCCGCTCCAAGCCTGCATGAGCCCGCTCCAAGCCTCCATGAGCCCGCTCCAAGCCTCCATGAGCCCGCTCCAAGCCTCCATGAGCCTGTGCCAAGCCTCCATGAGCCCGCTCCAAGCCTCCATGAGCCTGCGCCAAGCCTCCATGAGCCCGCTCCAAGCCTCCATGAGCCCCGCTCCAAGCCTCCATGACCCCTCTCCAAGCCTCCTTGAGCCAGCTCCAAGCCTCCATGAGCCCTCTCCAAGCCTCCTTGAGCCAGCTCCAAGCCTCCATGAGCCTGCTCCAAGCCTCCATGAGCCTGCTCCAAGCCTCCATGAGCCCTGCTCCAAGCCTCCATGAGCCCGCTCCAAGCCTCCATGAGCCCCGCTCCAAGCCTCCATGAGCCCGCTCCAAGCCTCCATGAGCCCCTCTCCAAGCCTCCTTGAGCCAGCTCCAAGCCTCCTTGAGCCAGCTCCAAGCCTCCATGAGCCCACTCCAAGCCTCCATGAGCCCGCTCCAAGCCTCCTTGAGCCAGCTCCAAGCCTCCATGAGCCCGCTGTTCACTGCTCCCTACTCCCTTAGCACGGTATATCCGTTGAAGTGGACTTCGCTGACAATAATCGCTCATTTGGAACTCCCTGCAATGTCATCAAAAAAAGCAAAGACGGGGTTGCGCAGATTATGATATAACATAAATTAATATTGTAATGTACTTTACTTTCACATTTAAAAGCATATAATAAGCATATACATTTACAAAACACAGTATGTATCTAAAAATATAATCAAACATTGTCCATTCGTTTTATTAGTTTACATATACCTGTATTGACTATGAACAGATTTGAAGCTGCACCTGTCATTTATATGAAAATACATTTTAATTTGGTTAAATATGTATAAATGTATTATTAATCAATGGTTTTTGTAGCGGTCTCATCTCGTGCGCTTTCTTTCCCAAGCGCAGCTGCATAGTAAACATTCCTGAGGTAAATAAAGTAAAATATAAAAAATTATAGCCCTCAGCTGCTTCTCAACACTTTTAATGTGTTTAATATCCATAAATATAATATGCGAATGTAACAGCTATTGCCATAACCATTCATAAATACTCTAGTTTGTATAATAACTATGAATATTCAAATGCAAAACTCCTCCATCGCAGAGCTGTTTAAAAACGGGGCTGCTCCGTTCAGACTGGTGACGCGATGTGCAATGACAGCTGGGTGATTTTCACTCTTCACTTCCTGTGAAGTGATGTATCGATGTTCCCTTCTTCCCTACGCCGTTTGCAGTACCCTTCGAACTGAACATGTTCGCTCCTTTTGGATTTGATTGTAATTAGATTATAGTAGCCTACATTTTAACATACTCGTAATCAGACTACAGTTACTTTTCTAAGCTTTCCTGTAGCTCAAACATTAGAGCATGGCGCTAGCAACGCCAAGGTCATGGGTTCGATTCCCAGGGAAAGCAAGAACTGAAAAAATTTAAAAATGTGTACCTTGAATGCAATGTAAGTCGCTTTGGATAAAAGCGTCTGCCAAATGCATAAATGTAAATGTAAATGATTATGCGTTATTCTCACAATGACAGTAAATTATTCATAATTCATTTATTCTTTTGTCTTTAAAACATGTGAAAATGCAAATGCAATGAAGGGATTCCCCACCTTTTTTGTCAGCTTGAACCTCTTTTGAAGTAAGCATTTAGATTTTAAAGTTAAAATTAAGTTCACGTTCCCTTTCAATCGGTCACTACGACGTACGTCGGTAATTACCGACAAATTGGGATCACTTCAGAGAGCCCCTATCAGCTTCGAGAACTTAAGAACAGGCCAATGAACAATTGGCGTGCGAGATTTGCATCTCGCGCTCCGCCCCGCGCCGCGGGTATAAACAGGAAGCGAGAGCAACGCACTGACGTCATTCACTTCGTTTGAAGTAGCAGACTGCTTCCTGATTCATTCAGCGATTCGAGTCGAGAGAATTCTAAGAAGAGGAACGTTGTGCTGGTGTGACGGCATTATCCAGCGGGACCGCAAACTCAGCTGCAAGTGAAACAACTGCTGTTATCACAGCAAACCTGTTGGTTTCGGTGGGCGTTTCCCGAATTGAGTGCAAACACAGGCTGCACTATCCCCTGTGTGTTGCCGCGGTTTCCCTGGGTGCTTCAGCACTCTCTTAAAAGAGCGTTTCCTCACAAAAAGAGCAACACGGGTGTGACACTGCGTCTTTTTCAAGATGTCATTCCACCCGTGCGTTTCTGGATGCGGTTGTTCCCTCTCGCCCGCTGACGGCCACACTCACTGCATCACGTGCCTGGGCTTACAGCACGCTGAGGCAGCGTTTGTGAATAGCTCGTGTTCTCACTGCGGGAACATGACTATTGCGGTGCTTAGGTCAAGACTCACCTACCTCCGGGAAGGCGGAGTCCCCCTCCCCATACCTCGATCTAGAGCTATCCCTAACCAGGATAGACCTACTTCGACGAATGGCCGGGGTGACCTGAGGATTACGTTCAGGACAAACCCGCCTAGTGTCCCTACGCAGGTCCCTGAACCCTCGCAAGCACCGCTGCCGGTGGCGCCACCGGAAGAGATCGCTGGTCCCGCCCACGGGCGCCCAGTCATCTCTTTCGGAGCGCCCGCGGACGAGCAGATGTCTATCGCAGCATCGGAGGGGGAGTTCCAGTCCTCGGAGGATGAGGATTCAGCTGTACTGCCTCCCTCTGGGAGAGTGGCAATGGCTGAGTCGGACCCTGAGTTGACGGCTATGCTTTCCCGGGCCGCCGAAAAGGTCGGGCTTGTGTGGAACCCTCCACCACGTCCCGAACCTTCTAGGTTGGATGATTGGTTTCTGGGGGGGGGTCGCGCTGGTTCTCAGCGTCCCGCCCCAGTGCCATTCTTCCCGGAGGTGCATGAGGAGCTTTCCAGGTCGTGGACGACACCCTTCAGTGCCAGAAACAGACCTGGAGGCTCCTCCCTCCTCACTACCCTTGACGGTGGACAGGCCAAGGGTTACGAGAGGATCCCGCCAGTCGAACGCGCCGTCGCGATGCAGCTGCGTCCGGCGACCGCCTCCGAGTGGCGTGGTGATCCTCGTCTCCCGTCCAAAGCCTGTAGGTTTTCGTCCAGTCTGACTGCGAAGGCCTACAGATCCTGCGGACAAGCCGCGTCTGCCTTGCATGCCATGGCGTTGCTCCAGGTGCACCAGGCCCAGGCACTCATGGACATGCACGAGGGTAGGTCTGACCCAGAGCTCCTCCGGGAGCTCCGGGCGGCGACGGACCTCGCCCTACGGGCGACTAAAGTTACCGCCCGTTCCGTGGGTCAGGCGATGTCCACCTTAGTGGTCCAGGAACGGCATCTCTGGCTCAACCTGGCCGACATGAGGGAGACTGACAAGAACCGGTTCCTGGACTCCCCCATATCGTCGGCCGGGTTGTTCGGCGACGCGGTCGAGAATTTCGCCCAGCAATTCTCGGCCGCCCAGAAGCAGACGGAGGCCATCAAACATATCCTGCACCGGCGGCCCGCTGCTGCCTCCACCCAGCCGCCGGCTGCAGCACCTCCGCCTGCCCGTCGCCGGGGACGTCCTCCTGCGGCCGCCCCCGCTCCCGCCCCAGCCCAGCAGCAGCCTTCCACCGGTCGTGGGCGTGGAGCCGGTCGCGGGAAGAACGTCCAGCCCGCTCAGGCCGCTGCCAAGCGCCGTCGGAAGAGACCCTGAGACGGGCCGCCCAGAGATGGAGGAAACTGCTCTTCGGGAGATGGCTGCAGCACCACTCCTTCCCCCGGTGGAGGGCCGGGGGAACCCCATTTATTTTTCTGTTCCCCAGTGCCAGTGGCACCCAAATTTTCAATAAAAGAGCAGTTTCTAACATCTCTGGGTGCCAAGAGAGCGCGTCTGGCGGTATGCGACGCTACCATGCCTCGTACCCCTCAGACACCTCTCTCCTCGCCAACAGGGGGCGTCGGTTGTGCGGACGCACACAAAGTGCCCCCCCACGCTCGCCCGTCCCCTCAGCGGATGCAGGTCGTGTGTCAGACCCAGACCCCTGCACGGACCACTCCCATGTCGTCCTGGGGCCCCTGCGTTCCGCTGCGCTGCCCCGCTCCGGGTACGTCCGTGGTGCGGATGATCCCGCTTGCTCGGTCTCTGGGGGCCTGGCTAGCGCTCCCCAGCCCGTCTCGCTGGATCATCCGCACCATCAGACTCGGCTATACGATTCAGTTCGCCCGGCGTCCCCCGAAGTTCAGGGGTGTCCACTTCACATCTATACCGAAGGAGGGCGCCCCCGTGCTTCAGGCGGAGATCGCTGCCCGTACTTCATTGTACCCAAGAAAGGTGGCGGGTTACGGCCGATCCTGGACCTGCGTTACCTGAACCGCTCCCTCCACAGGATGCCGTTCCGAATGTTAACCCAGAAACGCATCTTCAGATGCATCCGTCCCCAGGATTGGTTTGCAGCGATCGACCTGAAGGACGCGTACTTTCATGTCTCGATTCTCCCTCGACACAGACCGTTTCTACGCTTTGCTTTCGACGGACGGGCATACCAGTACAAAGTCCTGCCCATCGGGCTGTCCCTGTCGCCCCGTGTCTTCACGAAAGTCGCGGAGGCGGCCATTGCTCCCATGAGAGAGCGTGGTGTTCGCATCCTCAACTATCTCGACGACTGGCTGATTCTTGCCCAGTCGCGGGAGCAGTTGTGCGAACACAGGGACATGGTGCTCCGGCACCTCAGCCAGTTGGGTCTTTGGGTCAACTGGGAGAAGAGCAAACTCTGTCCCGTACAGAGGATCTCTTTTCTCAGCGGTTCCACTGAAACATTTTCAGAGGCTCCTGGGGCATATGGCAGCAGCAGCCGCAGTAACGCCGCTAGGGCTGCTCCATATGAGACCGCTTCAGCACTGGCTACACGACCGAGTCCCAAGATGGGCGTGGCACAGCGGGTCCCTCCGTGTCCAAGTGACGCAGAGATGCCGCCAAACCCTCTCCCCGTGGTCGGACCCTTCGTTTCTACGGGCAGGAGTGCCTCTAGAACAAGTGTCCAGGCATCATGTTGTCTCCACGGATGCCTCACCCACGGGTTGGGGTGCCACGTACAACGGGCTTGCAGTTTCGGGTCTGTGGACGGGGCCCCAACTGCAATGGCATATCAATTGCCTAGAGTTGCTGGCAGTTCGTCTTGCTCTCAGCCGCCTCAAAGGGTCGCTCAAAGACAAGCACGTTCTGGTCCGGTCGGACAGCACGACGGCCATTGCGTACATCAACAAACAAGGTGGTCTACGCTCCCGCCGTTTGTCCCAACTCGCCCGCCATCTCCTCCTGTGGAGTCAGAAGCATCTGAGGTCCCTTCGTGCTATTCACATTCCGGGCCTGCTCAACCGTGCGGCCGACGAGCTGTCGTGGTTCCCAGTGCTTCCCGGAGAGTGGCGACTCCACCCCCAGGTGGTCCAGCTGATTTGGAGTCGCTTTGGGGCCGCACAGATCGATCTGTTTGCCGCCCACGACACGACCCACTGCCAGTTGTTTTATTCCCTGTCCGAGGGGACCTTCGGCATGGATGCACTGGCACACAGCTGGCCCCGGGCTCTGCGCAAATATGCGTTTCCCCCAGTGAGCCTTCTTGCACAGACACTGTGCAAGGTCAGGGAGGACGAGGAGGATCTCCTCTTGGTAGCTCCGTACTGGCCCAACAGGACGTGGTTCCCGGAACTAGTGCTCCTCGCGACAGCACCTCCTTGGCCCATTCCTCTGAGGCAGGACCTTCTGTCTCAGAGACGGGGCACCCTATGGCACCCGCGTCCAGACCTCTGGAAACTCCATGTCTGGTCCCTGGATGGGACGCGGAGGTTCTAGGTGACCTACCGCAAGCGGTAGTCGACACCATCGCTTCCGCCAGAGCCCCCTCTACGAGACGGCTATATGCGTTGAAGTGGAACCTGTTCGTCGACTGGTGCTCTTCTCGCCGAGAAGACCCCCGGAAATGTTCGATCGGATCTGTGCTATCTTTTCTTCAAGACGGGTTGGAGAGAAGGCTGTCTCCCTCCACCCTCAAGGTATATGTTGCCGCTATCGCCGCAAGCCATGACCTCGTTAATGGTGAGTCCTTAGGCAAGCATGATCTGATCGTCAGGTTCCTGAGGGGAGCGAGGAGACTAAATCCTCCTCGCCCTTCCTCTATACCCTCTTGGGACTTGACTCTGGTGCTGACCGCACTGCAGAGGGCGCCCTTCGAGCCTTTACAGTCAGTTGAGCTTAAGATCTTGTCTCTAAAGACAATACTCCTGATTGCATTGGCCTCAGTTAAGAGGGTAGGGGACCTGCAGGCATTTTCGGTCGACGAATCGTGCCTGGAATTCGGGCCGGGTGATTCTCAGGTGACCCTGAGACCCCGGCCTGGATATGTGCCCAAGGTTCCCACTACTCCCTTCCGGGACCAAGTGGTGAGCCTGCAAGCGCTGCCTTCGGAGGAGGCAGACCCAGCCCTAGCTTTGCTCTGTCCCGTCCGTGCTCTCCGGACTTACGTGGACAGAACGCAAAGCTTCAGGACCTCAGAGCAGCTCTTCGTCTGTTACGGAGGACAGCAGAAGGGAAAGGCTGTCTCCAAGCAGAGGATGGCCCACTGGATAGTGGATGCCATCGTCTTGGCGTATGAATCCCAAGACGTGCCCTGCCCGCTCGGGGTTAGAGCTCACTCCACCAGGGGTATAGCTTCTTCCTGGGCGCTGGCTCGTGGCGCCTCGCTGACAGACATTTGTAGAGCTGCGGGCTGGGCGACACCCAACACATTCGCTAGGTTTTATAGCCTGCGTGTAGAGCCGGTGGCTTCTCGTGTGCTCGCTTCCCATAGTCAGCTTCACTGAAGTGCCCGTTCTAGTGTCGGCTTGCTGCGCCATTCCCTCCCCTATGGTAGACGGATGCGTGCGCTTATTTTCTCCAGTCGAGTTCCCCAGGATTGGCGAACCCTGTTGAGTCCTCCGCACCCCTCGGCAGTCGGATGTTGCGGAGCGTCCGACGCCAGGTCTGGCACTCGTATGCATTGGTGGAACTTATGTCAGGCTGGGTTCCGTATGTCGTGACTCCTACGGCGGTCCCATACGTGTATTCTCCACGGTACAGCTCCCTACGGCGAGCTCGTGTCTTTCCCTTGGCAGAATTCCTCTGCCGTCTCAGTACGGTATCGTCCCCCGCCTGCATTAGGCCGGGGCCTCCCCTGGGACTTCATATGTGCTCATAGCACCAGTCCGCCATTAGATCGAAGAAGAAGAAGAAGAACGCCATAACGACAGCTCCAACCAATGTGGTTCAAACCATGGTTTTGCGACACAGGTACCATGGTTTCGGGAAACAGTAGTGACTAGCTAGTTGATTTCTTTAAAGATGCATCGTACTATGGTAGTTAAACCAGCGAGTTGCATCGTTGTACGGGAAACGCACCCCAGTTTTGGAACATCAGGATAAAACATGAAGATATTAGAAAACGATGCTTCTTTCCTGCTCGTGTCATCCCTTTCAGCGCAAGGGATAAGACATAAGACGCACGTCTGTGGGGAAATATAAAAAAAAAAATTCTTTAACTAATATTTAACTTATATTTATATTTTGATTATTTACAGATATTTATTTAAATGTTTTACAGGCTGTAGTGTGTTGTTTCACTGACGGAAGTAGGCCTACTAAAATAAACACGCATGTTTGAGCCTTATTTTTTATTTTCAAAATGTAGGCTATTTATTTGATGTATATATACACCTCAATCTCAATTAACCCTTAATCGTCCCTTGAGGTCCAGCTGACCCCAATGGACTTTTCCTCCATTTTTTAAAAGTGTTCCCTTCATCTCAGGGCCATGAGACTTTTCCGAAATAATCTATCTAAACATGCACAAAAAATCTGGGCTTGATTTGGTTGTTCTAAAGGTGTGTAAAAATTTTTTTACCGTTTAAGTCCCTCGGGGTCAGATTGACCCCACATTGAAAATGAATGGGAAAGTGTAAAAAATACATTTTTTTCACTTTTTTTTGTCAAATTTTTTTAACTAAATCCAGAATAAATCTGAAAATTTTCACATTTATATCAAGGTCTGGTCCTAGAGCATAAACACAAAGTAGAACAAACTTTCTATCTCACACACACACGTACACACACACACAAACACACACGTGTGTGACTGCAACAGAGAGTATTTTTATTGAAATTGGCAAATAAAATCAACAAAACTGGCATAAATCTGAAAGATTTTCATACATAAATGAAGTACTAATACTAGAGCACAAATGCAATATGGAACAAGCATGTTCACTCACACACACACACACACACACACACACACACACACACACACACACACACACACACACACACACACACACACACACACACACACACACACACACACACACACACACACACACACACACACACACACACACACACAGGTGTCTGGAGCATTTTTTTGGATTTTGGCAATGAATGGGAAAATGTAAAAAATGCTTTTTTTTCACATTGTTTGTAAAAAAAAATCAACTTAATCCAGTATAAATCTGAAAATGTCTACATTTATATCAAGATCTGGTCCTAGAGCATAAACACAAAGTGGAACGAACTTTCTGTCTCATGCACACACGCACACACACACACACACACACACACACACACACACACACACACACACACACACACACACACACACACACACACACACACACACACACACACACACACACACACACACACACACACACACACACACACACACACACACAAACACACACACATGTGTGACTGCAACAGAGAGCATTTTTATAGAAACGGGCAAATAAAATCAACAAAACTGGCATAAATCTGAAAAAATTCCATACATAAATGAAGGACAAATACTAGAGCACAAATGCAACATGGAACAACCATGAGAAAGAGAGGGAAAAGGGCAAATAAAAGAAAGATGAAAGGCAGCTTAACTTTTGCATAACTTCCCTATGGACCTCTATTGGATAATGTGGTCATTGCACTCTCTTTCTCTTTAACTATAATTCCTAAAGTTTTTCCACAAACCTACAGATGGCGGTATTCTATCCCTAACACATAGAGCAATGTCCAAAAACTATTTATATTTATTTAAGATCATCATTCAAGTGATTTTTTCATAAAAAATTTAATTTTAATGAGCCAATTTAAGACATAGTTAAGTATTTGTGCAGTAAATAGGTAAAAAACTACCAAATACCCACAAAAACACAGCATAAATGTATAGTTGAGAAGTAAATAAAAAAAATGATATATAGTTTTCCATGTAAAAAAAAAATATTTCCTTATGCAATCACTCTGTAAAAGTCTGGGGTCTATCTGACCCCAAGGGACTCAAACGTAAACCCTACTTGAGAGACGATTGAGGGTTAAATAGCCTACATTTTCAAAAAAAAAATCTAAAGGAATAATATATTTAACGAATATATAGCCTAACGAATTTATATAATATAGGCTATATAAAAAAATATAGGCGTGCGTGCGTGTGTAGCCGCCACCCCCAACCACCGCGCCACTGCACAATTACACTGCAGTGTTATATTTCGTTCTCCCTTCTCTTTCTTTAATATGAAATGGTTTTTGAATTTCCAAGATAGAAACGCTTTCTTGCCCTGGCTCCATCTCTACCTCTAGCTCCCGCTGCTCCTCTTCCGACTCCATTGTGACTGATCACGCAAACCGTGCTTTTTTTTTCGTTTTCATTTTGGGGCTTCTGAGAAATGCATCGAGTTGCCTTAATTTATTTAGAGAGTAAATAAACTCATGAAACAGAGAAGTATCGTTAATGTTATCCATTGATTTCAACAATGTAACTGTATTCTAAATATCAACTATTTAAATTGCAACTGTAACTGAATACAGTTACTCATAATATGTATTCTGAATACGTAATGCCGGTACATGTATTCCGTTACTGCCCAACACTGAACACGACCTTAAAGCACTAAGACATGGGAACAGTCTATAGCTAACATTCACATTTGAATATTTATCGCAAGTCATATCGTCATCGCAATATTAAACAATGTTATCGCACATCGCAGCTTTTCCTCATATCGTGCAGCCCTAATTTTAAATTTATATTAGTCTACATCAACTTGTATTCCTTGTACATAACAATGAATGTGTCGGAGGGTAAGGGGATATTTGAATTATTTATGAATAAACTAGTGTATTCTAAATCAGTGACGCAATTAAGATCCTTAATAGAAATCTCCAGTTTGACGCGAGAAATGCATCTTTAGCCTACAGATATAATGAAAGAGTTTTTGGTTTGATTTGTTTTATTTCGTTAAGCAATAATTTAAATCTCTCCATCTATGTATTTGATGTCGGTAAGGCATGTATTGTTTTGAGGATAATTCGTTTCCACTGGATAAAAAAAAGTGCAAGTGACGGCTCTGGCGCCTCTGTATTGCATTGTGCAAGCTTCCACTCTCCGCACAAACCAATGGATATGCGCCTATACCTTATTTATATCTGACGAATAAAATTTTTTCCCATTACAACTTAATTAATAAAAACAGAAACGAAATCACTTTGCCATACATACAAAACGGAACTATTTTAATAGCTGAAACGATGTCTAACAGAACAGCACATATTCTCTTCCATGCTTTTAAAAACAGACATCAAATAAACATTAGACAATCTTTTTTATTATTATTATTATTATTATTTTTATTATTTTTTTAACATGGCACTAAAACGCCGCCGTAGACCAATATAACCAGAACCTGATTTTTTTTTTTTTTTTTCGCAGCCACAGTAGCCTACGCCGGAAATCCGGCGTGGTGCCGGAACGCTATCACCCCTGCAATCACTGTAATCAAACACAGGTGTTCAGCATTTGAACTTGACCTACTTACTCATCGCCACTCTCCCGGCTCTCTCTCCGTGCAGACCTCGCTAAACCATGCCTCCTCTGTCACAGCTATATTGCAAATTAAGCATTTTATAATGGTTTTCTATGGGAGAAAAATGTTGTGATGAACAATGTTGTGTTCATAACCTGATTTAATCTGCTTGCTTATACAAAGTATGCGTTATTAATACCTTTGCTAGCCTTCTGTTAAGCTTTTTCCTCGTCTTTATAATGAGGACACAAAGCGTCTTAAAGGCAGAATAACACTCACGGTGTCGGTGTCTGTTTTGGCAGATACTGCCATCTAGTGGCAGCAGGTTTTCTTACACATCTCTCTGTGTGTGGATCGTGCAAGGCCAAACCGGCGTAATGAAAGTCTCAAAATCCATATGAATCAAATAGGATCGACTCACAAACGAGTCAATGAATGCATGCGCGTCACCGGATCCACAAATGCACGGATTACTTTTTGCACATGGAAATTATGACACTTTACTACAAAATAGAACATTTATACTCACAAAAATGACTTTATTGGTACAAAATGCTTCACGTTAATGAAAATCTTAATTCTACAGGCACCAGTTGAAAAGCATTTGTTTCAGTGTAGTAACGCACATTTGCAAATTTTTAAAATCGTTTACACATAAATGAATAGCACTGGGCTTGTTCGTTGGTTGTTTGTGTGTGTGCGGGTCTTGAAATGCTGTAAACTGCGAAAAGGAAGTCTCAAAATCTAAATGAACCGAACGCGATCCACTCGAACAAGACGTCAATAAATGCACGCGTGTCACCTAATTCACAAATGCACAGATTACTTTTTGAATGAGCAATTTATGATTTATGAATGCAGAACAGAACATTTTTATTCGCAAACATGTACAAATCGCTGCACAATCATTCAAACCCGAATTCCACAGATTCAAATCGAATGGCATTTGTTTGTGGCTAGTAAGATACATTCATAACATTTATCTAGTACATGGATAATTGTGCGTGCATTCATTAATCATTTTGAGTCTAAAATCATCCCATAGTCAGCTGCTGTGTGTTTTCAATGGCACGCGCTGCTCCTCCCAGCCACAGCCACTCACTGAACAGAGTAAACGCCGAGAGAGGTGTGACGGCAGGGAGAAAGCAAGACCTTGCGCTTGCAGAACAGTACTGACGACAATTGTAAAATAAAGTAGCTGACGTTTGTCCAAAAAGTTGCTAGATTTGTCGCTAGTCGCTTTTTTGAAAACAAGTCGCTAAAGGGGTCTGAAAAGTCAATAAATATAGCTAAGTTGGCAACACACTGCATGCTCGGTGGCTCCAGTGCGTCATCGAGCCACCGTTTTAGCCCTGCCCAGAAAATCCTGAACACAGCAACGGTGAAAAACTGTCTCTCCAGTGGTTCAAGTCTTACCTCTCAGGTAGGTCCTTCAGGGTGTCATGGAGTGATGAAGTGTCTAAGTCACATCATCTAGCCACTGGCGTTCCCCAGGGCCCAGTGCTTGGACCACTACTCTTCTCCATCTACATGTCATCATTGGGATCGGTCATTCAGAAACATGGCATTTCCTATCACTGCTATGCCGACGACACTCAACTCTACTTCTCATTTCAACCTGATGATCCATCGGTTGGTGTTCGTATCGCTGCCTGCCTAACAGACATTTCAGCCTGGATGAAGGAACATCACCTGCAACTCAACCTTGCAAAGACAGAACTGCTTGTGGTCTCAGCCAAACCAGCACTGCATCACAATCTCTCCATTCAGCTAGGATCATCAACCATAACTCCATCCAGGACAGCCAGGAACCTTGGGGTTGTGATTGATGATCAGCTAAAATTCACTGACCACATTACTGCAACAACCCGGTCCTGCAGATTTGCACTATTCAACATTAGGAAGATTAGACCCTTCCTATCAGAGCATGCCACACAACTACTGGTACAAGCTCTTGTTCTCTCCAGACTGGACTACTGTAATGCTCTTCTAGCGGGCCTTCCGGCATGCACTATCAAACCCTTGCAACTGATCCAGAATGCAGCGGCGAGGTTGGTCTTTAGTGAGCCGTAGAGAGCACACGTCACGCCTCTCCTCATCAGTCTGCACTGGCTACCAATAGCCGCTCGCATTAAATTCAAGGCACTGGTGTTCGCCTTCAAAACATCCACTGGCTCTGCACCAATATACCTAAACTCGCTCGTTCAGACTTACACACCCTCCAGGAACTTGCGTTCTGCCAGTGAACGACGCCTTGTGGTGCCATACCAGAGAGGCATGAAATCGCTGTCACGGAGCTTTTCCTGGACCGTTCCCACCTGGTGGAATGACCTGCCTATCTCAATTCGTGCGGCCGAGTCTGTAGCCATTTTCAAAAAACGTCTAAAGACACATCTTTTCCAGCAACACCTGACCGATCAAGAATAGCACTTATCATTCTATTCATTGTCTGTCTGTCTAATTTATTTATAAAAAAAAAAAAAATTCTGTTCTGTGCTAGATTAACTGAGACTTGTTACAGCACTTGCATATTGTTGATATTGTTGCCCTTGGACTGCTCTAGCTGCTTCTATTGCCCTCATTTGTAAGTCGCTTTGGATAAAAGCGTTTGCTAAATGACTAAATGTAAATGTAAATGTTTAGCGGTCTAACTTCTGAATTCAGTACTACATAGTTCACAGTCTTTGTAATGTGTTTCAGCAATACATTTCTAACATTTATAATGTGTTTAGAAACAAATCTCAGAATTTCCTTTACAGGGACTTTAATGTAATTTCATATTTACATGCAATGAAGGGATTCCCCACCTTTTTTGTCAGCTTAAACCTCTTGAAGTAAGCATTTAGATTTTAAAGTTAAAATGAAGTTCACATTCTCTGTCAGTTAAAGGTGGGGTAGGTAAGTATGATCTAAAACACTTTTGTCTAAATTTGTTTAAACTGTCTTTATATGTCAATACATAATTAAAATTTAAGTACTCTGAAAAAGAGAGTATAAAAATCGAGTGACTCTAGACTTTTTAATCTGCAATAAACACAGCTCATTATTTTCGTTCGGGCCGAAACAAGTGATTGGCTTGGGCGACTGTCACTCTCTCTCGCTACCATGGCAACCGCCGCTTTTGCTACAGGATTTGCCCACATGCGCGCACCCCACTGCCAAGTCGGGCTACTTCAAACACTGTTGCCGCGGCTGTTTTTCATGTCCGCGGGTTGAAGCGACCCCAATTATGTGATGTTTTGCCCCGGGATTTGCGAATTTTAGCAGGCAGCCCTACCAAAAAGACACATATTTTAGCCCCCAAATGCGATTTTTACCGGAGAAACACGATTGGGCTTGTTTTGGGCTAGTTTTGAGTAGCAATTGGGCGGATTTTGTTGTGAAAACCTGGCAACCATGGCGCACCCATTTGAGTTCAAGAGGCTGTATATCTGCTGGACAGGTAATCTTTCATTTTGATTATACATTTTTTTGGTTTATGTTTTCATGAAGCATGTCTCACTAGCACACGTAGCTGCCTAATATAGCTAACATAACATTACTTAGCATAAAGTTACAATGTTATACACTTAGCGAGCCATTAGTAGAGATGATAAATACTCAATATGCTTAGCTCAAGTTGATCGCTGTCGTGTTGAATTTCGCAAAATGTAACTTTAGATAACAAAATGCATGTGTAAAAGCTAGTACACCGCATCCAGGAACTTTTTTTAGAACTAAGTTAGCTTTAGCTACTACCCTCTGTCTAAACTCTTCTACCATGTTCACCGGGAACTTTACCTGCACGTTTATTTCGGCCCTTGATTTGTTTTTATATTCTCTACCAATGTTTACATCTTGTATCTGTGTGTGTCGTAGACACTGTGTTGTGTGTGTGTTTTAAACTTTACCAGTATCGTTATTCTAGCTTGAGAGTGAGTACTAAAAGACATCTTATTTGTTTATATTCATAATGATAAAGTTAGATTTTTTATTACATGTGATTCTGACATGATGTCACTACATGCACTTCTTCTCCGCTCGTCTCAGGTAAATAATGCGCCTTTCAGCTGACGGTCGGCGTGGCGCGTTCATGTGTTTTGGGGGCGTGGCTTTGTAAAGAGCCCAGAAGGGAGAAGGTGGAATGAATGGAAATAATGAGCTGTCTTTAAAACAGTCGTGAGAGGTCTACAGACACTCAATTTTCATACTTTCTTTTTCAGAGTACTTACATTTTAATTATGTATTGATATATAAAGAAAGTTTAAAAAGTTTTTTAACCAAATCCTACCTACCCTACCTTTAATGGTCACATGACATGCAGGTAAACAAATAATGTGTTAATCTTTTTTAGTAAAGGTTTTTATTTTAAAATGTTATATAATTTTAATGTATATAAAAAAAAAAAAAAAAATTCATATTAAAATATGTAAATTTTAAAATTATGACTTAATAGCTTTTTATTACAAACCCCAGTCTGGGAAACCCTATTGTCTGTAATATTTAAAGCACTCCATTTTGTTAATAACAAAGAAAGGAATAAAAGTTCTCTTCGTAAACTTATATCAATATGGTACAAGATTATCTTATTCAAATCAATGTGATATAAGAGTTTGGTCAAAAGTAATCCTGAAGTTTTCAAAAAGTCTGAATACATGACCTAAAATGAGTAATCTCTATTACTAACTGCAATGTCTGTCATGTAATTTGAACCAGTATCCGACTACAATGTGTAAGTAATTTGCCCAGCAGTTACTTCTGGACATGATCTTTTATTACTCTTTTTTTTTTTTTTTTGAAAAAAATATTTAACTTTCTTTTGAACTTTTTACAGCATGAAGCTTTAAACATGAACACTGAAACAAGGTGATAAATACATAAAATGTATAGTATCGTTTTCAATTCATCACATCAGAACACTAAAGATGGTACAGTGAATATATTCAGTACAGTGTGTCTCATTGTAGAATCTGAAGAGCTGCTGGATTCAGTGCAGCAGGAAGTAGGAGAGCAGAGAACAGCAGAGGAACAGGAAGCGCTGGGGGACGCTCTGAGCACTGTTACACAGGCTCTCCTCACAACATAAGAAGCTCCCAACAATAGATGTGACATTGTCACAAATAGATTTAGAAGCACAGCCTTTTATAGCAGTTGTCTGATCTGGGATAGTCACTTAAAAAGAGAAAGAAAACAGAAGTTGAGTCATTAATGAAAGTAACATTAAAAACACTGTCTAAGCTGGCTGATGGTATATGTGAAATGTATCAAAAGCTCAAAAATAGGTCCTACCAATGATGAAGAGAGAGAAAAAATGACTTTACTCTTCCTTTTCCAGATTCTTACCTGTTGCTTTAAGGCAGCGATCTTGACTCCCTAAACAGTCCATTATGTTTGAGCAGTCCTCCCCAATACAATAGTAACATTGTTTTCCATTGGGGCTGGGGGAAAGCTCTGTACAAAATAAGACATCTAATGAAACAACACTACTTTAAATCACTCCATTAAATCAATTCCTACATTTGTTTCCCTGTTTGAATGTTCTATGGAAGTAAAATGAGTGTTGACTGTAAAGCAGAAGGTCGTTTGCATATGGTCAGTAAAGCACAATACCTGCATCTTCGGCATTACAAAGGTCTTCTTCGTTACAGCAGTAAAAAGAGAAATCTTCAGTGTTGTATCTTGTGTACTGACAGGAATTTGATGGAACACAACCTTTAGTCTTCATTGTAGTAAGATTGCCTTCTAAAAAAAACAAACGATACAGGATTGATGACTGCACATGGTGAATTTATTTAACCTGTTAAGTGTCACCAGCTCACCTGTGGGCCCACAGCCATTACATTTTTAAACCAGTAATACCCTATATTAAACCTAAAATAATCTTGACAAACTATATATCGTTTGAAAGCTTACAATCTCTAATTTATTTCCAAAATATACTACAGAGGAGCAGTAATTTATCAATTTGCAACAAGAATATTTTCATAAGGCATGTTCAGACCTTTATTTTGAAATGGCGATGAACAGAAAAAAATCATGAAAGATCTCATGCCAAGAGTTCAAAAGATAACATCCATTACATTTTTTGAGGAAAAAAAGATCTGTATATCTGTACATACAGTGCCCAGCATAAATGAGTACACCACCCCTGAACAAAAATATGTATTTTCTTAATGATAATTAATACAATTCATGGAAGGATGGCAAAATTGAAATGTATTAAACATACACTTAATACAACCAGAGAAATGTATGTCATTAATATCTGTAAAAGAAGTAAATGAGCCAATTTTATTTAAATGAAGGATTGCAGAAATGAGTAAACCCTAGAATTCATTCAACAAATAATCTTAAGTATGGATTCGCAGAAGTCTATATTTTGTAAATATGGTCCTTGGAAAAGGCTACTTGACTTTATTGTGCTTTGGCTACAGTACGTAGTTCCAGTGTGGACAACAACCATGCCTGTCACTTCTGCAGACCTCATCTAAACTCTGTGAGATAAACACTCACTCTTTTCATAGCTTTTGCTGGCTCACTTGGAATTTCTCTTACTCTTTGCCTAGCAAAAAAAAAAATCCCTCATCACTAAATGAAAGCTTACAATGAAGGCCTGATTATATCAGTGGCCTTGTCACAAGTCCATTGTTTTTGAATTTCTGTTACTTTTGCTATATTTTCACATCTAAAACAATGAATCTTGTACCACTGTCCTCTTTTGTGCTAAGAAATAAGTCTCCTGGCAGTTCTCTCCCAGGTGGTTCAATTGTTGTCAGCATTACATTTACATTTTATGCATTTTAGACAGAGGACAGAGTAGTCACTAAGTAGCATTAGAGTAGCAGAGTAGCATTAAGTCTGAGAATGATTCAGTGGGCTATATAACACTTAATGAAGAAATTACTTATATTTAAATGTTTTGGCTCAACATACTTACCTGTTGATCAAAAATTGCCTTAAACTAACACCAGAAAAAATATTTAGTAACTGTCAGGAGGGTGTACTCATTTTTGCAACATAACATTTTATCATTTTGATAAGAAAATCTTATTTTTCTGAACAATTTTAACATGCTTCTTTGGTAATTGGTCAAGCAGACTTCAAGGAACATTATGTCTCTAGAGAACTCTAACATGTCTTCTAAGTAAAGAGTAATGGCTGAATTTGTTATGTTTCAGAGGGGGTGTACTCATTTATGCTGTGCACTGTATGTTATTTTTATGTTTATTAGAGGTTGAATTCATATCAAACTTCCCATACTACTTCTGAATAGGATGTCTACTGCATAAATTATATGAAAATTATGGAAATATATGGTTCAGATCACTCAAACCATATGGAAATGGAGGCACCCTTTTATAGTTAGTAATAGAGCTTGGATGTCATCTAGTGAAAAAGTTTGGTACTGCGCCCAAACAGAATCTTACTGAAAGCTAATTTTTTGAGAGATCAACCTAGCCTGGTTAAAACCAGACCATTCTCAGTAGTAACTGAGTTATGGTCTGGCAAAGCTTCATAGACAAATAATTTCCAAAGGGGCGTCACCAACGGGCGTCGCTCAAATGCCTCTCGGCGCAATTGGATAGACCTAAAACCAATCAGAGCGATGAGGGAGATGACGTATGCAGAGCGACGGAGAAACATTTGGCCGTCTCTCAATAGCTGTGTCCCAAAGTGAAGGGTGCGCACTTCGAAGGCTGTGCACTTTGAAGGCCAGGCCAGGCCACGCCTTCGAAGTGCACGAAGTGCACGAAGGGCGAACCGAGGGACAGGGTTGGCAGGTCTGCACAACAAAACCCCTCCAATTGCTAATCAAAAGTAGCGGAATCACGGCCAAAATGTGGCAAAATATGCCAAAACGCGGCAGGGGCCCGGTAGAAATATTGCTAAAGTAAAGACAATTTAAACCTGTGGACTAGGCTATAGGCTACAAACAACCCACGTACATCAACAGTAAATGCAGCCCAATTCCAGACTTGGCAACACTGAACCGAGCGTTGTTGAATGGGCTAGCAGGTGTGTGACAACTGACAGCGGACGTTCGCGAGGAGATTTTAAAAAGAGATGTGGAGCAGAAAAGTTTTTTTTTTTTTCTTTTTATAAATTTTATTGGATTTTGACATGCTTCAAAGCCTGCGACAATGGAAGACCGGACCACAGGCACGTACATCGGTAGCCTATGGTTAAATATTTAATTGTTAAATTGCAACTATTGTTTATTATGTTTAATGTAACTGTTACAATATAATTTAAACATTTATACATTTACGTCCAAGTCTTTATTTAAGTACTTATTTTTATTCAACTCACATCATCTCAGATGCATTGTACTTTTTATGACATGGCACTGATGGTAGCCGTCGACCGATTCAGGCCCGCAAACCTGCGGACAGTGGAAATATGCACTCATCCCAGATGAAGATGATGTCCCGCTGGCACAGGCCTGGTCTCTATTGTGCATTATTCCCCATCCCGGTCCAGCTCCACCAGCGTCTCCCGCTCAGCTCAATTAAAATGTACATACAAATGTTTTCTTCTGTTTTAGCTGTTAGTTTAAACTTCTGTTGTTTCTGATGTTAAACTTAAGTTATATATAAAGTAGCCTTCTTTAAGTAATGTACAGACCAATTTATTTTCATTTACACATTTTAATTTACATGACAAGAAACTATATGTATGAACATATATGAATTTGTTTAATGTACAAATTATAACTTGCATTATGAAAATAAACAATGTACAGAACAACCTCTTTTATTTAGCCTATACACATTTCAAGTTAACGAAAATGAACAATAGACAGCAATTACTTTGTTTCATTTACAAATAACTTGCATAAAAAAATAAATAAAAAAATATAGAGAAATTGTTCGGTGCATCCTGGCCACGACTTTACATTAAAGGGTTAGTTCACCCAAAAATGAAAATTCTGTCATTAATTACTCACCCTCATGTCGTTCGATGTCATATTCGGAACACAAATGAAGATATTTTTGTTGAAAGCTGATGGCTGAGAAAGGCTTCAGATAGGCCTCCATTGGCATTCAGTACATTTAAACTCCCAAGACCCATAAAAGGCACTTAAAACGTCGTTACAAAGTCCATCTCACCACAGTGACTCTACAATAATTTTACGATGCGACGACAATAGTTTTTGTGCGCAAAAAAAAATCAAAATAACACCTTTATCCAACTTGTTCTTGTCTTCCGTGTGTGCCTCCACGACGCATGCGCGAGAATATGACGCAGATCCGGCGTTCGGACAGATGACCCAGAAGCGATTTGTTTACAAGCAGAGGAAGACGCGCGTGTCTAAGCTGTTGAATTCTACATTGATCGTGCTTTAGGTCTCGGCGTAGTGCTCAAAATGGGATTAAAGTATGCATTTAATGGATTCCCGAACCCCGGCGCTACGTCATATTCTCGCGCATGCGTCGTGGAGGCACACACGGAAGACAAGAACAAGTTGGATAAAGGTGTTATTTAGATTTTTTTTTGCGCACAAAAACTATTGTCGTCGCATCATAAAATTATTGTAGAGTCACTGTGGTGAGATGGACTTTGTAACGACGTTTTAAGTGCCTTTTATGGGTCTTGGGAGAGTAAATGTACTGAATGCCAATGGAGGCCTATCTGAAGCCGTTCTCAGCATCAACTTTCAACAAAAAGATCTTCATTTGTGTTCTGAATATGAACGGAGGTCTTACGGGTGTCGAACGACATGAGGGTGAGTAATTAATGACAGAATTTTCATTTTTGGGTGAACTAACCCTTTAAGCCTTTGGAGGAGACTTTCGGCAGCCTAATGGACCGTCGTCAGTGAGCGACATTCATTCATATAAAATACTTTATTTTGCAGTAAAGTCAGCAGTTTTCGTTTATTTGCATTTTGACTTATAGTTTTGAGTAACGTCGCATTTGATTTAGCCTATTTTTGTATGTGATATTTTTTAGCTACGGTGTTGACAGTATGATAAGAAAAATAAAGAAATGATTGCATGGCCAACATAGCCTATTACCTTTGTTATCCCCAATCACTCTCTTTCTGTAGGGGAAATTTAAAAGAGAGATCCTGGAAACAAAATCTAAATTTAGCTGGATCGGTCGGGTCGGGAATAAAATAATTTATAGCGCGTGAGCAAGGAGTGAATTTGAAGCGCGAGCGGGAGGGTGCGGTGCGCAATAGATCATATAGCGGGAGCGGGACGAAAAAACAGCCCATGTAATCCCGCGCCGTAAGAAATCTGATCGAGTGCCGCGGGAATGCGGACCAGTCAAATCCTGTAGTCACCAGTGTGCAATGAATTCTGGGATATGGTAGGCTGCGAAGTTGTGGTAAGGTTCCATCTGCTGTACCCTTCTTTTGCCTGAGAAACGGAGGGCGCATTTTGAAGTCGCTTAGACTTGCGGCAGCCTTCGTAGTGCCGCTGTGACGCAATCGCACTTCAAATGCGGCCTTCAGAGGGTGCAGCCTTCACATTGGGACACCCTTCGTAGTGCTGCTATGACGCAATCGCACTTCAAATGTGGCCTTCAGAGGGTGCAGCCTTCACATTGGGACACCCTTCGTAGTGCCGCTAAGACGCAATCGCACTTCAAATGCGGCCTTCGAAGTGCGCGCCCTTCACTTTGGCACACAGCTGAAATGCGTTCTTATCTGTACTTGTGTTCTCAAATAGGAAATGTCCCTGGTTTCCATTTCAGAAATCTAGTCACCTTACCTAAACCACATATTAATGTTTAATATATTATTTTTAAAATGTAAACGAAAAGAGGCAGGGTGTTTTATACTTCGTTTTATTATAAATATATAAGATAATCAATGTAGTCCTAGCTACGCGTTGCCTGAACCACATTCGTGTGGCTATTATGTTTAAGATTTTTTTTTTTTTATGAAATGAAGCAGTGGTGTTTTATGACATATTTCGTATGCGAACTCCTGACTTGCGTCCGTGACTTGTCAAGTTTGACTCCGGAGAACGAACTCCCGAGGACGAACTTTGTTAGATCTACACAAGACGAGACGAATCATATCTTATGTTTAACCACTACATCAGAGCCAGCGGCAGACGGCAGAAGGACTGGCCGAGGAAAGGCGCCTCTCGGTGGGGTTAATGAGCAATTGAGCGCCGCTGAACCACTGGAGCTCACAACTCTGAAAACGGCAGATCAAATTTTAAAAAAGGCGCTCTCTTTATAAATAAATCACAGATTTGAGCTTTAAACAACTACATTCTCGCCTGAAAAGGACTTAAAACTATATTTTGTAAAACATTAACACTACCAGAGGGCTCTCGCTAAGACAAGCAAGCTGGTATCAGACTTTTGCCGAATCCAGTTGGTAAGACAGCGATAACATCTTTTTTAGATATGAAGGCTTCGAGTGTTGTTCTTTGCTCGGGAAAAGTTTAAATCGCTTAAAACAGACGCGATAGCTGATTCGAACGAGTGATGCTCCACAGCGGCAAATCTGCCTCAACGTCGCTGCGCTGTCGTCATCGTGTAAAGCCCGCCCCAACGTTTCTAATTGGTGCCGCGATTTCTAGGGATTAGAAATGGGCTTGAATGGGCTCTTTGCCAGACTACTTGCAGAGCAAATCTAAATTTACCGGAAGTTGTCTGGGTTTTCCCAGGCTAAGATCAATCTAAAATTTTGAAGATTTTTGGCTTTGGTTTTCTTGCTGTTTTAGAGTCCGACGTGTTTTGTAAAATCTAAATTTTATATGAAATATATTGGTATATTGTAATAAACTTGAGCTTCTATAACTTTTTTTTGTTGGGGGGGATTGTTTGGTTGAGATTGAGACCACTAGTAAAAACGTCTCGGTTACGTATGTAACCCTCGTTCCCTGAGGAGGGAACGGAGACGTACGTTAGTGACTAACGAATGGGGTTTCGCTTAGAAGCCAATCATCTTCATCGTATTCAACAGCGCCCAATGGCAGTGCCAATGCCATGGGCATGCGGAATTTGCATGCGTAACTCCGCCCCACCTCGTGGGTATATAAGGAAGTACGCTGCGAACATCGCATTATGTTACTGCTGCAGGAGCCAAGACTGAACTCCGCGTTCCAGGCAGCACAGCTGACGTGGCTAAGGAAACGTACGTCTCCGTTCCCTCCTCAGGGAACGAGGGTTACATACGTAACCGAGACGTTCCCTTTCGTTCAGTCACTACGACGTACGTTAGTGACTAACGAATGGGGGATCCTATTCAACAACGCCACTCAGCTGTCATCCAGTGCCCTGCGTAAGTGTGAGATCCCGCCACTTAAGGCCCTAGGACTCCCACTTATCACAGGAATACCAAGGTACACTGGGAAGCATATCCCAGTGAGGGAATGCCAAGATGCCTACCGTAGGGAGGACTTAGAGAATACACATATGACCCGCTGAGGGTTGCATATGGAAGCTCTCTAGGGTACCAGCCGAAGGTGGATTTTTAACCCTAGGGGTGGCAGGGACTTGCCAAGGGAAAGACACCTGCTCACTGAGGAGGCTTACGGTGGGAATACTCGTGTGGGGGTCGCCGGAGGGGAACCATGCACACGGAGCACCTGGCCGGACATGAGGGTCTGGGCTCGAAAGGGCAGACTGAACTGATGTCGGCGTAAGCAGTGCTGGAGGAGCTCAGGGCTCTCGGGGAGCTCACCTGAGGAAAATATCGCACGTATCCAGTCCTTGGAGTGGAATGGCGAGCAAGCGAAGACACCTGAGCCTGGCCCATTACCGGCCACCCGTAGGGGCGAGTACATAGTCGGACACTGGCTCCACTCGGAGATTGTAGAATCTGGCGAATGTGTTGGGTGTCGCCCAGCCTGCAGCTCTGCAGATGTCTGTTAGCGAGGCGCCATGCGCTAGAGCCCAAGAGGAGGCCACACTCCGGGTGGAGTGTGCCCTCACACCAAGGGGACATGGTCGGCCTTGCTGCTGGTATGCCAAAACAATGGTGTCCACTATCCAGTGAGACAACCTCTGCTTTGAGAGAGCGCTTCCCTTCCGCTCTCCACCATAACAGACAAAGAGCTGGTCTGAGGTCCTGAAACACTGCGTCATGTCTACGTAGGCGCGGAGAGCGCGTACTGGACAGAGCAATGCCAAGGCTGGGTCTGCCTCCTCCAAAGGCAGCGCTTGCAGGTTCACCACCTGATCTCGGAATGGAGTGGTAGGAACCTTGGGCACATATCCGGACCGGGGTCTCAGGATCACGTGAGAGTTAGCCGGCCCGAACTCAAGGCACGCTTCGTCAACCGAAAATGCTTGCAGGTCCCCGACCCTCTTAAGCGAGACCAATGCGGTCAGCAGAGCCGTCTTCATAGACAAGAACTTAATCTCGGCCGACCGCAAAGGCTCAAAGGGAGGCCTCTGCAGAGCACTTAAGACTACTGAGAGGTCCCAAGAGGGAACGAGAGGAGAGCGAGGAGGATTCAGTCTCCTCGCCCCCCTCAGGAACCTGATGATCAGGTCGTGCTGACTTACCTTTTTGTCTCCCAGGAGATCGTGGTAGGCAGATATTGCGGCCACGTACACTTTAAGGGTGGAGGGAGACAGCCTTCGCTCCACCCCCTCCTGGAGAAACGATAGCACGGACCCGATCGGGCATTTCCAGGGGTCTTCTTGGCGGGAAGAGCACCATGTGACGAAGAGGTTCCACTTCAACGCGTAGAGACGTCGTGTAGACTCAGCTCTAGCGGAAGTGATGGTAGCGACCACCGCAGGTGGAAGGCTACTCAAACCTACCGTGTCCCGTCCAGAAGCCACACGTGGAGCTTCCAGAACGCTGGACGCGGGTGCCAAAAGGTGCCCCGTCTCTGAGTAAGGAGGTCCGGTCTCAGAGGAATAGGCCAGGGAGGGGCTGTCGCAAGGAGTAAGAGTTCTGGGAACCAGGTCTGGCCGTGCCAAAGCGGGGCGACCAAGACGACCTGCTCCTTGTCCTCCCTGATCTTGCACAGTACCCGTGCAAGAAGGCTCACTGGGGGAAACGCATACTTGCGTAGCCCTGACGGCCAGCTGTGCGCCAGTGCATCCGTGCCGAGGGTGCCCTCGGTCAGGGAATAATACAGGGAGCAATGGGAAGAGTCCTGGGAGGCAAACAGATCTACCTGTGCGTCGCCGAACCGTTCCCATATCAGCTGGATCGTCTGGGGGTGGAGTCTCCACTCTCCGGGGAGAGGCTGAAACCGTGAGAGCTCGTCGGCTGCACAGTTCAGGTCTCCAGGGATGTGGACAGCACGAAGGGACCTCAGGCGCTTCTGACTCCACAAAACGAGATGGCGGGCGAGTTGAGACATACGGTGGGAGCGTAGACCGCCCTGGTGGTTGATGTACGCTACTACGGCCGTGTTGTCTGTCCTGACTAGCACATGTTGACCCTTCAGCAACGCTCGGAAGCGGTGCAGGGCGAACCGTACAGCCAGTAACTCGAGGCAATTGACATGCAGAAGGCGCTGGGGTCCTGTCCAGGAGCCCGTGGCTGCTTGTCCATTGCACATGGCACCCCAGCCCGTGGATGATGCATCTGTTGTCACAACAACATGCCGGGAAGCTCGTTCTAAGGACACTCCGGTCCGTAGAAACTTGAGGTTCGACCACGGGGTGAGTGTCTGTAAGCAGGCCCGGGTCACTGGGACCCGGAGCGTGCCAGACCGCCATGCCCATCTCGGGACTCGATCGCGTAGCCAGTGATGAAGCGGTCTCATATGAAGCAATCCGAGCGGCGTTACCGCGGCTGCAGATGCCATATGCCCCAGGAGCCTCTGAAAGTGTTTCAGTGGAACCGCACTCTTGCCCTCGAGTTGTCGAAGGGAAGTCAGCAGAGACTGCGCGCGCTCGCTCGAAAGCTGCGCGCACATGGCGACCGAGTCGATATCCATACCGAGAAAAGAGATCCTCTGCGCGGGGCAAAGTTTGCTCTTCTCCCAGTTGACCCGAAGGCCCAGACGGGCTAGGTGATGGAGCACCAGATCTCTGTGTCCGCAAACCTGCTCTCGAGAGGGACCCAGTATGAGCCAGTCGTCGAGGTAGTTCAGGATGCGGACCCCGTGCTGCCGAAGGGGCGCAAGGGCTGCCTCGGCAATCTTCGTAAAGACGCGAGGGGACAGAGATAGCCCGAATGGTAGAACTGCGTACTGATATGCCCGCCCCTCGAAAGCAAACCGTAGGAACGGTCTGTGTCGAGGCAAAATGGAGACATGGAAGTAGGCGTCCTTCAGGTCGATCGCTGCAAACCAATCGTGTGGACGAACGCATTCGAAAAGGCGTTTCACTGTCAACATCTTGAACGGAAACCGGTGAAGGTAACGGTTCAAGACGCGCAGGTCCAGGATTGGCCGTAGCCCACCGGTTTTTTTGGGTACAATGAAGTACGGGCTGTAAAACCCGCAATTCATCTCGGCTGGAGGGACAGGTTCGATCGCACCCTTCGCCAGTAGGGTGGCAATCTCCGCTCGCATGACGGGGGCGTTGGCCCCGATCATGGTGGAACGGACTCCCCGGAAGCAGGGAGGAACCTGCGCGAACTGAATCGCGTAGCCGCGCCTGACGGTCCGCTCGACCCAGCGGGACAGCCCTGGAAGCTGAAGCCAGACATCCAGAAACTGCACCAGCGGGGTCATACGGTGTACAGACGTACCCGGTGTGGGCTTGCAGCGATACCGGCCCGGACATGGGAGGCTGTGGGGCGTCCCGGTGCGGGGGCACGGTTGACAGCTGCGTCCTGACAGAGGAGACCAGGGAAGGACGCGCGTTCCACTGGGGTCTGCTCTGCCAGGAGGCTGGCGACAGAGTGGGATGCGAGTGGCGGGACCCGTGGGTGGCGCGCACCGTCATCACCGGACTCTGAGGGCTCAGGGATGGGAGTGTTAATTCTTTCTTTGACCAAAATAGGGTGCTGCTGACCCGGGGGCCAGCAGCTGAACAAAGGATTCTCCCCCGGCCCTCCACCGGGGGAAGGAGTGGTCCTGCTACCATCTCCTCGAAAGAATTTCCCATCCCTGAGCCGTCCGTCTCAGGAGCGCCGCTTGGCCTGGCGTTTAGCGGGGCGCTGGGCGGCCTGAGGGGACTTGGACGCCTTCCTACGGCTTCCTCCGCGACCCGGCCCGGGTGAAGGCTGCTGCTTGGACCGGGTGGGAGGGGCGGGAGCCTTAGGAGGGCGTCCTCGGCGTGGAGCAGACTGAGGCGACTGTGCCGGCGGCTGGGTGGAGGCAGCAGCTGGCCGCCGGGGCAGTACGTGTTTGATTGCCTCAGTCTGCTTCTGGGCGATTGAGAACTGTTGGGCAAAGTCCTCAACCGCCCCGCCGAAGAGGCCGGCCTGGGATATGGGGGCATCGAGGAACCGGGTTCGCTCGGTGTCCCGCATACCGGCCAGGTTCAGCCACAGGTGACGCTCCTGGACCACATTTGTGGACATCACTTGACCCAGGGAGCGTGCGGTCACCTTCGTCGCCCGGAGAGCGAGGTCGGTGGCGGCACGCAGCTCATTTAAGAGCCCCGGATCAACTCCACCCTCGTGCATGTCCTTGAGGATCCTGGCCTGGTAGACCTGGAGGATCGCCATGGCATGCAGCGAAGCGGCAGCCTGCCCCGCGGCTCTGTGCGATTTCGACACCAAGGTTGATGTGAATCGACAGGCTTTGGAGGGGTGCTTAGGATCACCACGCCAGGTTGAAGCGCTCTGAGGACACAGTTGCATCGCAACAGAACGTTCAACTGGAGGGACCCCAGTGTACCCTTTAGCTGCCGCCCCATCGAGGACGGAGAAGGCGGAGGAAGTCAGTGAACGGTCACGGGAAGACAACGGGGACTTCCAGGACCGCGTGAGTTCCTCATGCAGCTCGGGAAAGAAAGGTATTGAGGGCAAGGACTGACGGGTGTCAGCGCGAGCCCCCAAAAACCAATCATCGAGCCTTGAGCGTTCGGGACAGGGTGGAGGGTTCCACTCGATCCCTAAACTCGCGGCTGCCCGAGACAACATGGCTGTCAGCTCTGGATCTGACTCGGGCAATGCTGGCACGCCCGAGGGCGGCAGCACAGCCGAGTCATCATCTCCAGAGGACTCGAGCCCACCTTGTGATGCGGTGATCGACATCGCATCCTCCTCCGGAGCGCCAAATGAGATGCGCGGGGGGGCCGGAGCCGGCCCCGCGATCTGCATCTGAACACTCGCGGGTTGCAATGTGCAAGACGGGGGTGTGGCCCGAGGCATGAGCGTCGGGGCTTTGTTCCACACCGTAACCGTCAAGTCACCCTGACCACCAGCCGAAGTACTGGGCCTCTGGGACTCAGTAGATCGGGGTGTGGTAGAGGGGACTCTCACTTCAGAACGAAGGTCATGGAGTCTTGACCGCAACATTGCGATGGTCATGTTCCCGCAGTGAGAACATGACTCATCCGCGAACGCTGTCTGAGCATGCTGAAAGCCCAAACATACCAGACAGTGTTCGTGCCCATCAGAGGAGGAAAGCAACCGACCACACCCAGAAGTACACGGACGAGACATCCTGAAAAGGACGCGTCACGTGTAAGCTCTTTTATGAGAGGAAAGCCTCGCAGAGAACGCCGAAGCGCCCAGGGACCACACACCAGCTGTCTAGCGGACCACTGCGCAGATCAGCAGGCAGGCAGTATGATGATCACTGGAACGCGCCGTAACACCAACGCCTCTGGAAAGCTGCTCGTCTCGAAAGCTGTCGATGACTCAGATCAGGCTTGTAGGAGTGAAGAGATCCTCTTGGCTCCAAAGCAGAAACATAATGCGATGTTCGCAGCGTACTTCCTTATATACCCACGAGGTGGGGCGGAGTTACGCATGCAAATTCCGCATGCCCATGGCATTGGCACTGCCATTGGGCGCTGTTGAATATGATGAAGATGATTGGCTTCTAAGCAAAACCCCATTCGTTAGTCACTAACGTACGTCGTAGTGACTGAACGAAAGGGAACTATTATTTTATTTTTTTACATTTTCATTACAAATTATATATTTTTTACATAACAATCTGAGTGAAAGGAATTAAGTATCATAAATCTGTATTGAAAATTCTATGCTTGCAATCATACATCTTATATATATTAGTGACTACTCTGTCCTTGCTAAAAGCCGCTGAGAGACTAAAACAGGGCTCAGCATTTGTGACGCAAACATAAAATGTTGGTGAGGCAAAAAGTACTTTTGATGGCTTTTCTTTATTGCAGACTGAAGTTTTATGGTCAACAAAGAATACATCGTCCCTGCTCACCCCCTCTCCATTCAATCAGTGAACAGGTGACTAATATTCACATTCCTTCATAATCCCCTGACCCCTCACCATGATCATGTGACATAAGCAAAAATCCATTAACACTTTAATATCTACTACGTATACAAATATATATCCATGTATATTCCCACTGCTGGACTTACCAAATAGTGATGATAATATTACTGAACTGATGCACGTGGAATCTTCAGGGCACGTTGTTTCCTCTTGATCTGTACAAGAACCCGTCTGACTTATGCACTCATAACAGCTGAGAGAGTGTCCTTTAGGAATAAAAACAGAGAAAGTGAGAGAGATCAATGATTTATATTTGTATGCTATTAAAATTAATTAAATTTAAAAAAGCAATTTGTCTTTGAACCTCCAGTGAATAGAATGAACAGAAGAAAAACTGAGAGTTGCAGATCCATCTTTGATCAGGAGGTGAAGGCAAAAAAATAATGTGTTTCGGTGCTCATTTTATATCCTAAAAAAAGGGATGGGCCTTCATAGGAGAATGACAGGTTAACAGAAAGGAATAAAACAAGTAGTTATTCAGTAAATAGAGTATAGGAAAAAGGAAAAAAATAGTATTTTAAGGAATGTGTCCAGTATGTCTACAGTAAGTCAGTAATGAACAATAATGACAAAACATTGGAAAATGACAGAATTAATCCCATTGTGTCACATTGAATTCAGTTTAAACAATGACCGGACAAACTACAACGTATAATAGTGGTATTCCTCTTTCTTTACAATTTCCTAGATTCAGTTTCCTTTTATTCACAAAGGAGAGCCACAGCCCACTGTGTGTCCAACACAGCTCCTGAAAGCCGCTGTCCCACAGAGTTGAGCTCCAACCTTAATTTAACACACCTGTCTTGAACCAGCTAAGCAAGGTCTTCAGGATTACTATAAAAACTTCCAGGCAGGTGTGTTTGGGCAGGACAGATGGGACACCTCTGCAATAGACATACTGTATTCTCATTCCACATTAATACAACAGTAACTATAATGTTACTGTTTTACCACATTACATGTACTACCCTGCATCAGAGTATATTACTAGTTAACATATACCAGAAAAAAACAATTTACATGATAAGCAAAAAAAGAAAGAAAGAAAAAAGATAAACCACAAGAAAGACCGTCGGGTTTGAAGTGACCCGAGGGTGAGTAAATAAATGTTCATTTTTGGTCAGACTATCTGTTTAACCACAAACTGATGCTCAAATATATTTAACCAGAAGCACTACATTAGTTAATGTTTTATTTAGATTGAGATGAGTACATGCACTAACCAGCAAAATCCAGCCTAACCAGGAAACTGATACAGGTCGATGATGAGTAAGAGGACTTGACAAAAGATATTTAATTACGGTACATCTGGTACCGTACACCTTTGGACTTGACAGTTAAGACAGTTCATGTTGGGTGGTGATGATGGGAAGATATTGAGAAATCAGGCCAATTCTTTTTGCACTCTTGTTCCATTAAATAATTAAAATGGGTGAAATAATAAAGAAACAACAATTCAAACTATCAAGAAAAACAAATATAAGGAAGAAAAAAAACATGCCAAAGAGATAAAACAATATATATATATATATATATATATATATATATATATATATATATATATATATATATATATATATATATATATATATATATATATATATATATATATATATATATATTCCTCATAAGTAGCCTAGTATGCACTCCTAGGGAGAGTGAGGAAAGATGAGCCACCCCCTTTACTGGAACATGTGCATAACTTTTGTATGTTCAAGAGAAGCATGTCATATCTTGCTGTCTGTAATTAAAGCTCATGGGAAAGTATTTTTTATGTCATGTGCTGTTAGTTATGTCTAGTGGTGTTTCTTTTCCGCCTCCTACTGGACTACACTACATTTTACCATTTACTTTCGGTTTCTCTCAGTGAACACAGTAAAGAGGCGATTGATTCCATCGTTTAGACCTTGGATGTCTGTAAGTGCAAAATTTTATACTAAATAGTGCCTTTAAGTGTTGTAGATAACAGTAGGCTAAATTGTATTTCAAGATTGCAATATATTTATTTAAAACTGGCATGATACGCGTTATTGGTAACATGTACTAGCATGCTAAAGAAGGAGGGGGGGGGCTCAAGATGGCGCCCTAAGCACATGGTTTAAGGAGAGCCGCAGAATTTAAACTGTTATTTTGAGTAAAGTGATAGTCTAATTATTATAGCTAATGTAACGGTGTTGGCTTTCAATTAATTAAAAACATCTGATTTTACCAAATGGCGACTTCTGAGCGAAAAAGAAAAAGTCCAAGACAACAGTCACATCTGATAGCGTTAGCATGGAGGAAAATGTCCATGACTATATATCGGCTGATGAAGACTTTACCGCTATACCTGTCACTGCATGTGCTGAAATAAAGGACATTAAGGAGAAATCTGCCGTTCTTGAGAAGCGCATCACCAACAATGAGGCACGCTTGGGCTCAGCTGAGTTGTGTATGGCAGAGTTAGAGAGTTATTCACGAAGATGGAATCTCCGTTTATTCGGAGTACCGGAGGCCGATAAACAAGATGTGCGACAAGAAGCTATTGGCATATGTCAAGCTGTCCTACCTACAGAGAAGACCATACTCCCTAGTCTAATTGACACAGTGCATCGTCTGGGCCAGAAGAAGGGAAAGGAGCTGTCCGATAAACCCAGAGGAATAATTATTCAGTTTACATCCAGGGTGATTCGCAACTCTGTGTGGAAAGCGGCGAAAAAGTCTGAATATCTAAAGAGTCACGGTCTGCGTTTTGCAGAAGATCTGTCTAAGATAGACAGATCACGACGTCTCCAGCTGTGGCCTGCAGTAAATGAAGCCCGTCTCCAAGGGAAATCTGCTTACTTTGTCGTGCCTTTGTTGCCGGGATCAAAATTAACCCACCATGAGAGATGAGGAAAGCTAGCCTTTTTTTTTTTTTTTTTTGCTTGAATAGGCTACTACAACCCTACTAAACTTGGAGTATTATACTTTGCTTTAAAAGCTTACGGTTTTGTTGTCAATTTTGAACTAGAATGAAGACAGTTTATTATGTCTTCAAAGTTTTTATTTTTTATATTTAATTTTACAAAGTGCCTTTGCCATCCATTGGGTCCGGAATTAACCTAATGCGTATGATGAACGAGGACATGCAGCGATTCTGTTTCCTTTATTGGATGGTCTATTTTTTGTTCTTATAAGCCAACATGGGATTTATACACATATTTAACTTCAAATGAAAACACTATTCTGTTTTTTTACTTTTAACATGAACCGTTTTTGTGGCCTTTGGAATTTCGAGTTTCACTTTTTTCTACAACCTAAACGCGGTTTTTCCTTCCACTTGTTCTTGCAATCTCACTTATTTTTGTGGATCACTTTTCACTTTCGTTCTGTCATTGTCTATAGTTACACTAAATGCCAGGGGGTTAAGAAAACATATTAAACGGAAAGCTTTACTTTTATTTGCTAAACAACATAGGACTGATTTTTGCTTTTTTCAAGAATCTCATTTGATTCCTGATGATGTGCGTTTCTGGAGGACTCAATGGGGTAACGACATCTGGTGTGCGCATGGATCTGAGCGCTCCGCCGGTGTCGTCACTTTAAGGAACAGATTTAACGGGGAAATTCTGCATACACAACGTGACGGATCTGGACATTTTTTGTGCCAAACTCTCAAAGTTTCGAAAAGTGAAAACGATCATTTATTTGAAACTTTAGAAGAGCATATCCTTCAGGGACTGTCGAAATTCCCGGATCTTTATCTTATTATAGGGGGTGATTTTAATACGGTTATGGACGGATTTCTCGATTGTTTACCAGCAAGACCAACTTATAGTCAAAATACAAACCTTAACTGTTTTATGGAGAGATTCAATTTGGTTGAGATATGGAGGTCTACGTTTCCTGATTCGTTGACATATACTTGGAGCAACAAGTCTGGTAACAGGCAATCTCGAATAGATAATTGGTTAGTATCTGCGAGTATACGATCCTCAGATGTCTCTGTTAATGTGATTCCTTCACCGCTCAGCAACCATAAGGCTGTTCTTATTTCCATTAACATCAGCACTTCTTCACATGCCATGGTTAGAAGTTCAAATTGGAAACGTAATAGTTCATTATTGCAATATGAACATATTAAAATAAAGGTTAAAAATCTTGTTTTATATCATTGGTATAAAGCACTTTCAGAAAAGAAATTCTGCAGTAATTGGGAGCTATTGAAATTTGAGGTAGCCAAGTACTTTCGAAAACAGGGAAGCTTAATGGCAAAAGAAAGATGTAGTCAAGAGGACAATATTATTTCAAATTTAGCTACCCTCTCCTCAAAATCATGTCCAAATGAAGATGAACAAGCAGAGTTATTCACTCTACAACTGAAGTTGGACAAATTATATAAGAATAAGGCAGAAGGAGCCTTCATTAGGTCACGAAAGCAATGGTTGGAGAAAGGGGAACAAAATTCAGCATATTTTTTTGGTTTGGAGAAATTTCATTTTAAAAATAATACAATTGAACAACTTAAAATAGATGGGGATGTTACAGATGACCAAGTTAAAATATAAACATTTTGCACAGAATTTTATAGTGGGTTATATTCATCCAAATTTTGTGATCATTCGGCTTCGCTATTTCTAAACTCTATTTCTGGAATTAATTGTAAGTCCGTCGACCCTGTACAAAAAGAGCTCTGTGATAGCTTAATTACTGTTGAAGAAATTTTAAATGCTAACGCACATATTAAGGTTAACAAATCTCCTGGGGTTGATGGCCTCACTGCCGACTTTTATAAAACCTTTTCTGATCTTATTGCCCCTTTCTTAAAGAAGTTTTTATAGAGAGTATAGAAAAGCAATGTCTTCCACCTACTTTAACTCAAGGATTAATTACGTTGATTCCAAAACCAAAAAAAGACCCATTGCCGTTAGATAATTGGAGACCAATTTCTCTCTTAAAGGTCCCATGGCATGAAATTTTCATTTTATTAGGTTTTTCAACATTAATATGAGTTCCCCTAGCCTGAATATTGTCCCCAAGTAGCTAGAAATGTTGATCGGTGTAAACAGAGTTGTGGCTGTCTCTCTCTGCCCTTGAGAAAATGACAGCTCAGACTAGCCAATCCTTAAGTCTCCTGTTTTGACGTAAAAACAGGAACGGTTACCTCCCTTTCTTCTGCCCAGAGAATTTGGCACGCCCATGCGAGCGCTATATTTGTCCTGGAGAGATCATGGCTTGTGAACGAGTGAATGCTGGCAGTTTCTCAGTGTTTGGATGTACAAATGAAAACAGAAGTCTTTTTTCAGTTCCTTCTGATCTGTGATCAGTGATTTCTGATGTGTAGCTAATTATTTATTATTCGTGCACACGCTGCAGCTTCTCTCTCTCCCGACACAGAACGGTGTTTTCGTGTTTTCTATCTTGTGAGTCAGTGTTTTTGTACGTCCTCGTCGCGTCTATCTGTTCTAAAATGTGCATACTGTGCATACAGTCGTGAGTTTCTGCTCAATATCGGCAGAGTCACATCTTTAGAGATAAACCTTACACTGGCCGGTCGGCCTTCAACATCACCGACCCCCAGTACTGCATCTGGCCCACAGCGGAGGCACCAAACCCGGCGCAAGATTAAGCAGAAGGGGGGTAAGCGTAAGCATATACGGGCTAGCCAGCTATCCCACAATAAACTGGATTACATTTGATTACTGCCCTGTTGGGTCTTTTTTTGCGCTGTGTACTCAATGCGCGTCACTGACACTTTTCATATGATAGGAAAATATCTAAAAATAATGCTATAATCAACACTTACTAACTCGTTCATCTCGACAGCTGTAATGGTTCATTACATGTGTTACAAAGTTGGTAGAATAATGATGAAGACGGACTCGGTGTGACTTGGACTCGTGTTTATTCAGAACTCTCAGATACAAACAAAATAAACTTGCGCTGGCAGCGCAGCTCTCATAACTCAGTAGTTACTATAAATATCTTTGTTAGCAATCGCTCCGTCTTTGGTACATTAGTGATGTCCGGTTCGCGAACTAATCATTCTTTTGAACCGGTTCTTTTTAGTGAACCGAATCAGTTCACCAAATCGGACTGAATCGTTCTAAACGGTTCACGTCTCCAGTCAGCGCTGATCCATAATTTACTAAAGTTACTAACTTTCTGACATGAGTGACAGCCCCTCCGACTAGAAGTAAACTAATAACCTGAAGTATATCCTAGTAACTACAACAGTTCACTGAACTGAGACTGACAGAACTGATGAGAAGTGAACTCCGTCCATCCGTCTCTCTGGCAGCAGCTCGTGCCTGGTAGACCTCATTAAACCACGCCCCCTCCACTCATTTCAAATGCAAAGATGTCAGCCAATCACAACAGTGGGCGTTTTTACTGAAGTCTCACAGCAGACACGCCTCTTGAAACAGGGCATTCAGCCACAGGGCAAACAGCAGTATAGAAAAAATGCCTTTTATTTCTACATTATGACATTTTATGATGTAAAAATCTTAATAACAATATAAGTAAACCTCAGGAAACATTATAAAATAATAGAAAAATGCCATGCCATGGGACCTTTAAACAATGATTATAAGATTTTTGCCTTAGTCTTTGCAAATAGAATCAAATCAGTTATGGACCCCCTTATAGATGAGGCTCAATCTGGCTTCTTAAAGAAAAGACATATTTCAAATAATATTAAAATAATCCTAGATGTGTTGGACTATTCACATTTAAGTACTGATGATGGATTTATTCTTTTCTTAGATTTTTATAAAGCATTCATTACGGTGGAGCATGCTTTTATTTTTAGGTCTTTACAAAAATTTGGCTTTGGAGACTTTTTCTGTAAAGCTATACAAACATTGTATAAGGACGCAAATTGTTCTATTACAGTTTTTTTTACAATCGCTATGACAATTTTTTCAATACTTTTAACAAATTTGCTAAACTCTTAACGCAGTTAGCACAACATCAGTCTGTGTTGGCTATACAATTAACACATTTATTGTTGCTTTTACACAAAATGTATATAGTAAACACAAATTTAAAATGCTTGAACTTCTTTTACACACAAGCTCAACCAAGACCAAAACAATGGATTTTTACTGCCAATTTTACCAATGCTTTAACACTGTATGTCAGAACAGATAACACCATATGCTAAACCTAACCTTATAGACTAAAGGGAGAGGAAGATGAGTACCAGGACAAGGGAGAGGAATGGGACAAGAGCAAGGGAGAGGAATGCCTGGACAAGGGCAAGGTAGAAATTGAGGAGGGTGAATGCATGGTGACACTCAAAGAAGGGCCAGAATTAGGGTAACTGATGAAATAAGACCTACTATCATATACCATGTCATAAACCACAGGCTATCAGAGGGGCTGGTGAACGAGTACAGCCAAATCTCAGCCGGGACACAGTGGCATCCATTATCCAGATTTTTTTCCAGAAATAAACAGGTATGATATTGTATAAGGGCTTCTCCTTCTGCAAAGTGTAAATACTTTTACCATGTATTTCAGTGACTGTATGCCTCTGGTCTCTAATATGTAACTATATTTTGTCCCTCTAAGGATTCAACATCTACCTCCCTCAGGGGGCAGAGGAAAGCTCCTAAATGAAGAACAGGAACTTGCTATTGTCAACATGGTGATTGCTGATAATGAAATAAAACTGAAGGACATTCTATAAAACTACCCTGAGATGGGTTATTCATTTTTTGTATTGAATTTCTGCAGCAAAAGAAACAAAATGCATGCATTTACTAAACCCAACAAAACACAAATGTGGAGAGTCTTCAAACGACACACAATCTATGATCAATAAAATATACAGTCTATTGTATAAGGGCAGACCTGACACAAAAAATAATGCAGTTTCTGTAATTCCATCTAGTGTTAGTGTTTTTATAACATTGTGCTATGATTGACTAAATGTTTCTGTTGGAAGAGAACATGTGTTAGTGTATTGTTGTAGTGTGTTATTTTATTTAGAAAATAAGTGTTAGAGTTTAGTTTACAATGTGATTTTGAACATGAAATTAACCGTTTTGCCAATTGTGTGTGGTAGCTGTGGTTGTGCCTTAAGAGTTTAGGAAATTTGTTAAAAGTGTTGAAAAAATTGTCATAGCGATTGTAAAAAACTGTAAACTTAAATGTGGTTCGTCCTCTAGATTTTATTTAAAACGCGGTATAAGGCAAGGTTGTCCCATCTCCCCTTATCTCTTCTTGTTTTGCACTCAGCTTATGAATATTTATATTAATTCAAGCCAATTAAGAGGTATATCTATTGCTGGCAGGGACAGGCACGTGCAGAGGGGGGGGCTTTGGGTGCTCGAGCCCCTGCCCTTTTTCAAAATGAATCAAAAGTGCCCCTCTCAGACAAATATCAATGATATTATCGTGGTCAATAAAACTAAATAAATGTGATTATTATAACATGACATTGATGACAATGTATACAATAGTAACGAACGGCTCAAAAGTCAGACAATTTCTGTTGAGGCGTTGCCATAACGCGTTGCTATGGGTTGCGTGCGTTTTGATTGATTGCTGATTTTCCTCTGTTCGGAAGCGGCTCTCGAGCCAAATATGGTCCTTTCAGAGAGTGTGTGGCCTTACGGAAAAAAAGTAAACCAATAGCCTATTTTTTTTCATCCATAATCAGAGCTAATGTGTTGATTTAATTACAAATCTATATATTATATATTTTAAAGTATTACACAATTCAATGCCCGTTTGTCATGTATATACACCAACCAATCGTGATCTGGCAAAGCAAGTTCAAATTCCATTGGGCATGTGAAGTGGAGCGGTAATTTTCTGTTCTTATTCATAAATCGGTTGAAAACTACATGGACAGACGAACTAACGTTTCAGGCTTTCGGTACGGTGCGCGCGTGTACCGAACGGTTATGAATGTAATCTATAACAGTTAACAGTCGGCTTGTTTAAAGCGCGGAACACACTTCAATCCGAGTTCCCACACGAACATATTAAGTATTCAGTCCATTTTATCACGAAATTCAAACGATACATGCCATTTTAACGCTCTATTATGTGATGTGACAGATAGACGCGTATCATTTCAACTTCAAGCGGCAGCGCGCGACGCGCGAGTGAACGCGATCATCTCTTCCTAAAGAAATGAATATCTAAAGGTATGTTGAGGATACATTACAACTTACTGAAACGTATTATATGTTGTGTAATCGCTCCATCGGTGTTTCAACCGCGGAAAGACAATAAAACAGCTTGTAAACAAACAATGTCATGAAGAATCACATTTACCTCAGAAGTCATTCAGTGTCCACAGCTGTGAGTTCACTAGAGAGATGAACACTTTCACTGAATACATGCACTATAGCCTATATATTCGTTATATTAGCCATGTATATATTCATTATATACCACTTAGCCTGTTAGTGATGTCTTGTTTATTTAATGTATGTTTAAATAAACCTGTCATGAAAATTACAGCCACTAAATGATTATATTTCAACGAGTTGGAGAAAAAATTATAATAATTAGATTTAGATATTAATGCAAAAACTGCCTTATGTGAAGCTTATGAGTGTTGATTATTATATCTAAAAATAAATAGCAAATGAATTTAGGCTAATAGTTTGGGCTCTGTTGTTAATCTTTAATATGTAAGGGCTCCCTATATAGTTTACAGCTTTATCTTTAAGAAACTTTTAGTTATAACTGAATTCATTTAAGGACAGACACATTTTTTTTTTCATTAAACCACTGTTGAATAAAAATGAATAAAAAGCAATTTTGTAAAACTGCTGTACCGAACCGTGACTTCAAAACCAAGGTACTTACCGAACCGTCAGTTTTGTGTACCGTTACTAGGGATGGGCATTTTTGTCAATTTCTCATTTCGATCATCGATAGGTCTCAAAAACTAGTACTCGAGTACTCGGGGGCGGGGCATGTGCAGGGGGCGGGGCATGTCCGTCATTGAGATAATGAAAATACTGTTATGAAAATGGTTGTTGACAAATACAAACGTGACATAAAAGGTATATGATAACATGAACATATAAAACAAAAAATAACTGCTAGATTATGATGCATAAATGTCTTTGAAAAAGAAACATCTTTATAAAATGACCGTCTCAAATAACCAAGTCAGTAATATCGAGCATTGCCTTTGAGCTGAAACTGTGAAATAACACCACCCTGCAGAGCTTGCTAGCTGGTTAATAAACTCAACCAAACGCACCCTATATCAATATTACTATGAAGATTATTATTAACCTATTACGACATAAATCAACACAAAAGGACGTGAATGCGCACGTGAACTTCAGCGTGCTAGATTTTACAGGCTATGGTTTGAAACGGAACATTTTGAATGCGCTCTTCCCTTAACAACGCTGATACACGGACAACGAAAGCACACATAAACAACATTTTATTAAAATCGTTATAATGCTTTGACAGATTGACTCTGCACATCATGCACTTAATAGTGTTATTCATGATCGAAGTGTTTACAGACATCACTGCGCGTTTTCAAACTCATAACGAAAAACAGCTTCAAATAAACTTGCTCTACTGTTAAAAAAATACGAGAACAGTATTGCACTGCTGCATTACTAATATCAATGAGTCTGAGAAAGAAATAGCCTATCTGAAAAGAATATCTGTCTCTAAACCATGTCGAGCTCGAGCATTAATGCATTTGAGCTGAAACTGAAGAGAATGAACAACAGCCGGTATAACGGCAGCGCTTTGCTAGCTTATTAAGCTCAACCAAACGCGTCTTATATTAGATTAATCAGATATAGACAACATAAAAGTAATCTTACAATTACAACGTGCATCTGCAGAAAAGGACGCGAATGCGCACATGAACTTCACGCGCTAGTCTGAGTGTTCTCGCTAGTTTCACTGTGGATCAGCTGATACACGGGGAACTAACCACAGATCATTTACAGCATTTTCCACGGTGTTCTCATTATAATGCTATGCAGGCTATGACAGATTGGCGCTGCACATCTTGCACTAACCATTTAATGATCAGTGATTCCAGACATCTCTGCAGTGCACGCCTCAGTTTCACTTTATTTCGCCGCGGTCTGGAGGCGCTGTATAACGCTAACCAATCAGACCTCCGGTACCGCGCAAAACGACGCAATAACCAATAAAAAAAGAGACAAATATTTTTTTTTTCAGGGCAATCATCGTTCTCATGATCGATGATCGCTGTCACGTTCGAGTACTCGATTACTCGACCACTGTTGCCCATCCCTAACCGTTACACCCCTAATATATATATATTTAGGCTACATATTGCCCCTTTTTTACATTTGAGCCCCTGCCTCTGAAGAACTCTCTGCACGGCCCTGGGCAGGGATATTATCATATCCCAGCTAGCAGACAATACTGCATTATTCCTGAAAGATCAACATCAGGTCCCAGCAGCTCTTAAAGTAGTAGATGCCTTTTCTAAAGCTTCCGGCCTTTATTTAAATATCAATAAGTGTGAACTCTTATCTGTGAAAGACTGTTAATTACAACAAATTCCTAATATCCCAGTGAAGGAAACAGTGACATATTTGGGGATTGTTATTTCGAAAGACCAAAAATCTAGATGCAAGATAAATTTTGATCCCATTCTTCAGAAGACTAAAGCAAAGTTGAATCATTGGCTTTTGAGGGATTTATCCCTAAGAGGTAGAGTCTTGTTAAGTAAAGCTGAGGGACTGTCAAGATTAGTCTATACTGCAACTTCACTCTGTTATGGGTTGAAGGAAGATGGAAGACCAGGGAGGAGTGCAATACACAGTTCTTTATTTGATCACAGAAATAGTCCTCGGAAGTAAACAGAACAGAAAAAGTCCGGCGGTAAGCAGAGCCGGCGCCGAATCTGCCAAACGTCTGGTAAAAGATCGAGAGGACCGAGGCCAGGGTCCCAGACGCCAATTGCCGTTCAGGGAAAACCTCAGCGGTAGTGAAGGTGGACAGCCACAAGCAGGCTCCGAACAGGTACTCTACAAACAGGCACAGCTTGAACACACAGTCTATAGGCAGAGGATAACTCACGAGATCAACAGGCAACGATCAAGTAGACAGGCAGGGCAGGGCAGGGCAGGGCAGGACAGGACAGGACAGGACAGGACAGGACAGGACAGGACAGGACAGGACAGGACAGGACAGGACAGGACAGGACAGGACAGGACAGGACAGGACACCATGAAAGTACTAGCGTCTCTCTAGCAAAGTGAAGCAATAATCCGACAACAAGACAAGAAAGTAGAGGGAATAAGAAGCTGAGATAATCAAGGGAAAAGAGGGAGCAGGTGGGGGAATCAGAACGGGAAGGGGAAACAGCTGTAACAGATAATGAGCAATGAAGAGGCTGAGAGAGCGTAAAGTGAAAGTGAGAGCGTTTTTTTTATTTTACTGATGTTACTGATGGAAGAGATAAAATTACAGATTGAACTATCTTATTATCAATATTAATATTGTGTGATTATTTTATTGCCTCAATGTTTTTCAAATTCCAATGTTTCTTTCAGTTCAACCTAATGGTCTAATTAACATACCATGCCATTACAAACGTTTTTTTGCAAAGCTCAAAACTCAAATAAGAATAGACAAAACACCAATAATAAACAATTCTGTACTTTATTTAACGATCACCTAAACATCATGTTGCTGTAAAAAGGACAAAGAAAAGAAAAAAGTAAGAAAGAATTTTGTTAGTGACTTTACTTTTCATCTTCAATTGCATAAGGTAAAATAATAACTTTACTTTCTGGTAGGTGACTGTTTTTTCATTCGTTTGGCAATCGCTCTGTTAAATTCCTTGACTTCACTAAAATAATAATAAATTATATATTTTTTGCAAATGCAAATTACAAGCATACCTAGGGTTATAAGTAAGGCCACTGAGGAACACCTCCTCAGCTCCTGCCAGGACAATGCCTGCATCTCACATAGGCCATGAATGATGGCCTGTCCATATAAATTAATTAATTAATTAACATATAAAACATTGCATATATGGCAATAATAGAAACAATCCAATTGACAAACATGTTTGGGCCCACCTCAGGAAAAGAAAACTACAAATTAACTCCACTTCATCTGTGAAGTTCAGTTGAGTTTTAGACTTATCCAGCAGAGCTTTGAGGGGTTCAGAAAGAATGTCTGCTGTTGCTTATTGTCCTTGTAGACTGGCACACGTGGCTTTGGGGGAAACCACTTTGGTTTCCCATTGAGAACATCCTGTGGGGCAAACAAAAAGTGTTATTTTATATACATTATTTCATATTCATATTATATACATTTATATTTATATTCATAATATATTATATACATTTATATTTATATTCATAATATATTATATACATTTATATTTATATTCATAATATATATATATATATATATATATATATATATATATATATATATATATATATATATATATATATATATATATATATATATATATATATATTTATTTATATATTCAGATACAGTTATTTCACCATTTGCAGGATCCTTCATATCAAGAACTTCATATCACAGTTTAATTAACATGGATTAATCTTAATATGTAAGTTTTATAAGTATAGGCTACTCATTTAAGTAGGCTACATAAATTATATAAAGTAAAAAATTACTCCATTTGACATTAATTAATTCAATTTATAGTTTTAAGATAAAAGGTAATAAAAAAAGGTCAAACTGTAAATCTGATTAAATAATGAATGATGACATTCTTTGATATTAACACACTCACACTCAATGTATTTAATTGGTCTACCTTAATTTTAATCGGATTTTACAATGGCTTGTCTACAAAAAGTTTGCTAAGCTATAAAAAGTATTTTCGGGAAAAAACTATCTTTACAAATATTAAATGAGCTATTCATGTTGGTGTCGATGAGCTATAAAGTGGTTTGATTAAAAAATAAATGTGTTAAATAAAATTGATGATACTCACGTTTCGGCCTAAATCCTTCACATTGCAATTGCATTGTTTACCCGATCCAATTTGACAGAAGGCGCTGTCTCGAAAAACGAGGGGCCTGAGAATGCGGGACTCTGGGTGCGGGACTGTAGATGCAGCAGGCTCCGAGTCTGCAGCTTCATACTACTCATTGATACTGCCTTATTTAATTTTCTTTGGAGAAACAAAACTCATTATATTATGGAGTCTATAATAATGAATACTTATGAATCCGGTGGTTTGAACTTCCTTGATTTCAGTACTTTAAATAATATTTTTTAAATTATTTGGATTAGACATTTCATTTTAAATCCAAATTCTCTTTGGAATTTCATTCCAAACCTTGTTTTCTCCAGAGTAGGTAGTCTTGATTTTCTCTTGATTTGCAATTATAAAATTGAGAAAATCCCTCTGAACTTATCTTCCTTTCACAAACAAATGTTGCTTGCTTGGTCCCTGTTATATAAGCATAATTTTTCACCCCATAGATATTTAATTTGGAACAATCACAATATATTATTTAAAAATAGATCCTTATTTTTTGAAAGATGGTTTTTAGCAGGTATAAATCGAGTAGATCAATTACTAAATCAAGAAGGTATGCTGCTAACTTACTCTGAGTTTGTAAATTTCCATAAAATTCCAGTGACACCCAGGGAGTTTTCTATTGTCATGGATGCGATTTCCACAGGGGTCTTGGCATTATTCAGAGCTAATACCCAAACCAGTATTGCTCCCCTTTCTTCCTTTGATTTATTTGACACTGTAATTGGAAAAATTTGTTTTGCCACCGGAGTCGTAAATGTTAATAAAACCATTCGTTCATTATTTCAAAAATATATTGTCACCAGGCCAAACTGTATTGTTTATTGGAATAGACTGGTCGAAGGTTTGTTATTGAAGGCCATCTGGACCTTCTGAACTGTTCTTTTTGCAATACATTGGCTGAAATCTTGTTTCATTTATTTTGGCATTGCGTTCATGTAAGAACATTTTGGAAAGATTTGTCCAGATTTATAATTGACAACATTGACCCCACTTTTTCTTTGTGTTTAGAAAACGTTATATTTGGTTTTAATAATATCCCCTCAAGTAAAAGGAAAGAATACTATATTATAAATTTAATTTTAGCTAAATTCCATACACATAAATGTAAGTACAATAAAACCCAACCTTTGTTTTAGGTTCTTGAAAAAGAAATACAGACATATATCAATACTATCCTTTATTCCCGCAATAAGAAAGCAATTAAAACTGTTTCTGTTTGTGAATCCTTTGATATTTTTATATAATGTTTAGCCTCCCCCCCTGGCTGACTGTTTTGTTTTCCTATTTGTATGTATTGTTCTGACTGTACATTGACTTCTTTGCTTAAAATGCAATAAAAATAATAATAAAAAAAAATAGCATGCTTATTTTATGCTAGTTTGTACATAGTCTCTTTAGAATATAATTTCTTGACATGTACATTACTTTAAATAATGTCAAAAAGGAGCTATGTACAAATTCAAACTGTAATGTTAAGCTGGATGTGTACATAATGTTCATATTTTTTCTTCTCGTTTGTAGTTTTACATAAAAGAATTGAGAAGAACGATCACCAGTCACTAAGTCACTAAAGTTATGAAGACTGCTTTCTGGAGTTCTTTTCTGAAAGTGTACGCCAGTGGTCACCATACGTTTCAAGATCCCTGACCTCAGCCTTGATGAAAGACAAGATCTACCTATACATTTTTCATGGCCGATTCAGAGTTTTTTTTTTATTTCCGACACCATCTGTCGATTTTCTTTCTTTGTTTAAGCCAATTTATTTGTTTATTTGCTCTATAACAGGCCAACTGGCCTTTAAAAAATTAGCCATTTGAAATGTGAGGCAACCACTGCATTTTAGTCACGATTCAAACAAAGATGCACACATGTAGCATGAGCAGTTGTTTTTAATTTAAATTAGATTGCAAAATTTCAAGACTTAGCGCAAATACAGAATGGTTTGACTTAAGCTTTGTGAAATTGTTACATAAGAGCATGGGCGTCGGAAGCAAAAAAAATGTGGGTGGGTCCTCCCTCAGAATTTTTTTACTGGAGGAGATGGCATTTATATAAAGTACAAATATATCGCCTTGTTTAATAAACGTCTGGTTGGGCTAGACAAAATTACAAAGATCAATGGGTTATTGAAAGCGGCAATAGAGTAAGGGGTAAAACGCAAGTTTTGACGTAAATCGACCAGAGGTTTGAATCTGCCTTTTGCCGAACTCGCTCTACTTTTCCCTTCACATACAGATAGGAAAGGCATTTATTTTCAATAAAAATTAAGAACATATTACACAAGTGGAAATAAAGCATCTAACATGTGTTTAATAATAACGTGTTTATCGGTTAGTGGTAAGTAAACAGACATGCACTGAATTCAGTCAGAACGTGTTTTTTCATTCCATTGCGCTACTACTTTTCTATCGTTTTTAATGTAAATCGCCCTAGTGTTTGACTGTTGTGCTCGCATCTCGTTTCCATACTTTTGCAGAGTGTCGTGCATGACACGGCTTTATAAACGCGGCAAAAGGTAAAATAACCTTTAAAAAACGTGTCTCTAGACCTGCACTGACCTGTGTCTGGCGTTTTAACCACAAAAACGCGTCCTGTGTGGATGTCCTTAAACTGCTATACAAGATATAAAGTATTCTTATTTCAGTGCTATTATTTAAGTAGACGGTTTGCCTCGGAAATTCAGTTTAACAGCATTAACAGCAAGCCAAAGAGGGCAAGTTTTCAACTGAAATATATGCATATGCATTTAAACACGTACATTATGTTCTAGCTCCTCTGAGCCTGTCCATGCAATAAATGCACGTTCTTAAATGAGCGAGTACCTATTTTTTATAGCTAATTTCAACTTGGTATTAGGGCTGTGCAATTAATCGAATTTCGATTTCGATTTCGATTTTGCCTCCCAACGATCACCAAAATAGTACAATCGAGAAAAAACGATTATTTTGCCTTGCGTTCTGAATGAAACGCGCATGCGCTCATCCGCCCCTCCCGAAAACTTTCTCAGATCGGGAGTCTCGTGTGCATATCATCCGCTGGAATTTAAAAACTCGGCGCGAGTAAAGATGGCAGAAGGAGGGCAGTTACAGCAGCGTTTGGTGAGCAAAAAAGGCAAAACCAACTCCGTTGTCTGGGAACAGTTTGGCTTCGAGAATCAGACGACGAGCAGAAACATGCTACGTGCAAGATTTGCTACATGGTAGTGACTGCAACGCAAGGGAACACCACGAATCTGTTTAACCACTTGAAAATGAAACAGAGTGACCTATGACAATCAAATAAAGAAACAAAAACTGACGAGAGCAGGGGTGCCGTGTAAACGTCCTTTTTCCCCTCATATTTTTCAAATAATTCTCTCTTTGTAAACTTTGTTCAATGCATTTGAGTGCTGCCATATGTTTGAATATGACCAGTCGTTTTCACCGTCATCACCCGGGTTTAGTGCCAGAAGACGCGAATGAGAAGCCGCGCGCGCTGTGAGGAAATGTATCTCTGTGCGCTCATCCGAGAGCGCGCACACATCTCTCAGCGCGCAAATATTGAGTTCTCTTTCAAGTCTTGCTCTTGAACGGACAAACTCACACAAAACGTATGTCAACATGTCCATCTTGATGAGTATCCTAGCAGACATAGTCTGTATATGCCTTAAGTGAACTTTATACAGTCGATAAAGACGACGCATATCCGATCCGGATTGAATAGCTTTTGTAAGTTTAATAGGATTCATCTTTAATTTATGCACTCAAATATGCAATGTTATTTTACATTTGAGACATTTCTGTACCTGAAAACTAAGGTTAGACGTACCTGAAAAGCATATCTAGCCGAACCATATTGTTGATCTTATTTATTTGTGATTATCATTTTTACATGAATACTTTTATACTTTGATTTGAATATATGTTATATTATTTATTTTAATAGTTCAAAAAGTACAACAAATGTTACAATTTCAATTGAATTGTTGAAAGGTGTATTTTTAATAAATACAACACATTCCCAAAGTCATGTGAAATAATCGTGTTACATAATCGTGATTTCAATATTGACCAAAATAATCGTGATTATGATTTTTTCCATAATCGAGCAGCCCTACTTGGTATTCATATGTTGTTTCATGAATCAAAAATCAAATCAGAGCTGTATATTAATATTGACAAGATACATACGAATACAATTCAACTTAATCCACATCTTATGTAACCCCCCTCCCCAATTCAATATTTTTCTTCCTATATTTCTGAGACTGGACATGGATCGCTTCTCACCTCTTCCCGGGGAATTCGGGTAGTCCATTGGGTCCCTGCGCTGCCAAGCATTCTGTTTCCCAACGCCATTTCCTGCTGACTCTCATCTTCTCTCTCTTGTGTTCTAAATAAACTGTTTATTTATCACTTGCAATTGAATCTTCTGCATTCTTTCCCGTGACAGTAGCATTAAATTAGCTTGGTTGAGAAACTTGGGAAAATACAAGGCAAGAGTTTCCCAGCATTCTTTGTTTTAATGTTAAATTAATTCATCATAGACAATCGTTTGTGTGCATGCTGTTTGATTGTCCTGTTCTCGTTCAGTAATAAAGTTTATTTAAGTGTGCTATTAGTATACTTATTTTGAACAAAAAAATAAAGTATACTTATGTACTACTCAGAAATATACTTTTATGTACTTGTCAGAAATATACTTAAAATTGCCCTTAATATATGAATGTTTGGCATAAACTGTAGCCAATCAGTGAGCTCAAAACGAGTCCGATATGGGTGATTATTTTATCGCCCCCAAGCAAGTAGCTGGATGCGGTCATGCTGCTAATGCCTTATTTCCGCCCTTGTTAGCGGAGACCTCAGTTCGAATCCCACTCGGAGAAGGTCGCGTAGGACCGGTTACAGTCATGCTATGACTTTACCTGTTGAGGCACATCACTATTAACTAATTCAAAATTAATTCAAAAGCCATAACCATAATGACATACACTCTAAAAAAAAAGGTTCTATATGGCACCAAAAATGGTTCTTGGCTCGTAATCATAGGGGAACCTTTTTTAGTGCTATATAGAACCAATTTTGGTGCTTCAGTGGTTCTTCAGCGGTTCTTCAGAGGTTCTTCACCGGTTCTTTGACTAAGGTGCTTTATAGCACCTCTGAAGAACCGCTGAAGAACCACTGAAGTAGAGTGTATTACTTAACAAATAGTGATGTGCCTCAACAAGTCATAACATGATGCCTTTGCAAATCGTTGGCTAATGATTAATTAAAGCAGACAACTGGAAGTTGAAATGCATGGCTTTGACCCATTGGTAATTAACAAATTAATTTACAGTCAGGGCTCTACGCTAACATTTTTCTTGAGGAGCACTTGTGCTCCTAATTAAAAAAAATTAGGAGCACAGTCAAAAATTTAGGAGCACTTTCTGATCAATAACACGTATTCCAATTATAACTTTCCCATTACAGGATGATCTTTGTCCCTTTAAATTAATGTCCAGGGGCATTTTTACCATTATAAGAGCAATGTTTTCTAATCTTATTAAATGTATGCATCATCTTTTGTTAATTTCTTCATTTAAAATAGAAAAGTTTTTTTTTATTTTTAAATGTTAATTTAAACAATATATTCAGTTAGAGCAATAAGACACAACCTGACTGTTACCAATCAAATTAAATCAGCATCAAAAGTAGAAGTGGCACAGAAGCTCTATCTGAAATGGTGTTTAGATACATTTACATGCCGCTCATGGGTAAATAATGTTGTATAAATGTTTTAAATAGGCAAGGCAAGGCAAGGCAAGTTTATTTGTATAGCACATTTCATACACAGTGGCAATTCAAAGTGCTTTACACAGAAATGAAATAAAAAATATTACAGTTATAATAGGAATTTAAAGAAATAAAAAATAAAGAAAATATTGAAAGATAAAAATAAAGAGTATAATTAAAAATAAAAATAAAAACAGGGTTAAATTTAAGCATATAAATTAAAATGCAAGCAGTTCGGACAAAGCACGTACAGTGGCACAGCTCATTCAGTAAATGCACAGCTAAACAGATGTGTTTTGAGTCTGGATTTGAAAGTGGCTACTGTTGGAGCACATCTGATCTGTTCAGGAAGCTGGTTCCAGCTACGGCTGGCATAATAGCTAAAAGCAGACTCTCCTTGCTTTGAGTGAACCCTTGGTATTTCTAATTGACTTGATCCTGATGATCTGAGTGATCTGTTGGGTTTGTATTTAATCAGCATATCTGCAATGTATTGAGGTCCTAGGTCATTGAGTGATTTATATACAAGTAATAGCACTTTAAAATCGATCCTAAATGTAACTGGAAGCCAGTGTAAAGATCTGAGGACTGGTGTGATATGGTCATATTTTCTGGTTCGGCTCAGGATCCTGGCAGCAGCGTTCTGTATGAGCTGCAGCTGTCTAATGGTCTTTTTGGGAAGGCCGGTGAGAAGACCATTACAATAGTCCACCCTACTGGTAATAAAAGCATGAACGAGTTTCTCTAAGTCTTGCCTGGAAACAAAGCATCTAATTCTTGATATAAATAGAAGTTTTTGAATTTAGAAATAGGCTAAGTTAAATTTAAACTTAGTTAAAATATTTATATTTTAAATAAAAAGTCCATGCAAAGTATAAATATGAAAATAAAACAGCCAGTAGGTGGCGTCAAGTCTATGTGGGAGTCATTCAATCGTTCAAATGCAGATTCATTCGATTTTGATTTTCACGAAATAAACAGTATTGTGGCTAAAACGTTGTTACTTAATATCAACTTGTCTATTGGACTTTTGTACAAGATCAGTATCACATTTGCAATCATGCAATAACAGTCCGTGACTTTTGGCGCTCTGGCGCTTAATAAACAGAACTGCGTGCGTCTTGCGGAAGAACACTGCAGCCGGAGCTACTTCTCCGTCTATGGCGAGTCACGCAGGGACTGTGCTCCTCCGCAGCGCTGCGACCCAAACTGGAATAGTCAGAATAGAAACACTTATTATATGTGCCCTTAATTATATGTGTACCCTAGGCGAGATTGAGTTTTGAAGGCAAACCCTCCCAAAGAAAGGATATTTTCATGTTACTAATAAGTATTTTTTGTTGACATATATCAACATAATCATGAAGGTCTCTAGAATCATCCAAACATAACAAATCTTACAACAGATCTATAGTTTTTTTGTATACTTAGTCAAACATAATAAATTTGATTATGAATACAGATTGATCTGTTGAAAGCAGTTATTTTGATTTAGATGCTAAATGTTCTCCTCTTATTCATATTTGACATTGAAGGGGTGCATAGGCTACAACATATTTGCCCACCGGCAACTATAGTTGCCACAGATTCAAATACGATTTTCAAGAAAAAATACAAAAACCTGGGGAAAATAAATGCAGGACATGCCATTCAGAAAAAAATTGGGCACAAATGGGTTAAGTATTTATAAAAACTATACAAACAAAAATGCTCCTATACTAGTTACTCCAAGACTTAAAAAGCTAATTATGACTTAAATGATACACTCTAATAAATTGCACATACAAAAATGTTACAAAGAACGTTGGAGGATATTTAACAAATTATGACTCAAACTATGGATGAACAAACAAAAAGGCTTTTATAGTCACTCCAACACTTAATCAAGAAAGTTAAGACTTGAAGGATCAACTGCAATAAATTGGTCATACACAAATGCTAGAAAGAATGTTCAAGGATATTTACCAAATATTAACTCCATAAACTGTGCAAAAACTCTCTTAAGCACCTGTAAAGACACTTAAGCAAATTATGACCCATAAACTGGATTAACTATGTCCTCTACAAACAAAAGTGCTATTATGGATACACTGTACTTACCACTGCAAAATTAAAATATATAAGTTCTTGTAGCTCTATCCCTATCTTAAATAATAAAAGATGAACAGTTGTTTCTGGCATTTCTATTCACCTTCATTTTGACGCAGCATTAAAATTTGGCTCGTCTGGATTTCCTTATTGTCAGTGAAATGCGTAGTAATATGTAGATAACTAGCTAGCTAGTGATAGCTTAGTGACAGCAATAAAACGTCCAATGCCGTCCAATATTAGTTGATAATATCGATAATACGAAGTAAATTTATTTCGTTTGACACCTTTATGGCTGAGATGAGAAGACTTACCTCTATACTGGGCTTTCTTTTGATCATCTGCCTTTCTCTTTTTCCGTCCCTGTGCACTCGAGGGTTTAGACCGCTGCATTTTTGAAGAACGCGCCAGTGATGAGCTCATGCCTGACCAACCGCCTGAACGCCTGTGCTCGACAATACTCACTATCAATTCAATCTAATAATCAGGTTAAGTAATTAAATGTGTGGCTGAGGGGGCGCCCAATGATGATCATGTTTAATAAACAGTATGTTTTATTTCGCTTGTTTTAATTCTATGCTTATTGGGAAGTAAGTTTAAGGGCGCCACAAGAGGGCGCCTGGCTGCGCCCCCAACACATTTGTCGCCTAGCTCGCCTATAGCAAACGGCGGCCCTGTGTGTACCGTAGTGATTCAGGGTAAGATAAAAACACGGTTTGGAAAATGGATTCATGATGTGCTCACTCATATGCATCTAGTCATTTTTAACACAATAAATGTTATGGACTGCAGCTGATAAAGATTAAATCAAGAACTCATACAGGAGCGTTTTTAAATTATTTTTTATTAATTCATTTTTGGTGGCATTTTTGCCCCAAGCCCCTGTTAATTTCCGACCTTGTTTATGATAATCCAAATGTGGTGTTTCTAGTTAAGTTTGGGCTGCAAAGAAACATCAGCGCGAGGCGTCTAGTGCTCATGGCCGCGTCACACCCGTTTCACTCATAGACCGTGGTTTCACCTTTTAATCTGTGAAGTGTTATTCCGTCGCACACGTTTTTTTGCACATGCTCCGCTGACAGAAGGCAAGAAAAGCAGTTGATTGCAGCATGAAACGTAACAGTTGCTCAGTCAGTCAGTGTTTGTAGTTTTTATTCCGATTGTATTGCATCTATTCATGAGAAGCGATCGGGTCACTCGCACCGGTGCGCCTAAATATTTTTCCGCAGTCGCACGCAGTAATTTTCAGGCGCAAATGCGCCCAAAATGGTCGCTATGTAGAGCCCTGTACAGTATTATTTAATATAATATATTATTAGGGAATTAATACATGATGTCATATTTAATTAATAGCAATTCATATATTACTTTAAGCATATAGAATCTTCATTAGTTGCTGATGCAGTAATCATTAATAAATGGTTTAGTTCTTTATGAGTTATACATTAATTGTGCATTATTTTTTATTTGTGCATTATAAGCATGAATTAATGCATATTAGTCCACCCGTATTGTAAAGTGTCACCCAATTATCTTTATTTAAAATGTTTCAAGCCTTCAGTTCTGGCTTAATGTTTTCCTTCTGTTAACTTTTTTCTTAAACACAGCCCTAACTAGAAAATTTTCCACCAGCCGTCACTGCCATAGATATTACTTAAGAAGTTCAAGTAGGCCTACGCTAGAAATACGCGCTCATTCAAGGATGGATGGAGAAAGCATGGATTTCATCTGACGGTACACAAAGGTTTTTTTATTTAACACTAAATGGTTAAATAAGCATATATCCTCACTATTACTCACATTTTGGAGGATCAGTGAAGAGCAACAGTTCAGCAGAACGAGTCTTAGCTACTTTATCTCTAGACGTTTCGAGCGTTTTTAAATCTGAAAACTCCAAAAAGCAACAAAATTGTCAGACATCCCTTTAGCCCGTGTTCACAGAGGAAAACTACTGATAAACAGCACTGGTTGTTTTCGATACTGACTGTTTGGTTTACTGACGCTTCAGATGATTCAGTGAGAGAGCAGTTTGACCAATTCAATTTATAACGTAATTTAAGCATAAAAAAATAAGCCTATATGTGCGCAGTTCAGTTACACAGCTGTTAAAATGAATATACAAACTGAAGAACAAACTTTTTTTTTTCTTAAAGGGGTGGTAAAACACATTGTTTTGAAGGCTTGATTGTGTGTGTGGGGTGCACTGTAACATGTGTTCATGCTTCGTTTTTTAAAAAAAATCATTATTTTTCATATATTTGACATTTATTCTACACTGCTCTGTCCCTCCTTGTAAAACGGTCTGATGCTTTCCGGGTTGTATGAAGCCAGTCCCTCAAAATTACGCAATGGGCTCAGATTGGTTAGCTGGCCCAGTGTGCTGTGATTCGCTAACCGCAGAAACGTCACGCCCCTTACCTTACCGGTAGCCGGTAGACTGTGCTTTGGTCAGTATTAGAAACGATGGCATCAATAAAACCACACCAATCTGAGCCCGAATCAGACCCAGAACATTTTAGTGAAGATGATCGAGCAGAACCTGTTCAGTCCTAATGAGTAAAGACTGCGGATCTATAGTGATCGCTACTGAATGGCACTGTTACTTTTGTATTTTTAGAACGATTATAGCCAAATATCTGTCGCAAGAACTAACCCAAAACACTAAACACTGGCTTTACTATAGTAGCCAAATCACACACAGAACCATGTTTAGCAAGCCTGTAGATAAATAATACATAAAAGCTCTAATCAAAGAATCATTTACACTAATGCCAAGTTCGCTGTTGAGATTTTAACGTTAGTGTTTGTAACGATAGGTGTTCGTCGGATAACGTTAAGTATGAATAAGCATTTAACAGACTGGTTTGCAGAACAGTGTTGTCATCTGTTTACTTCCTTGCTACAACATATTACAGGAAAACACATCGATGAAAAATAAATCAGACTTACAGGTTGTGGCCCGTAAACAGCTTCTGTTTGTAAATCCAGCTTTCAGGTCAAGCCGTTGTGCATATCCTGTATTGAACTCGCGAACATTGTGAAAGTTTTCCTCCATGAAATGTGCTGCGGGAGGGAGCCCCGCGCTCGTCGTGCATTCACACACTGGCCGCGTTTGTCTCACGGACTCACGCAGCTGACGTTGTGCAAATCCGGTGTTGAACTCGCGAACATTGTGAAAGTTTCCCTCCGCTGCGGGAGCCCCGCACGTGCCTGTTCCCTTCTGTCTCATACACACGTGCATATAACATGCTGTATGTTAAACGCTCTGCAACGCACCCCTGTCCCTATGAAGGCTGAACAAAGCAAGTACCCCAGACCTGCAATCCGGATGAATATAACAGCGTTTCCTCAGCATCGCGGCAACAACACTCCAGCCTAACTATACCACAACAGCGCCGCGATACAAAATGGCGCCCCCGCCCCCCCTATTTAATATTCTCGGAGGAGGGGTTTATGTAAATATTGAGCCTAGTGATGTCACCAACCCTGGAGGCAGAGCCGGCCCAGCCACTAAGCGAACCTTGCAATTGCAAAGGGCCCCGTGGCCAGCAGAGGGCCCCCTAGAGTCATTGCTGAAAAAAAAATCATACATCAAAAGTAACATAAAATAAATAAATAAAAAAAAAAAAAGAAAGAAAGAAATTGGCCTACAGCGCTCTTTATCAGGCATCATGATAAGCACAGTTGTTATTTATTTAGTTCTTTATTATGGCGAGTTCCCCGCTAATCTTGACCCCTGACTGACCCTGTGATGTCAGTCACAGTCACCTGTCAGTCAGTGACTCCGACGTCGACGATGTCTGACAACAAGAAACGAAAATATCTTTCTGGCCATGAAAAACGACAAAAGAAGAGGCTGGAAGAAGAAAAGAAGCAAGAAGATAAAGGTACGTAAACCTGTAGGCTTAATTTTCCGATACCTATGTATGTATGGATAATCTGCAGTCTAAATATAAGTTAGTCTCTCTCGCTCGCAGTATAGCGAGGCGGTTGTTATAGCGAATAAAAACCGCCTCGCAGCTCGCTATAGATTATCCCTCTTATTACATGGATACCTACCAAATCAATTAATAATTTGACACAAAATATTGATTTAAAAAGGAGTTTATTGATTTAAAAACGATTGTTGCTTCCGCTAAAGAAAATAGTCCGTTCCGCGTCCATAGCAACGCTCTGCTCAACGGTGTGTTATAGCTACTTCACAGCGGTCTGTTATCAAGACGTAACAGACCCACATTCTACATTGGAATTCAACCAAGCCATGTAATAAATGCTAATAACATGCTGCATAAAATTGGTTTAGTATTATACCATTTGCTGTGATGTTAAAGCATTTAACAGAACAATACAACCCCAGTTTGGCTTCTTCACTAAAGGGCTAACATTAATTTACTCCTTATGTCCCCTTTCCAGGGGCACTATTAAAGTATATGCTGCCAGTTAGCAAAGCTCCAGCTGTTGGTGAATATAAAAGGTACTGTAAAATGATAACCGTCTGCATTTTAAAAAATTAAGTCTAACTTTATATATAATTATTTTCTTTATTGCAGCTCCATCAACCACTTCTTTTCCTGGTTCACAACACAGTCATGTCACCCAAGAAGACACAAATACACAAGTTTGGATTTTAATAGTTCTATTGAAATGTTACCTAATTATTATTATTGTTACTTTTAATCTTGTTTGTGGTGTTTTAGATATTGTTAATTTTGTTTATTTGAAAGTTAAACCATTTAAATGTTCTATTTATTATTTTATATAATAGTTTATTTAAATGAATTAAATATTACTCTATTTGCTCTATTTCATTTCAATTATATATAGGCTGTTGTTTGTGCCTCTTAAACTCTTGTGTCAATTAAAAATGTTTCTTTGATTGTCAGTGAAAATCACTTTATCAGTCTTTTTATTCAGCAAGTTCATCAGTGTGTTCATTGCACTGCACTGCCATTCAGCTCAGTGGTATCATAATTATACTGTTAGACATCAAACATGGAACTCAACTCAAGAACTCAAGGTCTTTTATTGTCATTCTGTACATGTTGCCACATAAGAACGAAATACGTACTCAGGACCAGCAGCGTCAAAAAGAAAATTAGCATACAGTATACATAGAATAATTAAAACATAATTTAATAGACTAAAAAATAAAATAAAAACATAGTAGATATAATGTGTACAGTATAGTTATAAGGTAGTCATTGCTTTGCTTTAGGCCTTACTTAAAACGGTCAAAGGGGCCTCCAACCAAATTTTGCTTAGGGCCCCCAAAGGTCTAGGGCCGGCTCTGCCTGGAGGAATGTGTGTAGTCGCCTACTGGCCGTTTGCTGTAGTTCTTAGAAATGGATTTCTTTAAAAGCAAATATCTCCCTTTGCTTTAAACTTTGAACGTTGTAACTTTGCAGATGTTGTTTATCCTCAAGCAGCAACATTACACGCTAGCTAAAGTTAGAATAGTGAAATCGTGGTTTACCACCCCTTTAAATATCCACAAAACACAAACAACAAATGATTTGTCAATAGAGCAACAGTAAACCCCTGTTATTGAGAAAAATAATGTAGACAATGATTTGTGAAATAAAAAAAGCTCTTCATATCTGATTATTTCTCTTTTCGTTCTGTAACTGTGAACAGGAAATCTAGACTGGAAATGCAAATATTGACCTACGAACCTGTGTAAAACTTAACAGGTTTTAATGATCATACTTGTTTCTTCTAAACATGATGATGATGATTTAATACTTTTTCTTTAAGACAAAACCCTGTTTATTATGACACTTTCTTTTGGACTTTTTACAGCATGAACATTTTAAATATGAACCCAATACATAACATTTTATTTACATACGATTTCCTGTATTCTTCATCACATCAGAACACCAAAGAAAATATTAGCTATGTATTTGTACAGCATGTCACATTGAGTCTGCTGCAGCTGTAGAATCTGAATAGCTGCTGGATTCAGTGCAGCAGGAAGTAGGAGAGCAGAGAACAGCAGAGGAACACGAAGCTCTGGGTGGCGCTCTGAGCACCGTTAGATGTGGAGCTCTGGGTGAAACTTGAGGTGGTGCTCTGAGCACCGTTAGATGTGGAGCTCTGGGTGAAACTTGAGGTGGTGCTCTGAGCACCGTTAGATGTGGAGCTCTGGGGGACGCTCTGAGCACCGTTAGATGTGGAGCTCTGGGTGGCGCTCTGAGCACCGTTAGATGTGGAGCTCTGGGTGGCGCTCTGAGCACCGTTAGATGTGGAGCTCTGGGTGGCGCTCTGAGCACCGTTAGATGTGGAGCTCTGGGTGAAACTTGAGGTGGTGCTCTGAGCACCGTTAGATGTGGAGCTCTGGGTGGCGCTCTGAGCACCGTTAGATGTGGAGCTCTGGGTGAAACTTGAGGTGGTGCTCTGAGCACCGTTAGATGTGGAGCTCTCGGTGAAACTCATCTGAGCGCCGTTACAAAGGTTCCCGTCACAACATGAGATGCTCGCAAGTTTAACCGATGCTGTGGCACTGGCATCACAAATGGCTTTAGAGGCACATCCTTTTACAACCGATGACTGGCCTCCAGTAGTCCCTGATGAAAAGAAAGATTAGGTTAAAGCTTTACTTGTTTAAGTGATCTGTATCAAATGTTCAAACATAAGAGAAATAAAAACAACAATTTCAATCTTATTCTTCATTTTACAGATTCTCACCTGTTGCTGTAATGCAGAGATCTTCATCCCCTGAACAGCTCAATGTTTGTGAGCAGCTCTTCCCATCACAATAGTAGCATTTCTTTCCACTGGAGTTGGAATCTACAGGATAATTTTTACAGAATTAATTATTTTCTGTACAAAATATAACCCATTGGCTGCTCCCACCCAGTCCCACTCCCACTCCACTTGTTTTTCCTGATTATAGAGGTAAAATGAGTGTTGAGGGACATGATTTGCACATGATTATTGAAGTACAATACCTGGAGCATCTTTGGTGTTACAAAGTTCAGTGTCACAGCAGGAAGAAGACATATTTGAAGTGCCGAAGTTGAAGGACCAAGTTTGACAGCCACTTGGTAAAGCACAACCTTTAGTCTTTACTGTAGTAGTTGTGTTACCTACAAAAAAAGAAAGATACTGGACGTTCAAATGCACAGCAGAAATCTGCATATTCTATTTAAATATATGTTTGTATCTCCATCAGTCAAAAATAACAGTAAATTTCACTTCATTACACTAGACTTACCAATTTGTGTCACTGCTGTTAAACTTACACATTTGGAAAATCCACTCTCGCATGCGTGTACCTGCCCTGCGCAAGAACCCGCCATACTTGCACAATAATAACAGCTGAGAGAGTGGCCTTTAGGAATAAAACAGAGAAACAGTGAGGAGAGAGATCCTATCTCTCTTTATACCTAAAAACATTCAAAACAATTTGTCAATTTGTTTTTGTACCTCCGGTGAGAAGAATGAAGAGAAGAAAAACTGAGATTTGCAGATCCATCTTTGATCAGGAGGAGAATGAAATACACCTATTTCAGTGCTCTTTTTATATCCTGGAAAAAAAGGGTGGGCCATTTTGAGATACTGGCAGGTTAACAGAAGGAAATAAAACTATTTCAGGAAATAGAAATTAGAAATCAAGTTATTAGTCTTTTTTAAGGAATGTGCAGTATAGGTCAGTCTGTTAACAACAATGGCAAGACATTAGAAAGGGGACAGAATTTATCACATTGAGCCTGCTTTGAAATGTGAATAATTAGGTTTCAAAAAAGTCAAGTCAACTTTATTTATATAGAGCTTTTAACAATGCAGATTGTTTCAAAGCAGCTTTACAGTGTTAAACAGGAAAATAATGCAACATAATTTTATTCAGCGTCTAGCCATTCTGCATGGAGAAAATGATGATGTCATCAGTTCATTTCAATTATCATACAGTGACAGTGTGGGCTTTAGATCAGTAATTTAGTTTATATGGTTAATTTAATTTCGATTTATTTCGATATTTAGTTGAAAAATGTAGAAAAATGTAGTGTCCCCAACTGAGCACGCCAAGCCAGAGGCAACAATGCAGCTAGTCCTGGTTTCATAGACAACACTTAAGCCTAGTCCCAGACTAAAATGCATGTTTGAGCTGTTTTAACTGAAAGCAATTTGCACTGGCATATCTTTAAATATGTAAGTGCCATTTTTTTGTCTCAAGATGCACACCAGTAATGTTATTTTTTCTATACTTACATGCCCTAATTGAATTAAGGCCTAATCCTGGCTTAATCTAAAACTGTGAAACCGGACCTAAAATGTATAATAATAGTGGTATTCGTCTTTCTATACAGTTCCCTAAAAACATCTTTATTATATTAATAAATAAGAGCCACAACCCACTACCAGGTGTGTCCATTTCTGCTCCTGAAAGCCGCTGTCCCACAGAGTTGAGCTCCAAGCCTAATTTAACACACCTGTCCTGAACCAGCTAATCAAGGTCTTCAGGATTACCATACAAACTTCCAGGCAGGTGTGTTTGGGATATCAGAGTCAGTGCTGGGTAGATTATATCGCAGTCCATTACTGAATATAAATTACATGATGAAAACTGTAACATTATCTATTACATTGCACATTTTAGGAACTATAATCTGTCTACACCAGAGTGGATGTGCTTGAGTGGCATTTTTTCCCCTATCTCCAGGTGGCTCAAATCACGCTGCACCTCGTCATCTGGTAAAATCCACCCGTCCGACGCTGTGAGCTGCTCCCGTCAGAGGCAAAGTGGGTCTTCCCGGGCTGGTGATTCGATCCTCGTTTTTCCTGTTTATTGGCCAGTAGGGCCATCGGTCCCGATCGGGCGTTCCAAATCACAATGCTTAGAGCCTTTTCCTCGGACAGCATGCCAAATCCACATAACCTTATGTCTATTTCATTTTAAAGGGTAGTGTGAACTCGTGAAACAACAAGAATTTAGGAGTCAAAATTGCATAATCTGACACACAGATTATTTTATCAGACACAAATATTATTTAGTCTGAACCCAGCATAAATCAATGTTAATTTTTGGTTGGACTATCTGTTTAACCACAAATTGATGCTCAAAGGTTTTAGCCATAAGCACTACATTAGTTATTGTTTTATTTAGATTAAGATGAGTATGCACTAACCACCAAAATCCGGCTTTTCTGGGAAACTAATACAGGTCAATGATGAGTAAGAGGACAATTTGACAAGATATTTAATTACAGTACATCTAGTATAAACCTTTGGACCTGACAGTTAAGACTTCAATTTGCATAAGAATGCTTAAGGTATATGTTGGGTGTTGATGATGGGAAGATATTCTATTCTCTTGGCACACCAATATACTGTAGTGTTCCATTAAAGGATTAACATGGATGAAGTTCAACGATATGACCTACATGTAAAACACACTGGATGTTGGATTAATAACGTGGGAACATGCAACATCCAGCTGTAATAGAACCTTTTTTATGCCATTTAAATACTTATATTTCATTTAAATAGTGTGATTAAGAAATACTTGATCACACGTGCAGGTTTACCAATGACAATTTAACATACATTTTTCTATTGTTTTTTTACTATGTTGGCCGCTGCACGGAGATAAATTTTATATGAATGATAAAAACTGATAAACAATGCAAAATAAATAAAGGAACAAAAAGTCAAACGATACATCATGATAAACAAAACAAAAAAAGAAATGAAAAACATGGGAATTAAATAAAACAACAAACAAATATGTTAAGATGGAAGGAAGGTTCCTCAGTAATGAGTAGGCAAGTATGTACTTTAGTATGCACTCCTAGGGAGGGTGGGGTAAGATTAGCCACCCATTTTACTGGAACTTGTGCATAACTTTTGTATGTTCAAGAAAAGCATGTCATATCTTGCTGTCTGTAATTAAAGCTCATGGGAAAGTATTTTTGATGTTACCTTTTAGACCTGTGTATGTCACACAAAGTTATAATTTCTTTAATCAAATATCATGTTGATGACTTTTTTTCTCAACATGATGGTTTTGAGGGAATATGGGCCAGTGATTCGATTTGCTCTGGCATTATTTTAAATTATTTTTTTAAACACACATATAGTTATATAAAAACAGGAACAGGAAGTAGCATTAAAAAAATGGCTTGATTGAGAAACTTGGAAAAATACAAGGCAGGAGTTTCCCAGTGTTCTTTGTTTTAATGTTAAATTATTTTTTCATGTTTATATATTATATACATTTTTATTTATTTTTTTCTTCCAATGGTATTTCAAAGTTTTCTCTTTAGTCTGATTCCTTTTCTGATTATCGAAACTTTACTTATCTAAAAATACTGATGATAACCTAATATTATTGTTGATTACATCTTATTATCCTAACTGAAATGTACAAAAACACAAGGATTAAAACATGAGACTGACATCTCAACTGGCTGTTTGATGCAGTCATCATGGAAACCTTCTCATTTACGGGTTTGGCAATCCCAGTGAAAGCACATCATACAGACTTTTGAGGAAGGCCCTTTTGAATCTGGTGTGGAAGAACTTGACTGGCCTGCATCAAACCCAGACCTGAACTTTAGTGATGTCGGTTCTATGACATCTATATGAAAACCTTAGAAGAGTGGAGGCTGTTATAGCATGAAAGGGAGGATCTCTCTTTTAATGGGATAGTTCACTCAAATTTAAATTGAATACTCACACTTAAGCTGTTCCAAACCTGTATGAATTTCTTTCTTCTGCTGAACACAAAAGAAGAGTGAAAAATGACAAACTTACCTCCTACTTACCCATAGAATTTGAGGGTGGAGGGAGACCCTTCACCCACTTCACCTTCACTCCAACCCTTGCTGCAAGGAAAGCACGACACCGGTCGAACATCGGGGGTCTTTTCGGCAAGACGAACACTATTCGATGAACAGATTCCACTTCGAGGCATAAGGGTGTCTCGTAGACGGTGCTCGTGCTGAAGTGATGGTGTTAACTACCATCATTAACTACCATTGGGGTAAGTCACCTAGAACCTCCACGTCCCATTCAAGGACCAGACATGGAGTTTCCAGATGTCTGGACGCGGATGCCACAGGGTGCCCCGTCTCTGAGAAAGAAGATCCTTCCTCAGAGGAATCTGCCAGGGAGGGGCTGTCATGAGGAGCATTAGTTCTGGGAACCAGGTCCTGTTGGGCCAGTAACTAGCAAGACTTGCTCCTCATCCTCGCTGACTTTGCACGGGTTCTATGCAAGTAGGCTCACTGGGGGAAACGCATATATGCGAAGGCCCCGGGGGCTAGCTGTGTGCCAGTGCAGCGTGCCGAGTGTTCCCTCAGTCAGCGAATATAACAACTGGCAGTGGGACGTTTCTGGAGAGGCAAACAGGTCAACCTGAGCCTCTCTGAACTGTCTCCAAATCAGCTTGATCGCCTGGGGGTGGAGTCGCCTCTCTCCCGGGAGTGCAGCTCGTGAGAGCTCGTCGGCCACACGGTTGAGCACACCGGGACATGAATGGCCCGGAGTGACTTTAGATGCTTCTGACTCTGAAGGAGAAGATGGTGGGTGAATTGCGATATGCGAAGGGAGCATAGACCACCTTGTCGGTTGATTTACGCAGTGTTGTCCATACGGACCAATACATCTTTGCCCTGTAGTGGCTTTTTGAGGCGGCTCAGTGCAAGACGCACAGCTAGCCACTCAAGGCAGTTGATGTGCCAATACAGGTGCAGGCCCTTCCAAACCCCTGACACTACATGCCGAAGATTGGCTGTAACCCATCGGTTTTCAAGGGTATAATGAAGTACGGGCTGTCCACGATCTCCCCTCACAAGCCATGGGCATCAACAGCTTTCTCCGAAGTGAAGTGGAAGCCCATGAACCTGGGGGAAGCCGGGTGAACTGAATCGCGTAGCAGAGCCTGATGGTCCGAATGAGCCAACGAGACGGACTGGGGAGCGCTAGCCAGGCTCGCAGAGACCGTAAAAGTGGGACCAAAGGGACCACAGGCGTACCCACAGTAGGGCAGCGAGGTGGAACACAGGAGCCGTGCTGGGGCGGCTCTCTCTTGGAGGCAGCCCGCAGTGGGGTCTGAGTGTGCTGTGCAACACTTACCTGGTTGCGAAGAAGGAGGATGAGTGTGGTCCGGCGTTTGACCATCCACAGCTCTCCGTGCCCCCTGAGAACCCAGCGGATAAAGGAAACTGCTCTTTTGTTGATAATTTGGTTACCGCTGGAGCTGGGCCTCCTACGTACTTCTGCTCAGTTTTAATTTTCCTTCAGTACTCCGTCTGGGACTGCGATATATTCTTAGGTTTTCTCAGAACAAATTTTCACCGGTCCAATCAGCGAACAGAGGGAGTGGCTGAGAATGATGACGTTGATGTCATGCGCTAGTTTGAGTTGTAGTTCAGTAATGGAGGCGGAGAAAGATGTGTGTAAAGCCATTCATTCCATTGTGGCACCGCTGCCGAATATCCAGAAGTTAAAGCCGGAGCAAGAACAATCTTTGCTGAGTTTTGTTGGTGGCCATGATGTTGTGGCCCTCCTCCCCACAGGGTTCGGGAAAAGTTTGATTTTCCAGCTCGCTCCGTTAGTGGTGAAGGAGTTGTGTCCTCTTCAGTCAAATGTCCTCTTGGGCGGTCCTTGACCAATGAAAGCTGCAAAAGAGTCCAGACCTTCTGCCATCTAAAGGTCTGGCTACACGAGACATTGCCTGGATAGTGAACATTATGATAATGATAAAAGGAAAGAACAGTGCAAATTAAGTAAGGGAACAAACAACTATAGGAGGAAACTACATTTTTACTTCTTTAAGTAATTAAATAGTTATCATAATTTTTCTGCTGAACATAAAGTTGATTTATTCATTTTGTAAGACATAAAATTATTGAAATTCTTTACAGCATGAAAAGCATTACCAAATATTACAGGAACAAGGTGATGTAGTATTTTAATTTAATAAATTGTCACATCAGAATTTCACAGCAAAAAATGTCACAGCAGGACAACCAAATATAGTACAGAGAAAATACAAGCTACATATTCTGTGCAGAGTGTCTGTTTGTAGAATCTGAAGAGCTGCTGGATTCAGTGCAGCAGGAAGTAGGAGAGCAGAGAACAGCAGAGGAACAGGAAGCTCTGGGTGACGCTCTGAGCCCCGTTACACAGGTTCCCCTTACAACATGAAATGCTCTTAATATTTCTCACTGATGACGTGGCATCACAAACTGATTTAGACACACAGCCTTTTACAACAACTGACTGGCCTACAAAACTCCCTGATGAAAGAAAGAAAACAAAAGTTGATTGAGTCTAAGCTGGATATTGGTATTTGTGATCAGTATGAAATGTTTAAACCTAAGAGAGTTTAAAAGATCATGACTTTAACCTTCTTCCTTTTCCAGATTCTCACCTGTTGCTTTAATGCAGCGATCTTCAATCCCTGTACAGCTCACTGTGTTTGAGCAGGTCTTCCCATCACAATAGAAACATTTATTTCCATTTGGGCTGGGATCTAAAGGAGGAAAACAAGTATTAATTAATTTTATTTGTACAAAATATCTAATGAAACAACACTCAATCAGTTCACCACAGACAAGCTGAATGTCATTTGGAAGTAAAATAAGTGTTGACTTTACAGAATTACAATACCTGGAGGATATTGGAGGTTACACCGGTCCGTGTTACAGCAGACAGTAATCGTCCTTACAATGCCGACATTCATGGACATACTTTGACAAGCAGCAGCACAAGATTTAGTCTTCATTTCAGAAGTAAAGTCACCTAAAGAATATGAATGATAGGAAAGACCAATTACACTGGAAAATTGATTTATATATTTTTTTATTTAAAACTATTTTTTAAATACAAATTATAACAATATGGAAGAAAATAAATTAAATATCAGAAATCTATGTAGAATATTTTGTGATTGAAATTTTGATTCTGCCAGAAAACAAGTAAACAATAGCAGCATCTCCACAGTCAAATATAACAGTACATACTTACCAACTTGAGTCACTATTGTTGAACTATCACACTGAGAAAATCCACTGGGACATGTTTGTACCGTTTGATTTGCACAAGAACCAGTCGAACTCGTGCATCCATAACACTCAAAAGAGTGTCCTTTAGTAATAAAACAGAGACAGTGAGAGAGAGAACATCTAATGATCTGTATTTGTACTCTGTTACATCACAAACACTATTTGTCTTTGTACCTGCAGTGAAGAGAATGAAGAGAAGAAAAGAAGAGATTTGCAGGTCCATCTTTGATCAGGAGGTGAATGAAATAACGTGCCTGTTTCATCACTCATTTTATCGCTCATCAAAAGGGGAGGGTCTTCATGAGAAAATGAAAAACATAAACTACAGCTTACATAATTTACTTGCCGGTTAATGATAAATGACGGTTTAATATGAAAACTACAATGTGCACTTTTACTTAAACCAACTTTCTTAAAGTGATAGTTGACCCAAAAATGAAGATTTTGTCATCATTTACTCACCCTCATGGCATTCAAAGGTTGTATGTATTTTCTTCTGTGGAACACCAGACAAAGGGAAGCAGCGCGCAGGGAAGACTCAGGTTGCAGGGTAGGACTGGAAGGGAAACACAATATGACTGGATTGAACAAGACACCACTCAACAAGATCACAACAAAGGAATACAATATGGTCCTACAGCTATAGGTCATACCATATGTTGGTGGTGATAAAGCAAATTTACATAATATGTACTACTTATTCAAAGAAACAGTTATTTATTTATCTTTGCACCGTCCAAATTGTGTGCGGCACTTCATTCACGATAGAGGCGAGTGGAGTTTTGAGGTTTGACCAACAGTTCCAATGGATCCAATGGATGGGTTAGTCAAACTTGAATCGCTTTTTATTGCTTACATATTTGTAAAACCTACATACAGATGTAAAGGATGACCAATAGCATTGTATTTGTAAAAAGATAAAACAAAAATGATGAAATATAGACATACAAGGTTTACTTTTTTGTAGCATTTTGTTTTTGAAATTGTACAATTTTCCATGGCCAGGGTGGAACCGGCAGGGCAGGGCACCAGGGTGAACAGAAAGATCTGTAATGGCCTCCAAGATCATAACAGGACAGGCTGGGAGTTCAAGGTCGTATCAGGACAGGTAGAGAGTTCAAGTTCGACCTCCGTGGTCATGTCAGGAGAGACAGGAAGTTCAAATTGAGGGTTTAGGGACAACACCATGTCAGGTGACATGGCCACCTCCGTGGTCGTGTTGGAGCGAACAGAGAGATCATGAAATCCAGAGACCCCCCTCACAAACCATTAGCAAGTCGTAAAACTAGTCCATGGGGCCAAAATGGCCAAAGGAGGGACCGTTTTACCCCTGCCTGCCTTATCTCAAACCAGCGTGCAAGGACAACATTGGTCAATAAAGAATACTTAAGTGTAAGACCACTGGGGCAAGGAACACTGCTGTGACCTTCATGCATAAATCCAAAGTTTTATCAGGAAACGAAGGTTTGCAAAGACATTCTCATAGCCCAAATTAGCACAGACCTTAAGCAGTGAAACCTTGCTCCCCCCTAGACACCCCCCTCTCAATCTGCACATTCCAGAAACCTGTGAAGTTTTTTCTGTGTCAAACATTTATTACAGCCGATTTGTGTTTGTCCACCTCAAGTATGGGAAGCAATCACCAGAAGTTGCCGTAAAATATCTCTCAGTGTATCATGTGTGTTTTATATAACCTGTGGAGTTCTTACTTTATGTTAGACATTTATCACAGGTAAATTCTTATTAACTTCTACTTCAGTTAGGGGAAATATGTTATTTGGTATCTGTTCGATGGGTCAATAATTTCCAGTACTTTGATGCAAAGTAGATTTGTGTATGCACCATATTCACATGAAAGTTGGTTTCTTGAAGTGTTTACAAAAACTCTAAAGAGTTTGCCTGCACGTGACCATGTGGATATTATGCTAATTACATGCAAGAAAAGGAGAACTGAGGCGTAGGACCCGCCCAAGACAATATCTGATTGGTTGGAACACTTTCAATGACGGACCAGATAGACATGCTTATAACCAAATGACAAGCTTTGGCTTTGCTTTTTTGCCTTGGTTTTGCAGTGACTTTTGTTCTTGCTTTAATTCATGCTGTCCATGCATCCAGTAGCTCACCGAGATGCAGAGAAAACTCTTCTGCATAGCAAGGTGCTATCCAGGAACCGACATTTGGGATTCCATGCATCCTCCATTAACATATCACATTTCCCTGTCACTGTATGGAGGAATATGTGTGTGTAAAATACTCTAATCTCAATGTATCGCTTGATGAATAGTTGATAAAGTGTTAAATATTAAATCTGAATCATTTATATGTAATTTGGTTCTAATTCACTGTAATTCAATCGCCTTTGAGTTATTCGATCTGAAATACAATTTGTACAGTTGATCGCACAGTTTGTTAAAACAATCAAGTTTCATAGCTTAAAACATCCTCCTAATTATGAAAAAGTATTTATTTAATTAAGCTCAAAAACATTGCATTGATGTTTTATTGTAATCAGCAAAATAATCCAGTGTTTTCAGTGAACCTGCAATAATGCTGGATAATAATAATTACCCTTAAAGGTCCCGTGGCATGTTTTTTTTTAATTATTATTTTATGTTTCCTGAGGTATACTTATATTGTTAGTCTGATTTTAACATCCCAAAATGTCATAATTTAGAAATAAAAGGCATTTTTTCTATCCTGATATTAGCACTCTGGCTTGAATGCTCTGTTTCAAGGGCCGTGTCTGCTTTGAGACTGCAGTGAAAATGCCCACTATTGTGATAGGCTGACATCTTTGCATTTTAAATGAGTATTATATTATGTGGCGGAGGCGGCGTGGTTTAGCGAGATCTGCAAGTACTGCCATAGAGAGAGTCGGACTGGGCACTCGTGGACCAGAGAGACGGAGAGCTGGAGAAAGATTGCTGAGAAGGTTATATTGTACTGAGTTGTTGAGAGCGCTGTGAGCACAAGTTTATTTTGATTGTATCTGAGAGTTCTGAATAAACACGAGTCCCAGTCACGCCAACCCTGTCTTCTTCCACCTTATTCTACGAACTTTGTAACATGTGGAACCCCTCTCGAATACTTTTACTATGTTTTTTTTACCATTACAGCTGTCGAGATGATTGAATCTTGAAAGTGTTAATTATAGCATTATTTTTAGATCTTTTCCCATCACATGAAAGGCTGCAGTGAGCATTGAGTACACATGCAGTCTGTTGATCATGTGAATGCAGTGTTGATCATGTGAATGCAGTCTCGTCATTGTAACGTTATTTCTCACACAAAATGCTTTCGCCACGACTAACAGCAAACACGACATCGATATGAAAACAGTGGAGCTTCGTTGTGCAGCATAACAGCATCATTCATAATAACGGCAGTTTGGACAAGTGTGCAGATACACTCGCGACGTGTGATTGACAGATCTGAACATTATAAAGAGAATGTTCTTTGATCGCTAATCTAGCGTCTAATCAAAATTGAAATAACAGATTTGAACAGAAACGATCTGAAGTTGATCGGTTAACGTTAGTCACTTGCTTGATTCACTGATACATAAACAGTATTAAACGATTTAGGAAGAAAGTCTGTGTGAAATTGAATGATTAGCTACACATCAGAAATCACTGATCACAGATCAGGCATTAATGAACACTGTTACTTACTGTTTGTGGCGGTGCTGTCGAATCCATATCGTAAAAGTCTGTTCGTAAAGCCTGTGCTGCCATTGCGAAATGGATGTCCATTTTCTCTGGGCGGGCAAAGCAGAGGAAGGGGAGGTAACCTTTCCCCGTATGAAGACATACAGGGAAGATTCCAGATCAGCTCGTCTGAGCTCTCATTTTCTCAAAGGTAGAGCAGGATACCCAGAACTCGGTTTACACCTACCGAAATTTCTAGCCACTTGGGGACCATATACAGGCTAGGGGAACTCATATTAATGTTAAAAAACCTCATAAAATGAAAATGTCATGCCATGGGACCTTTTAATATAATCACACGATACAGACACCAGCAGCAACAAAAAATCTAACACAAACATTTTGGTCTTGTTATAACCTACTAAAGTAGGCCTACTTTTAAATTACTATTTCTGTAATCAGTGAAATCTTAAACTCAATCTTTTTTATAGAAGAATGCTACCATAAAGGATTTATATAATTTCAGATAATGATAGTACAAAGAAATACAAGCTATATATTCAGTAGAGCATGTCATACTGTGGATTCAGAAGAGCTGCTGGATTCTGTGGAGCAGGAAGTGGGAGAGCAGAGAACAGCAGAAGAACAGGAAGCTCTGAGCATTGTTATGCATGAAGCTCTGTGTCATTCTTAGCACTGTCATAGCTCTGGGTGACGCTCTGGATGAAGCTCTCAGTGAAGCTCTGGGTGATGCCCTTATCACCGTTACACAGGTTCCCCTCACAACATGGGAAGCTCTCAACATTAGTTAAAGCATCACAAATAGATTTAGAGACGCAGCCTTTCAAAACCATTGACTGGCCTCCAAATGTCCCTGATGAAAGGAAAGAAAACATGAGTTTAGTCAGTCTGAGTTAGTTGGCCATGTAAATTGTATCAATAGTTTAAAAATAAGACCCATTTATGATGATGGAGAGGTACAAATGATGACTTTAATCTTCTTCTTCCTTTAGCAGATTCTCACCTCTATCTGTAATGCAGCGGTCTTCAGTCCCTGAACAGCTCATTATGTTTGAGCAGCTCTTCTCATCACAATAGTAACATTTCTTTCCATTGGGGACCATAGTTCTGGGATCTACAGGAGGGAAACAGTGTTCTTTTCTTTGATTTCCTCTAATATGAAACAACACTTCTTTAGCTGCAAAAATCAAGTCCCAACCTACATTGTTTTCCCCTAACTGAATCACATGGTAGTAAAATGAGTGTTGACTTTAAAGAAGATAGTAATTTGCACTTGGTCAGTAAAGAACAATACCTGGAGCATCTTTGGTATTACAAAAGTAAGTGTCACAGCAGGAAGAAGACGTCTTTATTACACCAAGGTTCATGGACCCACTTTGACAGTGAAAGGCACAACCTTTAACCTTCACTTTGGAACTAATGTAACCTGAAAAACATGAATGATACAGGAAAGAGCAGTTCAACGGCGCAATGTTTTGATGGAAAATGTATTTATAAAAGAAGCAGGGACATTAAAAAAGTGTTTTTCTGATCATTTTCATCTCACAGCTACAAAGCTGTGAAAAATTAGTAATATTTAGCATTTTTCTAATTTCAAACATTTTTGTTACTGTTACAATCTGAGAGAAAATGAATAATTTTTTTTGAGTATTCTGTGATTGAAATGGTAAATTCCACCAGGTAAATGAGTTGTGGTCTCGCGGTGAGATATATTTCCACTGTTGCAGCTCCAGTAAATTATAGCAGCATCTCCAGTCAAAAAGTTTCAATCCATCATATTGGGCTTACCAATCTGTGTCACCACTGTTGCAGTCTTGCACTTGGTAGCTGTAAAGGGACATACCACAAGTTTTTCTTTACAAGAATCCGTGAGGCACTCGTAACAGAGGAGAGAGTGTCCTTTAGTAATAATAATAAAAAAGAGTCAGAGAGAAAGTGAGACATCAATATATCTGTATTTTTAAGGAACATTATAAAAAGCCATTTCTACCTGCAGTGAAAGGAATGAAGAGAAGAATAACTGAGATTTGCAGATCCATCTTTGATCAGGAGGTGAATGAAATAATGTGCCTGTTTCAGCGCCTATATATTATTATAGCTTATCAAAAAGGGGAGGATCTTCATGAGAAAATTATAGTTTAACAGGAAGACAATTAAATAGTAGATACTTTATAAATTAGGGATTTAAGCTTGCATAATTGTACTTGTCAGTTAATGTTTTCATGGAAATTTTCAGTCCGTTTATCTGACTTCACCACGCACAATTCAAAACAACTCCCAGTTGTTAATATAAAAAAAACAGTATCTCGAGGTAATTCCTTTCTCGAATACTTCGAACACAATTTCAATACTTTGAGGTAATTCCCCTCCCGAAGTAAGGTGACGGCGTCCCATCGAGAAGCTACTATCACTAACGTTAACTCAAACACACGTGAGTACACAGGTCTTTAGCATCTTTACACTCTCACCGTCCTTCTCAGGTGTACGCTGGTCTCTGCAGGATCCTTAATACTAACGTATTCCTCAGCTGCACAGCATATATACCTGACACCAATCCAAAGTTGAAAAGAAGTTTCATTCACGGCCGGGAGATCACTGGTCACAACAACCAAATGAGTCTCTTGAACAGAAAGATGTACATTTAAGTTTTTACGGTTGATTGAAAATCAATGTCACTCAGTTTCCTTCACTGTGATTTGTTCTGATGATTGGCTTATAATGATCTAAGGTAATCATATGACTGTTCTTTGTTATTTGTTATTTGTGTTATTTGTTATCTGTTATTTGTGTTGAGCAACTTTTTGGGTAAGTCTACATGGTCTTTGACCTGAACATCCTTAGTCTTCGTTTTTCTGTAGTTTCATGTGAAATAACCTGTTTACCACTTCTGAGGCCATTATATAAAATATTTCCATCACAATTTCAAAGTGAAGTTTAATAAATGATATCAGTCTTCCTATTTGTAAAGGTCTTTTTAAGCCAACCTGATAAAAATTTATCAGAAATGAAAGAATAGGTCACGAGAAAATTAACTATCCCTTTAACTACAAACTGTCAAAGTTCTTAACCTGTTACATCAAATTCATTTATGTTTTAGATTTGAACACATAAGATTTCAGATAATGAACTGCATAGAGAAATAGTAATGGGAAGTTCGGATCATTTTACTGACTCAGATCTTTGAATCTCGTTCATCAAAATGAACAAAACTTTTTTCGAATCATTTTGTTCATTTCAGCAGAATATAATTAAAATGCTACATGTTAATAGCCAAATTTCCCAACACATTAAAATGTTAATGGTCAAATCCCCCAACACATCAACTCAGGGTGACATTGATCACATTTAGAATAAGAAAAAAAAATTCCAATGCAAGGACAAGGACAAATATAGTAAAATCAGAAACGATTGCGATTAATTCATTGCTTATTTAGGTCTTCTTCAGGCTATGCAGTCCGTTTACCTCACCTCCCGATCTGGGGTGCGTTTCCCGTACAACGACCTAACTCACTGCTTAACTACCATAGTACGATGCATCGTTGAAGAAATCAACTAGCTAGTCACGACTGTTTCCCAAAACCGTATTGTCGCAAATCTGTCGTTCAACCACGTTGGTTAATGATGTCACACAGGTGGTGGAGTAATAAATGCTTTTAATTAATTATTTTGAGATCGAATTCATGCTAGATTTTTTGCTACACATTATGGATATGGCACCTGAGGAATAATTCAAATTTTTCTCAGTTATTTTGCTTTATTTACAGATTCAAATAGGCTCTTTTTTACGTACTAGAGCACGTCCGCACATGCGCACTCTTCAAAAACGGTGCTTTAAATCTCTTGACAAACTAAAAGACATTAACGACATTTGTATGTATTCTAGATAAAAGATATAGGTTGTACTGAATGTCAGCTTGCTTATTTTGCTCAAGATAAGGATTTATTAAGTCCACATGTCATGCAAACAAGAAACTATGCTTCTAACCACAGGTTTCGGGAAACACTGACTGGTTGAACTATGTTGGTAACGACGGAAATTGCGACCATAGTTGGCTAACGATGCTTTTGGGAAACGCACCCCTGAGTTGTTCGTTCATCCCGTGACAGCCACATAAGCTGAGCTATGCAGTCTGTAGTACCGGATACAGAATTGATTAGTTCACATCTTGAGTCTCGGGCTGAATCCGAAATCGCCTTCTATACCTTAAACAGGGCAATATTTGAGGGGACAGCCATTTGTAGTGGTTTCCGCAACCATAGTGGACGTTATTGAGTGCACGCACTCAATCCCACATTGCACCATTCACGCACTCGTTTTCATTCACACCTTCAAGTAAACTGTATTCGTGGACTAAAGTAGGGAATAGTGAATGAGGGTTTAGGGGGTGATTTCAGATTCAGCCTCGATTCAGATTCAGGTTCGAGTCGTTCGTTCATCACGATGAGCTATGCAGTCGGTACCGAATACAGAATTGATTAGTTCATCTCTTGAGTCTCGGGTTCAAGTCGTATAATCTTTTGTCACGTAACTGTATGTTGTCATTGTAGGCATCTTTGCTTTATAAGTGATTTCCCCCATTATACGGATAAAGTTTAAAGCACTACCAAATCTTTATTAGCCGTCCACATTCAATGTTATGGAAAAGAGTCATCATGACAGAAATCCAAATTATTATAAATTTTAAGAAATAAAAAAGTTACACTTTGAGACCAGAAACACATCATGTAGGCTAACAGTAAGAGTTAAAATGACTATGCGCTTGTTTGTAATGAAGTTTGGAAACTATTAACTAATTCTGTATCCAATACAGCCGTCACGTGACAAAAGAACGAACGACTGAGAATACTTGAGAGATTAACTAATCAATTCTGTTTCCTGTATAGAACCTATGGGGTGTTGCGCAAGAGATTTCTGTACATAACTTCCTGAAAAATCCCAATACTGCATACATCCAAACATATCTTTAATTATTAATTCGGTTAAACAAAGCAGTCAACATTTATTTGATTAAAATGCCAGCATTACCGCAGGAACACAACCACTAGCACTGAGTGCGCCACTGCTGAGTGTCCCACAAGAAACAAACCCAACATATTGTAGTCCCGGGAAGAAAAGTAACTAGGATTATTGTAACGCACTATTTGTTGGGTTACCTGCAAAAACGGCTGCAGTATATCCAGAATTCAGCAGCACGTGTTACTTCATCACATCAACACATCACAGCTGAGCTTTATAGTTTGCATTGGCTTCGTGTTCAGTTGCATATAACTCTCACACTAACTTACAAAGCTATGCATGGAACAGCCCCTTCTTATATATGTGACTTAGTCACCCTGTACACGCCTTCTCGTTCCCTTTGGTCAGCTGATTGTCTTACTCTTCAGCAGCCTCCCTGTAGATTAAGATCTATGGGCCGGGGTGGACTGGGGCAAAAAAGTGGCCCTGGACTTTCTGGCACAAAGCGGCCCATCACACCTGGTCTGCAACACACCTCACCATAAACCCACCAGCTCATTATACACAGAGCAATTTTAAACACTGAAGCTATTTATACAAAAATATTAATTATATTAATTGTTTTATTGAAATGCTTATCATACTGAATGACTGGCATACTTCTTATTAAAATGATTTCTGAAGGATCATGTGACACTTTCCTGAAAAGTCAGCTTTTACAGAAATAAATTACATTTTACAATACATTCTCATAGAAAACAACTAGGCCTATTGGAAATTGTATTAATATTTCTTAATATTTGTGGTTTTACTGTATTTTTACAGTAAATTAATAAAATAAATTCAGCCTTCTTCTTTCAAAAACATTTTAAAAAGTCTTCATTATTTCAAACTTTTGATTACCACTGTGTAAAATAATGCATGTGAACTAACTAGCAAATGATATATTTATTTTCATATATGACACTTTCCATAGGCTACTTGCATATGAAAGTTGCCAGTTTTTTAACATGATGTATGTGTAGGCTAAGCCTACGTTTCAGAAATATATTTTGAGTATTATGAATAATTTGAAAATTATTGTGAAATTACTGAAGAAAGCCTGGAAACAGAAAGACAAACATTCCCTCTGATATCCTGAAAACTGCGACACCTACGCTAATGTTTCTTTGTGCATTCTGTGACGAATAACGTAAAAGGCATTACAATCTGATTAATTCTAAAAGGTCAGCAAAAGTTTACATCCCTGGAAATTAATGCCCGTCGTGTAACATTTTTTAAATCGTTAACAGTCGGGAAATATTGCTGCAATAGCAATTTGACTCATCTGCCATTGACCCATATTCAGCTCTTACCTCGGCTCGCATTCAAGTGCCACCCGCGCTGCTCGGCTGCTGTGCACGTAAATCCCGCCTCCTTCAATTTGATTGGATATCGCAAACATTTAGATATTGACGAGCGCTTTTACACCACTGAGAATTAGAGTTTTGCCTCAAGAGGGCTGCGCGGGCCATTCGCCTGGGCTGACGGAAGGATATAGGCTACGTAGTTTTACTATAATTTATTCTTAATATATATTTACGTAGCAACGGGCCGGCCCACATTGTCCAGCGGCCTACCGGGAAAACGCCCGGTACGCCAGATGGCCAGTCCGCCCCTGTATTTCAGGTTATGAAATACACTTCCTCTCAATGTACCCTTTTTCACAAAGGCAGTGCTGGTGCTGGTTCAGAGCCAGAGTCTAGTTTCAAATCGGTTCTTTGTCTTTCCACACCCAAAGCACCAGCTTCAAACCAGGAAAAGTGGTTCTTAAGTAGCACCAAAACATTGCTTGTCTAGAAGTAAGAACTGCTTGCGTCAGGGGCTGGGGGCGGGGTTACCGTGACCAACAAGACCAACACAAACTTGTGACCGTCATTTTTGAAATAGCAGCTAATGGAGCTAATAGCTGCTCGATTGTAATCTCCGTCTATACAAACGGCGAGCTGCATGAATGCGTTGTATTCGCTGTGTTTTGATGCCGAAGTAGGATCGTAAAGCCATGAGCATCAATAGTAACTAGGGGTGTAACGGTACACAAAACTGACGGTTCGGTACGTACCTCGGTTTTGAAGTCATGGTTCGGTACGGATTCGGTACAGCAGTTTTACAAAATTGCTTTTTATAAATTTTTATTCAACAGTGGTTTACTTAAAAAAATGTTTTGTCTGTCCTTAAATTAATTCAGTTATAACTAAAAGTTTCTTAAAGATAATGCTGTAAACTATATCCTCAACATACCTTAAGATATTCATTTATATTTATTCTTTCTCAAGCGGCAGCACACGGCACTTGAAGTTGAACTGATACGCGCCTATCACGTCACATTAAAGAGCGTTAAAACGGCATTTATCCTTTGAATTTCGTGATAAAATGGACTGAATACTCAATATGTTCGTGTGGGAACTAGGATTGAAGTGTGTTCCGTGCTTTAAACAAGCCGACTGTTAACTGTTAAAGATTGCATTCATAACCTTTTAGTACACGCATGCACCAAACCGAGAGCCCTGTAGGCTACCGAAACGGTTCAATACGAATACGTGTACCGTTACACCCCTAATAGTAACGTAACATTAGCCATTGTTGATGGAAGGCTTGTTCAAGATGCATAGGCGCTGTGCAGACCGATCGGCGTATGATATCAAAGTACAACGAGAGCATACGATTCCTTATGCTTTTGATTCACTTATGCGGTATTTTGATATCATATGCTGATCGGTCTGCGCAGCGCCGATGCATCTCGAACAAGCCTTGTTTGTTTCAGTGTTTGTGTTTCCCACTGCCTCGCTAGAGTATTGTATTGATTAATAATACATGGTTAGCTAATCTGTGTGCTTTGTATATGTGCATTTCTGAAATACATAACGTGGACAAATCACTTTAAAATAATGTAGACGCATGCATTTTCTGTGAAGCTGCTTTGAAACGATATGTATTGTGAAAATTATAAGTGAATTGAATTGAATTGAAAGACAACCCGGTTCTTAAAAGGCTCGTCAGTCGAACCAACTCAGAACTGGCACTAGCTCTGAACTAGCACCCAGATCATTCTGGTGTCAATTGTAGAACAAAATTAAATAACAGGAACATCTTGTGAAATACAACGATTTTAACCTTGTTACATTGATTGCTGAAAGATAGACCACTTCAACATGACATCCTCAATTTGCTTTGCCATGCTGGGCCAAAACATCACATCTCTTGCTCTCTTGTGATTCATGAATTCTTTTTAGCATGTCTGCTCTCAAGCTTTGTGGAACTACAATTCTCCAGTTCTTGAAGAGTCACCCATCAGAACAGGTGAGTTCTTCTCTGTAAGTCCAGTACTTTCCTATGTCTGCTGAAACTTGTCTGATGTCTGCAGGCCATCCTGACTGAACTACCTCCACAACTTGCAACTCTTCATCTTCTGCTGTTTCTGTTCTGAATGTATTCTGCAGACAAACTGACAAAAGTTCAAAGTTCAAAGTATGAACTTGTAACTCATCTTTCTTTCTTTTTTTTAACTTTCTTTTTAGAATTATTTTTACAGAACATCCCCCAACATTCAAGCCCCTTCCATCTGAGAAGAAAAAGGCGTGAAGAAAAATAAATAAATAAAATTAAAACAAATAAAATAATAATAATAATGTAAATAAATAAAGTAATAATAAAGTCAAATAAAAATACTGTCATCAATGCATTTTCTTTGCGGAGGACACTTTTGTACAAAAGGTAACAGGAGCAGGTTACATTTATGTTACATTAGCTTATTTACTTATTTATACTACAATTTACTAAATACAATGTAATACTTATATTACAAAAAATATATCCATCTTTAATTGTAGGCATGCAGTAATTTTTTCCTGTTTTTTTCCAGACCTGTTTTCCAGAGGTTCTTCTTCCTTCCAATGCACCGTTATAATTTTCTCCGGGCAATCCCAAAAAATGTGCATATGATCTATTTTACCACATTTTCTCCAACACAACGCCACAGATGGTTCTTTCACATATGCAGAGATCACATGAGGTGTGTTGAAATATCACATTTTTACTTTCCAGTCAAAGTAACTCATCTTTCATGAGTGGTTCCTTTTGTTCTTGTAGGTAGGCTCGACTCAGAGTGTCTGCCATGTACAGCTCCTTTCCAGGCTTGTAGCTGACACGTAAATCATAGAGCTGCAATCTCATCAGCATTCTCTGGAGTCTTTAAGGAGCTTTTTGGAGAGACTTTTTAAACACGGTCTCCAAGGGCTTATGAACAGTCTCCACTTGTACTGTTTTACCATAGACATACTGAAGAAACTTCTTGCAGCCAGACAATCGCCAAGAGCTCTTTTTTCTATTTGTGCATATCTTTCCTGACACTCAGTAAGAGACCTTGAGCCGAATGCCACCGAATGCCAACATTGCTCCCAGACCTACAGCACTTGCGTCCACTGACAGCATTATCTCTCTGTTGTACTTTAAAGTACTGTAAAGTACTTTAACACTGGGGCGTTGCTCACAACAAGTGACTTCAGTCTTTCAAAGCTCTTATGTTGTTCTGACTCCAAATGCCATGCTACATCTCCCTCTAGCATTTCAGCTTTGTCCTCTGGCTCTGGCATGTTCTGTATTGCTCTGATTTCATTGATCGTTGTTCAATGTCTTCACCCCACACCAGAATATCATCCAGTTTACGACTCCATCTAAGCCTTCTAGTCTTTGTGCAAAGCATTTTTGAAACACCTCTGGAGCTGACACTATGCCAAATGGAAGTCTCAAAAATCGGTATCTCCCAAAAGAAGTATTAAAAGTACATAGTTTGGAGCTCTCTTCATCCAGCTGTACTTGCCAAAACCCATGATTGGCATCAAGCACTGAGAATACTTTGACATTTGGCATCTCAGCTACTATTTCTTTGATTTTTCACAATGGGTATTGTTCTCTCTTTATGGCTTTGTTAAGAACTTGTGGATCGATGCAGATCCAGAGTTTCTCTGGCTTATACTATTAACCCAATCAGTGGGCTCGGTTTGCTCCACTATAACTCCAAGATCTTCCATTCGTGTCAGTTCCATTTTGACCTTGTCCTTTAATGCTATTGGCACTTTCCGTGGTGCGTGAATGACTGGAGCAACATCTGGGTTGAGCTGTATATGGTGCAGTTCTGGTACACATCCTAAACCAGTAAACACATCTTGGTATTCACTCAGAATGTCAGTTTGGTCTTTGTTCTCTACTTTTACACTCATTTAATCAGTCCAAGTTTTGAGCATGCTTCTCTTCCCAGAATTGCTGATGAATCTTCATCTACAACTTTGTAACCACATTTAAGCCTTACTTTACCCTTTGTCTCCATCGTGTGGCCAGAATATGTAACTAATGAGCAGTTTGACTTCTTCTGGGGTGTTTTCTTGTTAGAGGCTTTCTCAAAGTCTTTAAAGGACAATACGTTGCACTCTGGTCCTGTCTCTAGCTTAAAGGTAAGTATGCAGTTCTTTATTCTGAATTCTTGAGTCCATTTCTTGTCTTCACTTTCCATGGTAGAGACTTTATTCATTTGTGTCAGCCATTTGCTAGCTGTTTGCTCACTTCATTCAATTTGGATTATCCCTAAAAACAATTCAGCATCTTCTTGTTGTTCTATCTCATGGACTTTTTTGTCTAATCTTCCAGGTTTGCCTTTTTGTTTTGGTGTTTTGCACATGCGGCTAAAATGGTTCTTCCGCGAGCACTCATTACAAATTCTGCCGTATGCTGGACACTTCCTTGGCTCATGTACATAACCACATATCGTGCACTCTTACTTCTCTTTCCCCGTGTACTTGAAATTCGTATGTCTTACAGTTGCCTTTCTCTTCGTGATTTTGTTCACAGCCACTTCTGATATCTACAGCCTTTTCTAGGTTCAAATCCATTTCTCAGAGAAGCCTAGCTTTCACAGTGTGATTGTTAACACCACAGACAATGCAATCTTTAATCAAGTCTTTCGTCTTATTTTTCAAGTCAATCACGTATGCATAAATGCTTTCGTTCGGTGCTCTCGTGAAAAATATATGCCTCAGATACGTAATATTCTTTCTTGACTCACAGTAGGCTACTCTTTAAACTTCTCTTTGAGCACTTCAAAATCATCCACATCATCATCAAAGTCCATGGTATTAAATACCTTTATGGCATCATCTCCAGCCACATGAAGAAACACATTTCTTCACACATGTGAAATACACATGCACACAATTGTAGCTTGTTGTTGCAATTCTTGTGAAGCATATTGTTTGTGCATTGGTGAGGTGGTTTCCTCTTTATCATGTTCATGGTTGAGAATGTTGACACGCCAACATTATGGCGAGCGAAAAGTGACATTTCACAAACTTCCCAGAAGAAGGAGAAGGAGCAGTCTACCCTTCCGTCGCCGTCAGTCCGTCTGGCTTATAATTCGTTCTAACAGACTGTTCAAAAACGGTGAATTATGTAATCACCATTTCTCCATTATTCAGGCAATTGTAATTACAGTGTAAGTGGATTTTGATAAATAGTAAGATGGATTTTGTTGATCCTTATTTAATTTAATTCTTATAACAGCCTTAGTGTTTCGTGGTAAATAGTGTAATTACTTAAAAAGATGGTCAACAATATGTAACTTTACTTTATAAGAGGTGTGCCCTAAAAAGTGAGCATGCAATTTTGAGAACACCAAGGAAAGGGCACGTTCTTTAGTCTGTTTGGATACTTAAAACACAAGTTTGCACTGCCTGTTTGGTTTACCTGTTTAGCCTACACGTTAGTAGCATGCGTTTTGTCCGACTCATAGCGCGCGTCCTGGTAAAGAAAAAATATGTTATTGAAATATTGTAAAGTGGTCACATGAACACGAAAAACAATATGCAAAATCAAAATTGAATAGCTCCGTATAACGGATTGCGAAAAGTGCGTGCAACCTTCATTAGGGTTAGTAAAATAACGAAATTATAGTTAAGTAAAAAAAAATAATAATAATAATATGTAAAGACTGAAGGGATTGAAAATAATCAAAGATATTTGATATTTGAAATCCAACAAAGAAATTTGCTTTACTGTTGTCAACACATTTGCTTATCAGAAGGACCTGGAAGACAAAAGACAGGCCTGTAGGCCACATGGGGTCCCAATTTTACAGTGGGGGAAGTTTGGTCTGATTGGTCAGTTTGAATGTTATTTGTAAGTTTGGTCTGATTGGTCAGTTTAAAAGAATACATTTGGTTTCAGTCACATGGTCAAGGAATAGATAAAAGAGGATTGGAACTGTGGCTCTCTCTCTTTTTCCTCTGGCTCTTGAAGTCATCTGGGGCCTGATTTATAAATGTTGCGTACGCACAAAAGAAGGCGTACGCCACTCTCTACGCAATAATTAGTATTTATAAAAAGCAAACTTGACGGGAAAATGTGCGGTCCTTCACGCAAGCTCTGACCCAGGCGTACGCAAAAAAACGGGTGAAATGAGAAATGGCGACACCATCGGCAGATGGAAGAAACACGTGAAAGTGTGTGAAACTGTAGACCGTTGTGTAAAAGAAATAGCAATACTGCCTCTCATAAATAACTTGAAGACTTCACAAAGCAAGTATTACAATTAACAGCCTACACGAACACCCGTTTGATCGATCTGCAGTGTAAAACAAACAAAATCAAACGAAAGTTACAACAGAAATGCAAAAAAAAAAAAAAAGTTAAATATGTTCTGCAACAATATTGGCATGTTATGCAATTCATCCTCATAAATAATATGGTAAACAGAACGAAATAATGTAGCCTACAAAACTGATATTCTCGTCAATGTGTCCGTCTGGCGGAGCAGATATAGATGCAATTAGATAGACAGATAGATAGATAATTAGGGAGATATATAGATAAATAGATAGATAGATGTATTAATTGTCCACTGGGGAAAGTTGTTTTCATAGTAAAAATTTCTTCATCAGCTACGGAATCATGGTATTCATGCAAATGCCTTTAGTTTGTTTTATTTTCGATAAAATAACATATGACGTATGTCTCAACCATTCAGAAAGCTGCAAGAAATTACATTTGCACTGAACTATTTCCCATTTCCACGTAGATAATAGAGATAGGGATTAATAGGGATTCCCCAATAATTGCCGCCAGTCTCTCATCAAGAGGGGTCAGCTCCGGTGTCCCCTTTCCCCACCCGTGGCAGACACACTCTGGAGATGGAGCGCTAGACTCTTTTTTTTGCCTCGACTTTGATGTCCGACCATTTCTTTTTTTTTTTCTGGCCACGGTCCGAGGTTGTGAGGCTACAGCATTTACGGCGTCTGCAACATTTTGCACCTCAAGTGCCTTTTTGGCATTAGTAATGCCCACACTGTGCCCTCCAAAAAATATTTTTCTCCTCTTTTCCACCTCGCCAACGATAATTTCTACTTCACATTGAGTGAAGTTACGTTTTTTTGATTTCCTCTCTGTATTTGCCATGATTTCGCAATCGATGAATATTAACTTGTGGGCGTTTCACGGACTATTTATGGGCAACTATGGGTGTGACATGAAGCCGCAAAAGCTGCGCTACATTTAGAATTGATTGTGATTTATTAAGGAAAAACTGCATAGGATATGCGTGCGCACGGTTTTATAAATCCGAATATTTCTGTGCGTACGCACGTCCTATGTTTCATCCGTACGCCACTTCTGACGCAAATCCTACGCAAAGTTTTATAAATGAGACCCCTGGGCTTCTCTTCTTTGCTCTCCTCCTCTCTCTCATGCATCTTGTTGTTTAAACCACATTTGTAAAATTGACTCCTGGCAAATTGTTAAAAATAAATGTGTGAGAGGTGTTATAGGCAATATATGACATATTGTATCCAGATATGACAGCGCTACTGCAACAAGCATGGCCACAAATGAGTAGCAAGCCAACACCCAAACTGAAGGCTATTCCTCGCCTGGGATCGTGCAGAGCCTCTGAAGCCCTTTGAAGCGCTTTGAAACTGCATTGATTTGGACCTTCAACATTTTGGTTGCCATTGAAGTCTATGATATGGAGAAACATTTAAGAAACTTAAATTGTTTTTGACTGAAGAAAGAAAGAAAGAAAGAAAGAAAGAAAGAAAGAAAGAAAGAAAGAAAGAACATCTTGGATGAGATGGGGGTGAGTAAAATATCAGGAAATGATTATTTTGAAGTGAACTAATCCTTTAAAGGTAGGGTAGGTAAGAATGATCTAAAACACTTTTGTCCAATTTTTTTTAAACTTCCTTTATATGTCAATACATTATTAAAATGTAAGTACTCTGAAAAAGAGAGTATAAAAATCGAGTGTCTCTAGACTTTTTAATCTGCAATAAACACAGCTCATTATTTTCGTCCGGGAACAAAACAAGTGATTGGCTTGGGCGACTGTCACTCTCTTTCGCTACCATGGCTACCACCCCTTTTACATTTACATTTAGTCATTTAGCAGACGCTTTTAACCAAAGCGACTTACAAATGAGGGCAATAGAAGCAGCTAGAAGGGCAACAATATTGCAAGTGTTGTAACAAGTCTCAGTTAATCTAGCACAGAACAGATTTTTTTTTATTTTTTAAAATAAATTAGTCAGACAGAAAATGAATAGAATGATAAGTGCTATTCTTGATTGGTCAGGTGTTGCTGGAAAAGATGTGTCTTTAGATGTTTTTTGAAAATGGCTACAGACTCGGCCACACAAATTGAGATTGGCAAGTCATTCCACCAAGTGGGGGCGGTCCAGGAAAAGGTCCGTGAGAGCGATTTCATGCCTCTCTGGTATGGCACCACAAGGCGTCGTTCACTGGCAGAATGTAAGCTCCGGGAGGGTGTGTAAGTCTGAACAAGCGAGTTTAGGTATAAACTTTTGCTACAAGATCTGCCCACATGCGCGCACCCGTTTGATTTGAGGAGTTCAAGAGGCTGTATTTCTGCTGGACAGGTAATCTTTCATTTTGATTATACATTTTTTTGGTTTATGTTTTCATGAAGCATGTATCAGTAGCACACGTAGCTGCCTAATATAGCTAACATAACATTACTTAGCATAAAGTTCCAATGTTATACACTCAACGAGCCATTAGTAGAGATGATAAATACTCAATATGCTTAGCTCAAGTTGATCGCTGTCGTGTTGAATTTTGCACAATGTAACTTTAGATAACAAAATGTATGTGTAAAAGCTAGTACACCGCATCCAGGAACTTTTTTTTAGAACTAAGTCAGCTTTAGCTACTACCCTCTGTCTAAACTCTTTTACCATGTTCACCGGGAACTTTACCTGCACGTTTATTTCCGCCTTTGGTTTGTTTTTATATTCTCTACCTATGTTTACTGATGTTTTTATCTTGTATCTGTGTGTGTCGTAGACACTGTGTTGTGTGTGTATTTTAAACTTTACCAGTATCGGTATTCTAGCTTGATAGTGAGTACCAGTGATGCGCGGGTTGATCCAAAATGAGCGGGTGCCCGCGGCCACCCGCGGTTACCCGCGGTTACGAGTCATCCAAAAATATTTTTAATGATATTCGGGTCACGGTCGGTCGGATCGTCAATAAATCCTTATTTACCTTTTGAATGTTGAGCGTTATTAACTTTTGAATAAATGCTGACGCGGGACAAAATGCCCGATTTCCCAAAACGTTGAACTGAGCAATGCCATTGTACCATTTTAATAGGCTACTTTTAAACGCATTTAAAGTCAGTTTTATGTATTTTCTGAGAGGGGGCGGGATTTTTGTTGGGAAAGTCGGGGGAGAGACGCACACTTCGATTAGACTGGATAAACACATGCAGCATCTTAATTGTTAAGAAAATTAAACGAAATAAATGAATAAATCAAGCCTGTATTACATAACACTATATCACACAGCATTCAGAAAAATAACAGTTTGCGCTCCTAAGGGCTTTCACACTTTTCCAAATGTTTTCCAAATGTGGGCTGATGAATTCTTCAAGCCGGGTCGAAACATAAACATCGCGTTCATCAATAATATGCATCTGGAGCTGAAATGGAAAATGATGGGCCGCCTCAAGAACTTCCTGCTCTCGCTGCTGCACCTCTGAGCACACCACGTCAGGGCCTGAAACATTTTCTCAATGGCCCAATGAGCTACGATGAGCATTTACTACTTTTAAAAAATGCGGGTCAGGAAGCGGGTCGGGTACAATATTTTCTTCTTTTTTTTTTGCGGTCCGAGTTGCGGGCGGTTTAGTTGAAAACGTCGGTCGGGTGCGGGTTGTTTATACATTGACCCGCGCATCACTGGTGAGTACTAAAAGACATCTTATTTGTTTACATTCATAATGGCAGGGACGTCACTAGGATTGGAAGACAAGCGGGGCTTAGCCCCCAGGGTATTTGTAACTTGCGTTTGCAAAATCTTTGCACTCACATCTAGAGCTACACTAATGTCAAAAAACAGTCAAGAAACCAAGATGTTAACAAGTAAAACATGACAGACATATCCTCTTCTTCCATTTCTACTCTGTTAAAGAAAAGTTACTGTAATGTTAGCTTTTAGACACATCAAAGCTGCATGGGGGAATTAACTTAGGCCAGACTTTGCTCCTGATGAGTTACTATAATGACTTAAATGCTATCTGTCTGCTCATGTAAATGTATGATAAAGTAATAGCATACTATATCTAATTCCTCTCTATATAAGATAAATTGTCCACAGAATGCTATTTAATTACACAGAACCGCATGTATTCAACCCATTTTTGAGCTAAAATACAAATATATAGCTAAACCTAAATTGAGCTCAACCTAAGCTACAAATACCACAGCTCTGACACACACACACACACACACACACACACACACACACACACACACACACACACACACACACACGCACTCATCTGGACTGAAGCAGCAAACATTCAGTGTAAGAGTAAATTACATAACATTATTTAATATTTGAATCACAGCTTATAGTGTTTTGACATCGACAACCCAACTGCATTTTACCTCAAACTTGCGACTAGTTAACTTTCTAAAGTAGCAATCGCTTCTCGGGTCGACATTAACACACTGACAAAATTATATTCTGAATTAAAAATATTTTTATACCACTTTTTAATGTGTGATTGTGTAAAGGTGTTCACGAGATACCAACCTTTCGCGAACTTGCTTTCAACATCGAACACTCGTTCTCATGGAGACTGAAGGGAGGGGCTGTGTGTGTGTGTGTGTGTGTGTGTGTGTGTGTGTGTGTGTGTGTGTGTGTGTGTGTAGCGCGCGCGTGTATGAGAGAGACGCAGGGAAAGGAAATGCAGCTAAACGTTATTTGCTCTATGAAAGACATTGATAAAGACGAAAACTAAGGACATTTAATCTATAATTTTAGATTAGTTAGTTTTGCCGAACACATATTACAGATTTGGTTACTTATCGTTTTTTTTTTTTGTAATGCGTCGTTTTTATTTTTATTTCAGTTAACGACAACCCACCTAGTTTTCGTTTTTTCCTTCATTTTTGTTAACGATTAGGCCTATAACCTTGGTAACGACGAGACGAGATGAATCCTCCAGGCAGTAGCGCTCCGGTCTGCAACGCTCTGAAAGCTGCCACAGTTCACACCAACGCAGGAGCATCATCTTCATAGCACAACGTTCTTTGTACTTCTGTCCAACTTCCGACTTTTCGGTAATTTTTTTGTAGCTGGATATATATAATTTGTTGCGTCTAAATATGAATGAGGATACGGTTTTTGATAAATCAAATTGTTATTGTTGTTCTTATTATTATTTAGGGGGGCTTAGGAACATTTTGGGGTAGCTTCAGCCCCCCTAAAATAGGCCTAACGACGTCCCTGCATAATGGTAAAGTTATATTTTTTTTTGCATGTGATTCTGACATGATGTCACTACATGCACTTCTTCTCCGCTCGTCTCAGGTAAATAATGCGCCTTTCAGCTGACGGTCGGCGTGGCGCGTTCATGTGTTTTGGGGGCGTGGCTTTGTAAAGAGCCCCGAAGGGAGAAGGTGGAGTGAATGGAAATAATGAGCTGTCTTTAAAACCGTCGTGAGAGGTCTACAGACACTCAGTGTTTATACTTTCTTTTTCAGAGTACTTACATTTTAATTATGTATTGATATATAAAGAAAGTTTAAACAATATTTGGAATAAAAGTTATAATTTGGAAAAAAAGTTTTTTCACCAATTCTTACCTACCATACCTTTAATGTAAACATGGTGTGTCAATCAGTGACACTGAAACCACAAATATGTAAATAAGAACATTAACCCAGGGTTTATGAATGTACAGTGTGAAAGATCAGTTTAGGAATACCCAGAATTTATGGTTAAACCTGGGTAAATTACAAGCAGTGTGAAACGTGAAGCAAGATTACACAGGATTCCGTTAACCTGGGATTTAGAATGAGCCAGGGTGTGAAAAGCCCATTTCAAACAGGTGACCCCCACAATGTATTAAAAAGTGTGTGTGTGTGTGTGTGTGTTACATTATTGAACACGAAAGAATGCATTTTGAAGAATGCTAGTTAACCTGGCAGAATATAGGAAAAAAACTACTACGGAAGTCAATAACTACAGTCAACTTTTCATTTTTGTGTGAACTATCCCTTCAAGGCTCAGTAGCTCCCTCTTGTGGGATCTTTTGTCGCCCTCTTCACCTCTAGGTGGGGAACAAACATAAATGTACCATGAATTTATTAACATAACAAACGCATGCATGCGGGATTGTAGAGCATATCCCAAAACCGTATACCTGTATATACATCTGTTAGTGATGATGCAGTATTTTGTTATTCATTTAAAATTAATGTAAGTACATACTTTCGGTTCCTTAACCCATAAGAACCCGGACCAATTTATCCTTTTAGGAAAATTATGGGGCATATAGGGGAGACCGGGGATGGTTGTAACATTTTTTACCTTTCTGTCTATATCTTAGAGTACTTTTAAGCCAGTGTGTTCAAAATGGGATTTAAACTAGTTACAAGTGTCTGCTATTAAATTACATAGCTATTATTTTCTCAACACAAACAGAAAATGCATGGTTTAGTTTTAAACACGAGGAGTGAAATGTTACAATTCACCCCATAGCCTGGGTTAGTTGTAACATACCCTGGGGTGAGATGTAACATTATGATATCCACCGGGGTGATATGTAACACAATGAAATAAGGATTATGACAAAAAAAAATATTTTGAAAGCTTTTTATTCAACACTGACTGACAATATAACTGTCAGTCATCTCAGTCATAGTAATTGACCATAATAAATTGAACTTGAACACAAACATTGTGTGTAAGCACGTTTGTTACTGTAAGTCATAGTATTGGCCATAGTAAAATATTGAAATTGACCACTTGAACGTGTGTGTGTGTGTGTGTGTAAGGTGTTAGTCCCCATCTTTGTGTTAGACCCTCTTTCCACTGTGGTAGCCTACTCTTGGAAGTTCAGCTGAACCCTTCTCTTCTGTCATCCTCCTCTTTCTACAGAATCTGTACAAGGTTACATGGCAAATGCCATACAACTTTGCCACAGATCTTATAGACTTTCCCATTTCTTTTACACCATCTGATGCTCTCTTCAAAATCATGAGACACCCCTCTGTCTGTCCTTCTCTTCCAAGACCTAGGCATACTGAAATTCGAATAAAAAATAAATAGATTCAACAAAATTTTCTTGGGGTAGGTTGTAACATTTCATTATTGTTACAACTAACCCCGAGTCTTGTTGTTACAACTAACCCAGAGTCATGTAGCCATGAACTAGCTCACCTTACAGCTAACAGCTAAAACATTAGCACTAACAATTTGCATGAAAAATATCTACACAGACACACAATAAACATAATTTACATTTGATGAGTTTAACTACAAAGCAGAAATTCCCATAACAAAAATAAAAAAAGTAACTTTCTTAGCTCAAATTTTTTTTTTCTCACTAGCATCTGCTATGTCTGCCACAGAGCACTACTTTTTCACATGTGGAATAAGGACTAAACTGAGCATGTGCGAAGTGAATCAGGTGATTTGTAACTAGTTCCTGATTGGACAGATTGGAGTTGTTACAACTGACCCGTGTTACAACCATCCCCGGTCTCCCCTAAAACAGGCTTAATGGACCACTTGTTGTAACATGTTTCTGCAGTTGTTTTTGAAATACAACCCAAATACAACATATGTGACATTGGGCGTTTATGATACATTTTTTTATGTTACATATATGTCACATTGGGCATTTATTTCTCAGTTTAAAAAAAAAAAACATTTAATATTTTTTTTGCTAAATAGCAGTTTTTTTCAGTTTCTTTTCTTTTCCACAACATTTATCAAAATTATGCGTATTATTAAAAAATTATTAACAAAACATATCAAGCCATAGGCGGATCTTCCAACACTTATCCCCTGCTTGCTGATTTTAAGAATCATTGTTGTCAGTGAAATGTAGACATGCTAGTAGAGTCTGAAAACAGTTGCGTAACATTTTGTCAGCCACCATGGTATGTCATTTTGTCATTTTCCCAAGTATGCATGATTTCCTGGCATTTGGTGCAGATCATGCGCAGATCAATACCAATCAATATTTAAATTATATTAAACAGTGCTGTTAACATTTTTCTGAGTCCCAGATTTTATATAAAACATAGAGAAAATATATAACACAAAAAAAATTATTGAATCTGCTAAATTAATTGAGCAGCTCATTAATATTTGTCTTAAAATACATAACATCAAAATTCCACCAACTGTTGTAAGGCTAACAGCCCGATGTGACATATATGTCACCACAATATTTTCGTAACTTGTTTTATATCAATTTGTTTAAGAAATGTATTAAAATCAGGTTAAGTGCAATCTATGATAAGTTATTAAAATGTTAGAATTGTTGCATGGGTTGAAACATACCTTTAGTAACAAAAACAAGCGTATTAAAAAATTGCTCACACTGCAACATGTGCTAACCAGACAGGCCACCATTTTGGAAATGTTGCCATGGCAACAAAAAATGCACACATTGTCACATGACTGAACCTGGGTGTTCCTTAGATGTCACTTAGGGACTTCCTGAGTTGAAATTTAGGGATATTGCTTTAAAAAGACCTTTCCAGATAATCACCAGTGTTTGTGACACCTGTGTCACTGTGGGTTCTTATGGGACCAAAGAACAGCAGAGCAACAAACAAGCTTTATTCAGTGAAGTATAGCAATTGTGTATCATATTCGCTGGTCTTTGCTGTAGAATCTGAAGTGCAGAATCTGGACTCACTGAAACATGAAGTAGAAGAGCAGAGGAGAGAAGAGCAGGAGGAGGGTACCCTTAGACACTCCATCTAATCAAGACAATAAGGAACATTAATATTCATAAATACTACTACTACTAATAATAGTTATTAAAATGGCATGTTCATTGTTAATCAAAACTCTCCTAAAGCACTTGACTATAAGTTTCTCCTTTTTATGCTGTTCAAGTTTTACACTGTTTTTGACTACTCTTGATATTGTGCATCTTATGAAAAATCCCTTGTCTATTATTATTGTTTGAATTTAGGGCTGTGCGACATTGAAGAAAAATGTGATATGCAATACGATATTGCTTTAAGTGTGTAAAATCTATTTAAATTATAAACATTAATAATTTATTTAAAACATATTTAAAAACTGAGAATTATACCATTTATGTGTTTCACATTCTTTCTGGGAAAAGAAAGCATCGCTACAACTTCTGAAAGTGACCAGCAGTGTTTTAGCAAAAATGAATGTCTCAAATCTGACCATATAATTTGAACATCAATGTAAACAAACAAAAAATGTAATGACAATATTTAAATACCAAAAACTCTTTGCTTGACTTGGTAATATACAGTTATATCAACCTAAAACTTAACATCAAGAACATCCAGGTAAACAAAGACACCTGAACTAGGGGTGGACTATTTATCTTTGTTATTAAAAATAAGAACTAAAAACAGTAGTCTTTACATGAATTAAATACACTGATACATAATAAAGCTACAAAGGTTATTAAAAAGCTACAGCAATTTTGACATAACTGTGTGTGTATTTGACAGTTTGAGTGTGTAATGACAAGACACGCACGTTTCAGTGTGTGTGTCAGACAGCACGAGACTGCGTTTAATAACTCTTTTTAACATCAAGCAAGTCACATAAGTAACAGTCGTGTGCCCAGTCTATTGTCTGCTATATGCGTCAACCTAAAACATACACTTTTCACAATGTTGAAGTAGCCTATTAAAATTATTTAGATATTGCGTGCCATTGCGATATGCATATCGCCATATTTCGATATATTGTGCAGCCCTATTTGAATTATTTAATTATTTGTATTAATGTTTGTATCATGTCATCATTTTAACTTACCGTGGATAAAATCAAACAGTCAAATAAAGGCCAATACCTGCTGCATTGCAAAGGTCAGTGTCACAGCACTGGACAGACAGTGTCCCTTCATCTATCTTTTGGGTCCCTGGCTTACATTGCTCTGCACACGCTTGAGTTGTCATGGACATCTTAGTGGAACCTGCAAAAAAAGACATAAACTATATAATAGGATAATAAAACAAATCCAATTCAATTGCATTTATATGAAAAGATCAACAAGTATACTTTCTCTCCAGTGCTATAATTTTAGGTAAATTATTACAGCAGATTTCCACATCACACTGGACTTACCAACTGTTTGTTCCACTATACTGCTTGCACATTTTAAAAATCCAGCTGGACATGTCTCCACTTTTGCTTTACAGGAACCCGTCGAATTAGGCATGCACGAGTAACACCTGAGAGAATATCCTTAAAGACAGAGAGAGACATTGAGTTACCGCTCTACAGTATGTGTACCAAATAATACATTCAATACTTGCTGTTTTTTGTACCTCCAGTGAGAAAAACGAACAGAAGAACAACAGGCACTCGCAGATCCATCATGTGTCAGGAACGGGAGAAAAAACGTTTCCATTCCTTTTATGTCTGTTCAGAAATGGGTGGTTTTGTTGAGAAATCGTGTGAATTCCACAAGGCTAAATGACCTGCCATCAGCAAATTGTGACACAAAGCAGAATGAATTTCTGTGCAAAAGCCATCTGTCTTCCTCCTTTTTAGGCTTTTCTAAGAGTGTTTCCTGTTCTGCTCTGTGTTCACATATTGTAAATGTCACACACATGCACACAAATCTCTACACTCTAATAGAAATTGGTGCTATATGGCACTAAAAGTGGTTCTTGGCTCGTAATCATAGGGGAACCACTTTTGGTGCTATATAGCACCATATCTTAACAGGTTCTGTATATGGTAGTGGTGCGCAGCTATATAGCACCTCAGTCATAACCGCTAAAGATGCCACTGATGTCAACTTCCTGAACGAGCTAAATTACTTTTATGCTCGCTTTGAAAGAGACAATAGAGAAACTGCCACCAAGCTCAAACCCTCAGCTGACCACCCACCAATCACACTCTCCTCGACAGATGTTTGCAAGGCACTGAGCCGGATCAGCGTGCACAAGACTGCTGGACCAGACAACATCCCTGGTCGTGTTCTCAGGGCATGTGCGGAGCAGCTCGCTGGGGTTTTTACAGACATTTTCAACCTGTCTCTTGCCCAAGCAGCTGTACCAACATGCTTTAAACACACTTCCATTGTGCCAGTGCCAAAACACTCTAGCCCGAGGTGCCCTAATGACTGTAGCACTCACACCCATCGCTATGAAGTGCTTTGAGCGGCTGGTCCTGGAACACCTAAAAGACTCTCTACCATCCACATTGGACTCACACCAGTTTGCCTACCGCAGCAATAGGAGCACAGAGGATGCCGTTTCCATGGCACTGCACTCTGTGCTCACTCATCTGGAAAATAAGAACACTTACGCACGTATGCTGTTTGTTGACTTCAGCTCAGCATTCAACACTGTCATCCCAACCAAGTTAATAGCCAAACTTGGAGACCTGGGCATCAACACTTCAATGTGTAACTGGATTTTGGACTTCCTAACTGACAGACCCCAGAATGTTCGATCAGGACTCACCTGCTCCATATCCATCACTCTTAACACTGGTGTACCACAGGGATGTGTGCTAAGCCCGTTTCTCTACTCCCTCTTCACCTCCGACTGCAAGCGTGTGTATGGATCTAATTCCATCGTCAAGTTTGCGGACGACATTACGGTGATTGGTCTCATCAGCAACAACGATGAGACTGCCTATAGGGAGGAGATCCAGCACCTGGCCACATGGTGCACTGAAAATAACCTGCTCCTCAACACCACCAAAACGAAGGAGCTCATCGTGGACTTCAGGAAGGAGTCAAGAGGCACACACGACACCATCCACATCAATGGAATGGCTGTTGAACGTGTCTCCAGTTTCAAGTTCCGGGGGATCCACATCTCGGCGGACATGTCGTGGACGACCAACACCTCCAGCCTGGTCAAGAAGGCTCACCAGCGCCTCTTCTTCCTGAGGACACTGAGGAAGAATCAGTTCTCCTCGGCTATCCTGGTGAACTTCTATTGCTGCGCAATAGAAAGCATCCTGACCAACTTATGTGGCAGTGTGGTATGGGAGCAGCTCTGTTGCGAAGCGCAAGGCACTGCAGCGGGTGGTGAAAACTGCCCAGTGCATCACAGGGACTCCACTACCTGCCATCGAGCACATCCAGAAAAAATGCTATCTGCATCGAGCTCGCAGCATCCTCAAGGACTCCTCTCACCCAGTACACAGACTGTTTTCTCTCCTGCCCTCCGGCAGGCGTTTCAGGATCTACCGGACCAGGACCAGCAGACTAAAGAACAGCTTTTCCCCCAGAACTGTCTCTTTACTGAACTCAAACCCCTGCTGATCCATTTCCCTCATATACTGATAACTCTCCTCTCCTACCTCACATCTGCCTTCACTTTGTTATTTGCACTACCGACTGTTTATTACAGTAACAACTGTTTACTTATGTATCTTGCACTACCATACCTTAACTGGATTATGCTCATTTGCACTGCCGACTTTTATTTAAAGCACCAACTGTTTACATTTGCATTTTGCACCGTATTTCTAACTGTAATATGCAATCACTTTCCACTGCACTTTTACACTTTCTCGGATAGCTTCTGTCCATAATTTATTGCACTACCTTAATCCACTACTATATTCCGCATTTTAGTCTAACATATCATTGAATACCTCTATCTGTAAAATTCTGTTTATAGTAATAGCCATCTGTATATTATATTATATTCATAGGACATATTCACCTTTAAATTCTGTTTATAGTAATAGCCATCTGTATATCTATTCACTGTACATATTCACCTGTAAATTCTGTTTATAGTAATTACCATCTCTCTATTTATATATATTTATATATATTCAGTACATATCCATGTCCTGCACTTATGCAACCGTTGTACATCCTGCACTTGCTGCTATTGCACTTCTGGTTAGACCTAAACTGCATTTCGTTGCCTTGTACTTGTACTTGTGTAATGACAATAAAGTTGAATCTAATCTAATCTAAAGAACCGCCAAAGAACCACTGAAGCACCAAGATTTGGTGCTATACAGCACTTTAAGTGGTTCCCCTATGATTACGAGCCAAATAACCACTTTTAGTGCCATATAGCACCATCTTTTTAGAGTGTAACATTGAGGTTATCGTTTGAGATAAATCACTTTAACAAGAAATAATTTTCTTTGGTTAAATGCAAAGTTGAGTTTTTTTCTGGTGTAGGGGAGAGTGGCTATGTTGCTACATGGGGCAGTTGCAACAGGGCTTATTTCTCCATTATCTCCGAATGAGCTACAGGCAGCTGATATTCATATTACACATGCTCAGTTAGCCAATCTTACTTCCTGGAAGAAAGCAGCCACATGTGACCAATCCAATAAATTTCAAGTTAAAGTACATTTTGTTTGTCACAGTCTAAACTGTTTGAGTGAAGCATTGTAAAGTCATATTTAAATCAGTGTTTTCTTTGCATGTGTCAAAGCTATTGTGTCAAGCTAACAAAGTAACTTTCTGTCACATGTCTGTCTTGTCCTGTGCCGCACATGTGGTGGGTTTGTCATGTTTTGGTGTGATGTCTCCTGTTCCCTGCTCCTCTTCCTTGTTCCTGGTTTGTGTCTGTATTATGTTTGATTTTTCCACCTCGTGGGTTTTGTGTTTTACTATTATTTCGTTAAATAAATCCCTTTTCTTCTGCATTTGAGTCCTGGCCCCTTTTCCGCATACCGTTTGTGACACTTTCATCATGACTGTCTTACCCTATCACAACATTGATGTAACACCTTGTCATAACATAACAAAATTATACATTTATGTTCAGTATTAATAAAGAACCCCTTTTAATAGTCAGGTATCTCCCCTAGGGATGCACCGAATCCAGGAGTTCTTTTTGACTGTGTTCGTTTTCTTCGAAACCTAGGCTTGCACTACGCGCGCTCCGCTAGTCGAACGTAATGACGCCGCCGTTGATTATGGGAAGGTGTTTACTAGGTGGACCGTTCGAATGCAGTCGGCTTTCTCACATGTGAGAAAGTGAAAATGGAACTCATGGACAGAAAATGTGTTGTTTGGCAGTACTTTAAGTCAAAAGAAGGCGATTCAAGTCAAGCTACTTGTTCAATTTGCAATGCCGATTTGTCTTGTGGTGGCAAGGACCCTAAACTAGGGTGACCATATTTTGATTACCGAAAACCAGGACACTCGGCCCGGCAATGAGATGCTCAAAAGATACTCGGGGCCCTATTTTAACGATCTGAAACGCAAGTGTCAAAGCGCGAAGCGCAAGTAACTTTGTGGGCGGGTCTCGGCGCTGTTGCTCTTTTCCCGGCGGGATAAATGGCTCTTGCGCCCGGCGCAAATCTAAAATGGGTTGGTCTGAAGTAGCTTCATTATTCATAGGTGTGGTTTGGGTGTAACGTGAATAAACCAATCAGAGCGTCATCCAACATTCCCTGTAAAAGCAGGTGCGCAAGTTCCATTATGGATTGCTATTATTATGGCGTATTTACCAGGCGCACGCCAGGAGCGGTTCACAGCCGAGGAGACTGATGTTCTTGTAAGAGCAGTGAAAGTTGTGTTGTATGGGGATGGGAGAAACCCACCCAAAATAGCGTCGGTTAAACAGGCGTGGGAGGAAATAGCCACAATTGTTTCATCAGCTGGCATCCCCAGGACGTCGCACCAGTGCCGCAAGCGCTACAATGACATCAGAAGACGGGGAAAGTCCAAGCTTGCCAGCATCAATCGGGCACGCCGTGTAACGGGAGGTGGATCTGCCTCTACTCAGGACCTGACGCCAGCAGAGGACATCGCTGCGTCCACTCTCACCGATTTTTTTTCCTGGTTCTTGACGGACAAACCAATTTGTTAGATGTCCTTATATACATATATGTCTTGCCAGAAGTTGCCACTATTGGGCAAACAGGTCTGATCCTTAATTATTAGACAACAATTAGCCTGAATAATTTGTAAGCTAGATTTATGCCTATTTTTTCACATCTTCGTGGCACACCACAATGATTTCCGTCATCTCATGTGTTAATATTTTTTAGTGTAACAATTTATGATTTGCAAAAATAACTGTTGCATCTGTGTAGATTACATGAGCAAAGTGTATGCGCGTTGTGCACGCTATACATTATGGTCAAGCATGCGCCCTTAAAATAGCATAAGGAACAACGCGCAACGGGCCACTGACTTTAGACTAGGTTTTTTCTGGTCAGTGGCGCAATTGTTTAATGGAACAGCAAAATAGCACCAGGGATTGTTTGCGCCGGAACACGCCTCCTTTTTTGCGCTGAACCGCCCAGGTAGCGCAAGTTCATTCACTAGTTTAGCGACGTGCTTCTGTGGAGGGAAAAGCGCGCTTTGCGCGGGTGCAAAATAGGAATGACACATGCGTCGGTGTACAAAGTCAATTGCGCTGGGTGCAAGATAGGGCCCTCGAAGTTTACTCAAAGATTGAAATTAATTTCAATACATTTAAAGTATGCCCCCTCTGTATGGATAGAAAATTGTTATATTAGGGCCAGGACAGGGCTTGAAAACAGGACATGTCCTGGGAAAACAGGACGTTTGGTCACCCTACCCTAAACAATACACAACATCGCCGCTGTTAAAACATTTGCTTATGAAACATCTGAAAGAATACGAGTTGTGCATGAAGGAATCTACAGACAGCCGCCAAAATCCAGCAACTTCAGGTACGGCAAAGGAAGGACAGTCATCCTGGCATAATGTTGCCTATTCTTAATTAAAATTTAATTAAATTAAAACTGTTGTGGACGTTGTTTACCTCATTAATGTGTTTACTGTAATAATGGACTGAAGATGGGATGGGAAACTATTCGGTTTTGGATTAGGCAGAATCTTAACCAGTGGATTCGGTGCATCCCTAATCTCCCCTTTTTATTTAATTATGCCACACTAGAGGAAATGCACAACAGATAGAGGTTTCCGCCTGTTCTGATGTTAGCAGTAAACATGAAGCATAAAGGCAAGATAGGGGTACCCCGAATTTAGACAATCAGGCAGTTAGGGATCTATTTATCACCATTTAAAAAAAAATAATTTTTATTCTCTTTACAACTATTTTAATTATCCTTGTTTCTATTTTTAATTCTTATACATGGTATTTTTATTTATTATGCATATGTAATCACTATTTTAATTCATTTTCTTTGTAAAGCACTTTGAATTCCCATTGTGTATGAAATGTGCAATATAAATAAACTTGCCTTGCCTTGCCGCCATACACAACGGTTCCCTTACACTGTAAAACATTTTTGGGGGGGGAATTGAGGCAAAAGCCATTTGCCACATAACCTTGCAAGAATACATAAGAACATTATCCAACATTCACTTAAACACACGGTTACAACATTCACTTACACACAGTTTCATTTCAGGGAGTTGATTTTAATTTTTAAAAAAAAATTGTTGTTCGTAATAAAACCTGTTGGTTACTTGAAAATGTTTAACTTAGGGAAGACCCTGCCTGTTGAAAATTATTTTAGAGAATGGTTTTATTACATTTTAATGAATGCAGGGGAATACAACTTCCCCTGTTGTATTACAATTTTGGCTTTCAGTCTCTGAGAAACTCAAGGAAATGCTAAATGTGTTGCAACAGTCCCCACTCTCCCCCTATAAAATAGATGATCTGCTGCCACCTGCTGGGTAAACTATGTTGCAATTAACATACATTTATCAATGTTTTACAATTCTCCTACTCACTCTCTTATTTACTTTGCACGAATATGCAACGGAAAACTGTTGATTGAATCTTTCAGCGATCAACATGAGCAAATTCAGCACAAGTGAATCGATCATCTCTCCTACATAACTGCTAGTTATACAGCATGAAAACAGTCGCTGGTGGTGTGAATGGGCTGTTGTCACTAAGACGATCGCGTCAGCACCCAGCTTCAGACATGCCCTCCTATAGCATTTAATTTTTTGCACTTCAAGGCTACCCTGGAGAAGAAAAAGGAGCAGTCTACCCTTCCGTCGCCGCAGTCCGTGATGGTTTTTGAATGGGATTGTTAAGGACTAGACGTTTTTAGTTATTTCTCAACAAGTGGCAATCGCACATTAATAATTGGAAGTTTGTTTTATGTTTGATAACTTGTGTTTAGCTGTTACAATTGGTGTTGAAGTGAAGCACAGTAAATTAAACATTTTCAGACCATTAAAGGCCTTGTTTTTTTTTTTTGCTTGGACACTACAAAAAGAGAATCCAGCATTGCCCTTTTATAAAATGAGACCATGAGGTATATATGTCAAGTTATTTTTATCAACCTAGCCCATAATTTATTTAAAAATATTAAGTTTTATCTCACGACATTAAATAACAATTCAAGACTATAATTCAAACTACTTCACTTAGTGTTCTTATATGACTTTCAGTTCAACATACTACTCTGTGTCTCGACATCAAATGAGGGAAAACCATAGTTTCACTGGCATTTATGTGTTTATGGGGACCTACAAACTCTAGACCTTAGGTGTCCCATATTAGGCAGCGTCCCACTTTAGGGCAAATCACCCTACTTGACTTATACTGATATAAGAATATTTACACTGGCCCCCCAGATGGTCCTAACCTTACTGACTGGATTGGGTTATTAAGTGTGTAAAGTCTGATCCAATGAGAAGAAGGGGTTGGACACATTTGATCTCTAGCAAGGGCAATTTTCTCAGGTATCTGCATTTGCGCTGCAGTCTTTCTACATGGTATGTGTGCTCCGCTAGCCCAAACTGAGCTGTAGTGAAAGCCCCACCGATCTTATAAACTCTCTAAGGTTGGCTGGATGGTGAAGGACACAGATGAACCTTGTATCACTCTTTGGTCTTGTTGCACCGTCCTTAGTGTAGTCCCTCTCTGAGGGAGCCTGGAGTTTTAACTTCACTGCTGCCTCCTGGGGGAGAATGGTTCGCTCAGATCCATCATCTAGGATAGAGTAAGTTTCCATGGTATGACTGCCATTACGCAGAAGAACTTGGATTTCTCTCCTTTGGACTGTTCTCCTTTTTTGGTGCTTACATCATGAAGAGCATTCAGATGTTTGCGTTTGCAAGTGCCAAAGTTGACTCATAGACAACACTGTGCTGTTAGGTGACTGCGGCCACATCTCGAACAGCGGCTGTTGTTTATTACCCACTGTTTCTGCTGCTATTTAGTGAGATGATAGAAGTTCATCAGTCATCAAGATTTTGCATGTCATTACAGCAGTAAGGACAGTACAGTCTGGACTTCTCAAGTAACAGTGAAGGGGGCTTTGTTGCAGAATGTGCTTCGGAAATAGTAGTTTGGGTAGAGCCCAAGAGCACAGTCACTGACCTGTTTCCTCCTTTACAGTCTTTCCTGTGGCCTCTTTGCCTTTTAGCTGCCTCTTTACTAGTCTCTATCCGATCAAACGAATCACCACCTTCCTGGATCTGTAGCTCATACTCCAACCACTCTGCGAAGTCCAAATAGGAGGGAACTCCTCTCTTTAACAGAAGAAGATATCGCCTAAAGTTGACTCTGATGTCCTGGGCCATTTTACTAGCCTGGCTCCGCCCTCCTACGTACTTCCGCTCAATTTTAATTTTCCTTCAGTTTTCTCCGAACAAATTTTTACCGGTCCAATCAGCGGACAGAGGGAGTGGCCTGGAATGATGCCGTTGATATCATGCGCTAGTTTGAGTTGTAGTTCTATAATGGCGGCAAAGATGGCGGCAAAGGAGAAAGATGCGAGCAAAGCCATTCATTCCGTTGTGGCACCGCTGCCGAATATCCAGAAGTTAAAGCCGGAGCAAGATCAATCTTTGCTGAGTTTTGTTGGTGGTCATGATGTTGTGGCCCTCCTCCCCACAGGGTTCGGGAAAAGTTAGATTTTTCCAGATCGCTCCGTTAGTGGTGAAGGAGTTGGCTGAAGCCCTATTCAGATGGTAATTGTTTCTTGTGGGGTCGGAAGGTATTGTAATCATTGACAGGGGCAAGTCAGTGATTTTATTGCCGTCCGTCTTCCACCACTCGCGTAAAAATCCCTTGCCGATTTACCTACTGTTTTAGACAAACACCAAGGTCCTGTGGTCATTTAATTGCTGTCCAAATCCACATCTCTGAGTTTTCAAGAATATATCACTTCAAAATTCACTGTTTATATCCTTTTTGACCACTGCAGAGCATCGTGCGGTTGCGCTTCGCTGTAATTTAGATGCATTTCTAGACTTGTAATTCTTTAAATGCTGGCAAGTATTTACAAGAGTAATATATTTCATCACTGCTCAAAAAATAGAAAGAAGAAAAGCACGTAAACATTTGAATTGGGACGTTATTTATGGCAGCATTTATTCTTATCATGCCAAGCATATGACATTTTATTTACACCATACAATCATGTTAGGGACCACGTGAGCAGTGTGTTCCCGATCACAAAACTCTCCCCTCCACTGTGAATAAATCACAATCCGAATGCACAGTTATTTTCACGGACTTCCATGTGAGAAACAGAGGCGAACGGCGCATGACATACGTCACGACCAAACGTTAGCGATTGGTTATGGCAGATCCAGAGTGGCTCTGGGCAGATCCAATAGTTTTAAACGTACCCGCCTTCAAGGAAGTAAACGCTTGTCAATGGAGAGTGGCCAGACTCTCTGTACAAATAAAATGTACAAGAGTCTGGTAAGACCAGGCTGGCATTTTACTGCTTAGTCTGGCCATATGCGTATTGTTATTGTATATTGTTATGATCCCAGTCTGTGTTCCCCAGTTTTGTCTGTTCCTGGACTCTTACATAATTTCCTGTCTTGCACCATGTTTTGTAGTTCTTTGTAGTTGTTCATTTTGATCAGTCTCCCCAGGTATTTCTTATTATCCACGCCCCTTTGTTATCTTGTTAAGCTTCCCTGCCTGTGTGTATATATAATGCTTGTGGTTCACTTGTATTTTGTCAGTCGCTGTTTATGCTCTCGTTCCGTGTTTCCTAGTTTCTATTCTGGATTATTAAACTAATCAGCAATCATGATTACAATACCAATCGTTATTAAAATACCTGTATTTTCATTACATTTTTTATTTATTACTAATATTTGGCAGAGGAACTGTAAGACCGCTTAATTCGCTCCAAGGATCGGTAGCGAACCGCGGTGAAGGTCGCATGCACGTTCAGTGTTTCAGCTGGGCAAAATGGATTTAATTATAATGTTCTTTATCTGACTCCATTTATCATAGTTGTCGAATTTAGAAGAGAATGCCAAATGGTTGTTTGGTAATTTATATTTGATAGTTAATCATACATTTAATCATTCCTTTTTTAACCCTATGTTGCAATTATACCGTTCCGTACTGGATATAGTTAATAATTGCAAAGTAATTCAGAAAGGATCAAAATTTAACAATTTATTAAAAATCAGGTAAATGTAAAATGTCAATTACATAATAGACAGAAATCTCTTTTAAAAGGAAACACATATTATTGTTATGGTTACACTTAAAATAGTTTCAAATGGAATAGTTTCAAATACATGTAAATGAGGGGACCCTAACGCCGGCCTTTATCGGTAAATTCGATATTACAAAACTGATACCCGAGTATGGGAAAATGCTTAAATATTGGGACAAATATTGGTAAACTGATATAACGGTCGATCTCTAATGTTGAGGACATTGTATTTCATGTCAAGCTTGAAATACAATTGCCGGAGTGAACTGCAATGCTAATAGATGTGCGCCGTGGAAAGAAGATCAGTGGCCAAGGTCAGGATTTTCGTTAAATAATACATTAATTTCTGTCTGCTTTACACCAAACCCTATCATATATCCCCAGAACACCTGGAATATACATCACATGTCGCATGGGACCATCCTGTGATGATTCACAGCATCTTTTTTAAAAGCTTGATGCTGGTCACTATTCACTGCCATTATATGGACGAGTGGAAGCTGGACATTTTGTAAAATTTCTCCTTTTGTTGTCCCATACTGCATTTGAACATCACCAGGGTGAGTATATGATTTAAATTTCGTTTTTTGAACTATTCCTTCTTCTTTTTTTTCTTTTTTTTTTTAAAGAAATACAATATTTGTTTTATTATTGCAGTTTTACTGGACTTCTTTACAGCATGACAAGAGCTGCTAAATTCAGTGCAGCAGGAAGTAGGAGAGCAGAGAACAGCAGAGGAACAGGAAGCTCTGGGTGACGCTCTGAGCCCTGTTACACATGTTCCCCTCACAACATGTCATGCTCTCAACATCTCTAACCGATGACGTGGCATCACACATGGATTTAGATGCACAGCCTTTTTTAACCAATGGCTGGTCCTCAAAAGTCCCTGATGAAAAATAAACAAACGTTGATTCAGTCTGGACATTGGTATTTGTGATCTGTATCAAATGTTTAAATAAGACCGTTTAAAAGATCATGACTTTAATCTTCTTCCTTTTCCTGAATCTCACCTGTTGCTGTAATGCAGCGATCTTCGTCCCCTGAACAGCTCAATGTGTTTGAGCAGCTCTTCCCATCACAATAGTAGCATTTCTTTCCATTCGGGACATTAGAGGGTTCTACAGTAAGAAAACAAGTATTATTTTATTTTCTGTACAAAAGATCAAATGAAACGACACTCCTTTTTCTACACTCCTTTTGCTTCATTCGATGCAGTTCCACACCCTGCTTTTTATTTTCTGATTGAATGTAATTTGGAATGTGCACATGATCATTGAAGTACAATACCTGGAGCATCTTGGACGTTACACTGGTCCGTGTTACAGCAGGAAATAGCCGTCCTTACAGTGCCAAAGTTTATGGACCCACTTTGACAGGCAGAAATACAACCTTTAACCTCCACTTTAGAAGTAATCTCACCTAAAAAATATGAATGATAGTGGAAATACCAATTTAACTGGAAAATTGATTTATAAATGTTAATATTTAAGGCCCGATACTAACAGCAAAGTTATTTTTCATTCTTTGCTTAGGGGTAAAACAAAGTTTGAAATACGTGAGCAATGATAAAGTTAGCAAACATCTGACGAGACGTCAGATCATCACACTGCTGAAAGTGACGGTTAGATGAATATATAAATATGTGCTTCAAGCTTTTCTCTCAATAATAAAATAAACACACCACAAAATCGAGAAAACAGCAAGCATTTTAAAGGGGTGATGAATTGAGAATTCAACTTTCCCTTGAGCTTTTGGTATATAAAAGGTCATGGTAATATAAGAATATCCTGTAAGTTTCAGAGCTGAAAACGTCCTTGTTAGTCAAAGAAAAGCTTTTATTGACACCAGGCTCAGCAAACGATCGATCTCAGAATGTGCCAGGCTATGATGTCAGAGTGTAGTGAAGCACCGCCTCAACAGAAGAAGAACAACGCCTGATTCTGTATCCCTGCTCACCGACTCGTGCCACTAACAGGACATAGAGCTAAACTGCATCGAATTTCTAAACATACCACATAAGCTTAATTCGGATTCCAATATTATGAATGCATGGATTAACTTTTTTGAATGAATATCCAGCTCACGTGGAGAAGACTTTGTGTTTGTTCCTTCATTTCTGATCACGGATTCGTTTGTAAACAAGCGACTGGATTTGCAGACAGGATGAGATTACATCAATGAATGAAGCAACACACTAATGTGAGTAAAACATGTTTTTTATATGTGAGATTATTGCATTGTTACAGATTGTTTGATGTAGATCTATTGATTGTGTACGTGTCTAACTTAACATACCTTAACACACGGTCAAAGGCTGGAGAATCCTTTATTTGTGGTTCTTGATGCGCGTTGTTCACTCTCTTGACTTGATATTTGAAGGAAAAATACAATCATGGAAGTTTTGATCATGCAGTCTGCAACGTACTGGCGCGCAATGCATGGTTCGCTCCTCCGATCGGGCCGGCCAAGTAATAAAAAAATAACATTTCAATCAATCACGGGTGGATGAGAGATAAATCATTGTGTTTGTTTGATAAAGACGTTTTGCGAGCCCTGTGGGACAAATTATTCCGTTTGCCGTTTTCCCACTGTCACACATCTGTCTGGTCTGTTTTAGCACATGTGGTGTTTTGGTTTATTTCTGTGTCATGTGTGCTCCTGTCTTCTGTCTGGACCCCACCCTTCTTGTTATCTGATTATTGGTTAATTTGCCCCACCTGTTGTCCCTCGTTAGGTCTACCTGCCTTTTTTGCCTACTATTTAATCTCCTTCCGTTTTCAGTCCTGTGCGGTTACATTGTCTCATGTTACGTCCTGATGTTTCCTGTTCCGACTTCTTGTTCCTGATCCTGTTTGTTTCTGTATTATGTTTGATTTTCCCCCTCGTGGGTGTTTTGTTTGTGTTTGTTTTATTTTTATTTAAATAAATATCAGTTTTCTGCATTTTGAGTCCTCACCCCTTTGTCCCATACCGGATCCGTGAAACCCGAATGCTTCAAAACAATCCCTCACGGTGTACTCAGGGGGAGCCGAAACTCATTAAATATGCAAATCTTATCCAATCCTAGCCGTCTTCATAAAATCGTGCAGGAGAGAGCCTCAAAACCAGGGTAGAAAATAGCCTATTACTCGGCTCATATCTGACCTCGACCGACAGAACAGGAGAAATTAACCAGAAAAGATTTTCACGTGAAAGAAGGCGGAGGCTCCTCGCACGCCTATCTATTTCATAGTCACCACGGACCACTGGTAGTACAAAGATGTTTCTGGAGTTTCCGGAAAGTTCTCTTTGGCAAGCTGTTTCTCACTCCCAAAACAAACTCCAAAAGATCTTCGTTTTGGCCTTACATTACATCGTTTTGACCCGACATTACATCATTTCGTTCTTCATTTTCATGGCCTTTAGCACCTTTGTATTTCAATGTTTTAAATACAAATCATAACAATCTGAGAGAAAACATATTTAATAATATATGTCGAATATTTTGTGATTAAAATCAGAAAAAGGCATTCATTCTGTCACACCTCTAGTAAATAATAGCAGCAGTCAAATATAACTGTACATTTCAAACATATTGGACTTACCATCTTGTGTCACTATTGTGTAACTCTCGCACTGAGAAGATCCAATGGGACATGTTTTTACCGTTTGATTTGCACAAGAACTCGTTGAACTCATGCAGTCATAACACCTGAGAGAGTGTCCTTTAGTAATAAAACAGAGACAGTGAGAGAAAGAACATCTAATGATCTGTATTTGTACTCAAGAACATCACAAACATTATTTGTCTTTGTACCTGCAGTGAAAAGAATGAAGAGAAGAAAAACTGAGATTTGCAGATCCATCTTTGTTCAGGAGGTGAATGAAGTAATATGCCTGTTTCATCACTCATTTTATAGCTTAACAGAAGGGGAGGGCCTTCATGAGAAAATCAAAGTTTTCTAGATATTTTTTGAAACACGAACTTCAGCTTACAAAATTGACTTGCCAGTTAAAGATAAAGGAAGGTTTGATAAGGAATTGCAAGAAATGTATAGATCAACTTAAACTCACCTTCTTAAAGTGACAGTTCATCCAAAAATGAAAATTCTGTAATATTCTATTCACCCTCATGTCGTTCAAAACCTTTTCTTTCTTCTGTAGAACACAGAAATATCTTATTTTGTTCTGCAGAATAAAATTCAATTTAATTAGAAAGACTTTAGGGACTACCATTCAGTGAGGAGGACGCAAAGTTATTGAGAAGCCAGGAAACAAGCTTAAACAATAAAGTTTTACAATAGCTGCAATTCAGTATATGACCTACACCTACACACTGGACGGGACATGATACATCCCATTTAAACAGAACCACACGTTTCATTTACTCTGAAATCCTTAACGATCAGACCTTAGACATTGTTAAAGACAAATTCTTTAATGACCCTAGAACACATCAGAGTGATTTTAATTTTGATCACATTCTCAAGCACATGACGAAAAAAATATTTTCTCTCGAGGAGTGCACACACACCTCAAGAGAAAATCATATATATATATATATATATATATATATATATATATATATATATACATATATACATATATATATATGTATGATTTTCTCTCTGTGTGTGTAGGTCTGAAGAGTGTGCTTGTGATCAAACTCACTCTGATGTGTTCTAGGGTCATTAAAGAATTTGTCTTTAACAAAGTCTAAGGTCTGATCGTTAAAGTGTAACTAAACCCTAAAAGAAAGTTTTTTTAGTTAATGATCTACAAGACTGGGGCTTTATTAGTGCTGTCACGGGGTGAGGAATCACACGACAAGGCAGGCTGAGTGCAAAAGGCCCCGGAGGGTGGATTTTATTTACAGTGCACGTGAAAAGGTGAAAACAGTCAGTGAGCCGGTGCGTGATGGCTGGTGATCCTTGTGCTCGGTGGTGCTCAATCCTCGTGAAAGTGGGTGTCCAAACGTGCTCTAGTGAAGTGGGCTGTCGGTCACTCGCTGCTTTCTGGGGGAGAACAACAAAGAGAGGTTAGTCCAGCAGTGCATTCAGCTCGAGACCAGAGTCTGTCTGTCTGCTCATCCGTTGCTGCTTATATGCCTCCGGGCTGATGAGGTGCAGCTGTGACCGATCAGCCCATGGTGATGACGTGCAGGTGTGTTGTTGCCAGGGCGACGCTGATTCCTCTGGGTGGACTCGTCACAGTGCTCTTCATTGATTCGAGTAAATGTTTTGACATTTGGGTAAAGTGTTAAACGTCTTAGAGTTGAGTGGTGGCTACTGCAGTTGAATTTTCCTATTGGACATTGTTTGCCATCATGATGTATGTTGGCTCTTGCACTACCCACGCCCCTGGCACGAGCTCACCACGCCCTAAGAAATGTTTTCCCGTATTGATCACATGAGAACGGCTTCACTCCAGTATGAACTCCCATGTTACATAAAGTAGAAACATTATGAATGAAACTCACTTGACACTTGCTATCAACATTCTAATGAAGAAAATACGGTTAAATAATGCAGTTGTCAGTACACGTCAGGCTTTTCTTGCGCCCGTCATGTGTACAGATACTTTTCATACATGAGACGCGCTTTCAAAACCCAACACGCAAGTGGTTGCCGTGGTAACGAACAACAATACCGTAACGTGCTGGCGTATAGTCTAACTTTTATTTGAAAATCTGTTTATAATAGGCTATAAGGTTTGAACTTATTGGTCCTGCGCTGCCTATTGATTCAGTTAATTTGAATAAAAATACATTGCATGTATCTGATCTATTTTTAGTGTCATTCAGAATATTTGACTGTTCATAGATTAGGTCAGTGGTCCGGCTGGTCCCATTCTCTCTTATGCTGCTGCTTCGCTAGTATCGTCGGCATCGGGAGTTAACGCAGTTAATGTTTATATTTTTTAATATATTTTAAATATAAACATTTAAAATGGCTGTCATAAAAACTTGCCAGATTTATTCTTACATGCATTAAATATTGAAGAACATTAAAAATGATAATGAATAGCCTTATAATAATGGCTAATATGGTGCATATATTTAGCAATATGCTCCTCTCTAGAGTTAATATTTAGCTGACTAATGAGTTCATGGACACTGGATATGGTTTTTCTGAGGTAAATGTGACGTTACAATGTCTTTCCGCAGTTGAAACACTGAGCGATTCCATGTGACATGACACGGATTTCAGTAAGTTGTACTGCATATTTTAACACACTTTCAGATGCTCATTCATGTCAGTTTATTTTGCACTGCAACTGGTATTAAAGGAACACGCCAACTTTTTGGGACTTAAGCTTATTCACCGTATCCCCCAGAGTTATAGATAAGTCCATACATACCATTCTCATCTCTGTGCCATAACTCTGTCTGACGCACCCACCGCTAGCCTAGCTTAGCACAAAGACTGGAGGTTAACGGCTCCAGCTAGCCTACTGCTCAATAAGTGACAAAATAACGCCAACATTTTCCTATTTACATGTTGTGATGTGTATAGTTACATCGTGTACTAAGACCGACGGAAAATTAAAAGTTGCAATTTTCTAGACTGATATGGCTATGAACTATACTCTCATTCCTGCGTAATGATCAAAGAACTTTGCTGCAAATTATCATTTTTTTTTAAAGATGGGAGGAAACACCCAAGCCTTCTGCTATAATCATAATCAGTCACTCTTGCGCACAAGACTAAAGGTACTTACTCCTCCACAATTAACATGAAATCATTCATCGCGTTTGAGTTCAGCTGATGACTTAAGGCAGGGGTTCCCAAACTTTTCAGCCTATTACCCCCAAAGAAACGGTGCCAGTGACTCGCGACCCCCACTATCATTGGGGGTGGTTAAAGTCAGAGTTCGGCAAGCTACTCTGAAACTGTAGCTTTACAAGCTACAAGCTACTTGTAAATTAAAGTAGTTAAGTTATATTGAAGCTGCCCTTTTGAAAAAGTAGTTACCTACACTACAAGTTACTATCAAAAAGTGGCTAGCTACATTAAAACTACTTTTCTTTTTACAAATTACATTGTAACAAATAACTTGCTAATGAAGAATATAATATTTGGGGTTTCAAGCAAGATAATGCAATGTAATAATGATTTCAAAGAGTATGGGGTGAATTCAGGTTGATTGGGACACTTTTTCCCCAGTCATTTCAATGGCAAAAACTGTCAGAATTATTTGATTTTCTGATACACACAATACTCAAATATAGACTAAATCTCAAACTGGCTATCAAAGTGCAAAATGATTACACATTTAACATCACTGCAAGAACAAAATGTGTGCAACTTAAATTAAATATACAGGAGTCAGGATTAGTCTAAAAATGCATATTAAACTCACAGCACATGCAGTGATGGAGCATGCTTGTCTTGCTATCACCAGACCAAGCTCAATTTAAGATTGAACATTGGTCTGGGGAGTCTGCTCTGTATTTTCTACTGCACACGCGAGCATAAACGTGCATAAATTAAATGACTCTGTACGCAATTGGATAGTCCTTCAACCAATCAGACCACAAGAGGCGTGATCAATGGGCAACGACCCATCGCTTCTCTATCCGTCATCGTGATAATCCCTCCAATAGCGGGCCAGGTGGATAAGCCAGTCTGTGATTGGTTCCCGCAAAAGTGTAAAATAAGCAGTAGAAATGAATGTACGAGTTTCCAGACTGAGTTGCCGGGCGAAATCAAATCACTGGCAGATCAGGCTGGGTTTACCCAGTCTAGGAGCGTGCAGCATTTTGAACAGAACCGCTCTGGTGCGTTTCCCAAAAGCATTGTTAGCCAACTAGTGCCATCGTTATCAACATAGTTCAATGAGTGTTTCCAGAAAATGGAAGCTTCAGGTTAAGTTCTGCCAGGAAGACTTAATCACTTCGTCACTTATTAACTTCATCTCTATCCAATCACGTCTTCATATTTTCTGTATAAAGGTCGTACTTACACATGTTTGAGTTCGCAGATGCCGATGCGACAACAATTGCTCGCATTCACTGCTAAACCATGTCCAACGATACTCCAATCGTATGCGATTACTCAGACTCCGATGACGAGTTAGTGCCGCCCTCTCCTCTTCCAACACAGCGCAGCGCTCGCCTCCAACGCCGCGACTCGCCATGGGTAACGTGGTCTATGGAGGATATGCACAGTACTCTGGAATCAGCCGGCATTCCTATCAGCCAAGGTCTGTCCAGAGAGGATCTTATTCTTCTCGCTCAAAATACTCTGGGTAATCCACCCGAGTCTGTCTCTGATATCGCGACTCCTTCAGTGTCAGGCCACTCAAAACAAGCCAGTAGAAAGAGAACAGCAAAGTCATCGTCACCTCATCCCGGTAAAAGAACTACACTGCAAGCTCGGCCACCAGTTCATTCGGATATCACTGAGCCCGACGGAGTTAACACTCAACTCCTCCAAGTGGTTCAAAGCCTCTCCCAAACCGTCAAACGCCTGGAATCAAGGATGTCAAAATTCGAACTCTCTGCGGCGATCTCCAATGGCCCGAATCAAGCCAATAACTTTGCCGTAAATCCTCAATTTTGTCCTCCTGCCAGCGGATTAAGTGATCCCCCGGGCTTCGCTTCTACTTCCTCAGCCCCGCTAGTTCTCCAACAACCAGCTCTGACATCATTTCAGGATGTTCCTGCCCCAACCGAAACTCCAGCCTTTAACCTTTCAACAGCAACTCCTGCCCAGACATTCGGCAGGCGTTTTGTCTCTCCAGCTGCTGCTACGGTATCTCCTTACATCAGAACTAAAATCATCCAAGGTAAGGACATAAACCTTGCTTCACTCCTGCTCCCCTCGCCTGCTGCTGACAGGAAGGTGGTTGACTGCGGTGACGTGGCAGTCTTGCTTAAAACGTCCGATCCTAGATTACAACGGAATCTCACATTCGCAGAATTCGTCATTGCTTTCAGCATATTCAGAGATATTCTGTGTCAGGCTTTCCCAGATCGAAGGGAAGAGCTGGATTTGTATCTAGCCATGATGGCGGACTTTAATCAACGATACGGAGGCACACTGTTCTACGAATATCATAAATCATTCTCCGCCAAATCAGCTTCCTTTATTTCGCTTTTCAACTCCAGACTAGACTGGTCTGTGACTGATACCGAACTGCTCGTTCGTCATTTCGGCGGTGCAAAAACGCTGACTTGTAACATTTGTAGCGCTCACGGACACACAGCGTCTTTCTGCCCCAAAGCATTCAACAAACAAGAGCCGTACGCTGTCCAAGGTGCTGATAACGTAAGGCTCCCACAAGACAACAAGAAACGCTACATCTCAGAAAACAGAGGCGCGATTATATGTAATAACTTTAATGAATCTGTCTGTTCTTTTCCTCATTGTAAATATGAACACATTTGCAGTTTCTGCAAGGATCCGCACCCGAAATCGGTCTGCCCATGCCGGTACAAACCTCAAACTCAAGGAAAAGCCCCAATTCGGAGGAAATTCTGAAGAGCCACCCTTCTACTCCAATTAATGTTCCTAATCTCTCTAGCTACCTCTCATCTCACCCCGATCCGACTTTTGTCGACTATCTAATCACCGGTCTGTCTCAAGGGTTTCGGGTGGGCATCCTTTCCAATCTCACCACCTCCTTCATAGCTAAAAATCTGCAATCAGCCATTTCTGAACCAGACGTGGTTTCTGAATTATTAGAGAAAGAGGTAAATAAAGGTTATGTCATTGGCCCTTTTGCTTCCCCTCCTTTTTCGCCTTTCCGCATTAATTCTATTGGCATCGCAACACGGAAATACTCCGGTAAAAAACGTCTGATCTTCGATATGTCTTCCCCTCATTCCGCCTACACAACGAGTGTGAACGAATGCATCCCTTTAGCCCCTTTCTCTCTACAGTACGCCTCGGTTGACAATGCTATTCATTTAATAAAGATAGCCGGGCAAGGTGCTTGGCTAGCTAAAGCCGATATAACAGATGCTTTTAAAACTATGCCAATCCATCCCTCCGACTGGCCACTTTTCGGCGTTAAATGGGATCCCAAATTCTATTTTGCCGTAAGGCTTACATTCGGGTGTAGAAGTAGCCCGCATATTTTTAATAGCCTTTCTGAAGCGATGTGCTGGATCTTGCTGAATGTCAGCAAGCTTCCCTTCGTTCTGCATTTGCTCGACGACTTTTTATTAATCGATTTTCCATCTCCCCAATCTTCTGTTCTAGACATACTCAAACATATCTTTAGTGATGTCGGCATTCCCCTCTCTGCCGAGAAAACCTTGGGACCCTCTACTTCTTTAGAATTTCTCGGGATTCATCTTGATTCTGTTCTAATGCAAGCTTCCCTTTCCCCCGAAAAGCTCGCAAGGATCAGGTTTTTTTTGGAATCTTTTCCCTCGGTCCTTTCTATATCAAAGCGCGATTTGCTCTCGCTACTCAGGCACTTAAATTTCGCCATGAGGATAATTCCTCAAGGCAGGGCTTTCATCTCACGGTTGTTAACTCTGGCCCATTCCGTGGAAAAGCTAAGCGATCAGATCCAACTAGATGAAGGCTGCTTGTCCGACATTCAATTCTGGAAAAGATTGCTTAACGATTGGAACGGCATTTCTTTTTTCTACAACGACGATTTTGAATCATCGCTCCAACTTAATTTATTCACCGACGCGGCCCCTTCCATCGGGTTCGGGGGATTCTTCCAAGGGCAGTGGTTCGCAGAAAAATGGCCTAACGATTTTCCTAAAACCGCATCAGACTCCGTTTCATCCGCGCTTTACGAGATATATCCTATAGCCGTAGCCAGCGTCATCTGGGGCCCAGAGTGGTCACGTAAACGTATCACGATGCTCTGCGATAACGAAGCCACAGTCGCCATTATTAATAAAGGCAGATCATCTTGTCATTCGATTATGCCTTTTCTGAGACGGTTAATTTGGCAATCTGTTATTTTTAACTTCATCATTAAAGCTGAACACATACCCGGCCACTGCAATGTTATTGCTGACGCACTCTCTCGGTTTCGTTTTCAGACGTTCAGGCAGCTGTGCCCTTCAGCCAACCAGGATCCTTTAACCTGCCCTCCCTTAGGAGACATAATACTAAATTAAATGAACTGCTCACGTCAGCTAGTCATTACATTTCTAAAGGAGTCGCTCCCTCTACACTTAAAGCCTACACGTCTGCATGGTCTGCTTTTCTAATGTTTTGCTTCTCCTTCCAAATTTCCGTTTTTCCTATTCTTATTTCGACCGTGTGCTCCTTTCTCGTCTTTAATTTCGAAAATCGCAATCTTAAAATCTCTTCTATTCGCAGACTTCTTGCCGGCATCAAATTCTACGCTAAATATTATAATCGTAATTTCCAAAGCCTTTTTTCCGACTCTTCTGTTCGATTACTACTTAAGGGGTTAGCTAAATCCTCCAGCAAAATAGCAGACAAACGCCTGCCTATTACCCTGCCTTTACTGCACAGATTAATGAATTCTGTACGCAATGGCCTTCTTTCCACTTACTTTAATATTCTTCTAGAGGCAGTGTTTTTATCTGCCTTCTACGGGTTTATGCGTCCAGGGGAATTCACTTCAGATACTAATAAATTCGATCCTGCCCGCGGCATTTCTTTTTCCGATCTACGCTTTGGACCCAAATTCTTCACACTCTTTCTTAAGAACTCCAAAACTGATGTTCAAGGTTCCGGCGTTACCCTAACGTTCTCAAAAATTAATAATAACTTCTGTCCCTTTACAGCTAAGGTGAAATTTCTTAAAATCCGGCCTATAACTTCCAAATACGCACCGCTATTTATATTACCTAACGGAGCACCCCTTTCCAAGGCTTGTTTCAGAACTCACTTAACCACTGTTATCAAAAGCTGCAGTCTATCCCCTTCTCTCTATACCGGCCATTCATTCAGGATCGGGGCAGCTACAACAGCTGCTGAACGAGGAATCTCTACATCAGCAATTAAGATCATGGGCAGATGGTCTTCCTCAGCATTTGAATCATACATCAGACCCGATTCAAAACCCATTCTCGAAGCTCAGCAAGCTCTTCAATAACAATCAGGTACATTCATGCAATTACTGGTGGTGGTTTTCGGCGGTAATGGCCTTGCCTAGACCACCTGTCTATGTCTGGCCTAACGTGGCTATATCTGTCGGTCTATCGAGGCCTGTCTATGTCTGGCCTAACGTGGCCATATCTGTCCGGTCTATCGAGGCCTGTCTATGTCTGGCCTAACGTGGCTATATCTGTCTGGTCTATCGAGGCCTGTCTATGTCTGGCCTAACGCGGCTATATCTGTCCGGTCTATCGAGGCCTGTCTATGTCTGGCCTAACGTGGCCATATCTGTCCGGTCTATCGAGGCCGTCTATGTTGGCCTAACGCGGCTATATCTGTTGGCCTATCGTGGCCTGTCCGTGTCTGGCCTAACGTGGCTATATCTATCCGGTCTATCGAGGCTGTCTATGTCTGGCCTAACGTGGCCATATCTGTCCGGTCTATCGAGGCCTAACGTGGCTTATCTGTCAGTCTATCGAGGCTTGTCTATGTCGGCCTTCTGTGGCTATATCTGTTGGCCTATCGAAGTCTGTCTATGTCTGGCCTAACGCGGCTATACCTGTTCAGTCTATCAAGGATCAGTCTATATCTGGCATATAAGGCTAAAGCAGTAGCGCAATTAAAAAAAAAAAAAAAAAAAAAAAAAACATATATATATATATATATATTAAATAAATAAATAAATAAAACCAATTTCATTAAACAGTCATGGTAACCCCTATTTTTCCTATCTTTCAGGAACCTCAGGATCCCGTCCGGCACGCATTCTTTTCGTCTACCATTTTGGGGGAAGGCTGGCCCCGTCTGGTGGATCTACAATCCACCTACTTTTGGGGGTCGGCTGCGCCCCTGCCTTCATCTTCAGGCAGGGATATGCTGATCCGCTACCCTCGGATTACTAACTATACGGATTACTAACTATGCCAAAACTTTATTATGCTTGCTGGGCTGTTAATAAATGTATGCTTCATTCATCATCCTATCTCTGAGTCTTTCTGGTAGAACCATTGTTCCAATGAACATTCGCAAACAGCTTCGCAAACTTGTGTGGTTGCAACGACAAATCTCGACCTGTGGTTAGAAGCATAGTTTCTTGTTCGCATGGCGTGTGGACTTAATAAATCCTTTTCTTGAGCAAAATAAGCAAGCTGATATTCAGTGCAATCCATATCTTTTATTTCGAATACATACAAATGTCATTTACATCTTTTAGTTTGTCAAGAGATTTAAAGTACTGTTTTTGAAGAGTGCACATGTATGCGTGCGTGCTCTAGTACGCAAGAACGAGCCTATGATTGAATCTGGAAATAAAGCAAAATAACAGAGAAAAATAAGAATTAGTCCTCAGGTGCCATGTCCATAATTTATAGCAAAAAAATCTAGCATGAATTCGGTCTCAAACTAATGAATTAAAAGCAGTTATTACTCGACCACCTGAATGACATCATTAACCAAAGTGGTTGAACGACAGATTTGCCACAATATGGTTTCGGGAAACAGACGTGACTAGCTAGTTGATTACTTCAACGATGCAATGTACTACGGTTGTGAGTAACGACGTTGCACAGGAAACGGACCCCAGAGTAGTCATGAGCTGCTCGCGTGAACAGTGCACGTACTTTGCTTGACTATTTATTTTAGTTTTGAATTGTTTAGTTTAAAAGTGGACATTTCAAGCTATCTATACACATATTTCTCATGTCTGTGAGGCAAGTAGCTGCTGAGATTTGGTTCATTTATGAGACACGCTCCAGTTCAAGTGCAAAAGTGATCGCTCAGGCGCCTCCATGTCACGATTATTGTCTGCTATATTTGCTTCTTATTTATTAAATCCAGGCAATCGGCTGATGAAACATTGATTAAAATTAAGATACAATTTATACAAAACGAAATTCACTTTAAAGAAAGGCGTCCTACAAAACAAAACTTAATGAAGCGGTAATTTTTGACCCTATGTCTTTTATGTTCTCGTCAGAACCCAAACGGAATCGCGCTACACCGCTACCTGCTAGATAGTAGTTAAGTAGTTAGTTACTGGAAAAGCTACACTGTTTTAAAAGTAACTGAGCTACTGACAAGCTACTGAAAATTTAGTTAAGCTAGTAGCATCGCTACTTGTAGCTCGCTACTGCCCAACACTGGTTAAAGTATACAAAGACGTGGCTCGCAATTGCGAACCGGTACTAACAGGCCTATCCAAACACGAGCATGATATATGCACTTACGCGCCGACTTAAATAACAAATGACATCAAAAGTTTAATCAAACATTTTGTGATTAAACTTGAATAAATATGACAACAACACATTTGAAAAATACTGTATGTATACATATCCTACACATTAAAAAGTCAAATAATTTTAAATGAGTATCACACAGCAGCAGTGTTGGGTAAGTTGCTCTAAAAAAGTATTTAATTACTAGTTACTAATTACATCTTTATTAGTGTAATTAGATTGCTGTACAAATTACTCTCTCCAAAAAGTATTTAATTACTTATTACTAATTACTTTCTAAATCCTATATCGACCGCGACTAGTTAAGTGATTCAAGGATAAACATGAAACGGCTCTTTTAATTCATTCAATAAATATAAAACTACATAAATGATTCTTATTAACTGACCAAAGTATTATAAATGTGAGAAGGATATAAAAACATGCATTTGAAAGTTAGACTTTACATTTTTATGTTAATTCCACTATTGTATTATATATAATTTTTCTCCACACCAAACTCGCTCATCCATGTCTTTATGGACCTTGTTTTGTCCACTGGTGCGCAGTCATGTTGCAGCAGGAAGGGGCCATCCCCAAACTGTTCCCACAAAGTTGGGAGCATGAAATTGTCCAAAATGTCTTGGTATGCTGAAGCATTAAAGGGATAGTTCACCCAAAAATTTAAATTCTGTCTTCATTTACTCACCCAAACCTGTATGAGTTTCTTTGTTCTGCTGAACACAAAAGAAGATATTTTGAAGAATGTTTGTAGCCAAGCAGAGAGAGCAACCATTGACTGTAAAAAAGTACTATGGTAGTCAATCTCTTCTTTTGTGTTTGGAACAACTTGGGGTGAGTAAATGATGACAGAATTTTCATTTTTGGGTGACTATCCCTTTAAGTGTTCCTTTCACTGGAAGAGCCAAGCCCTACCCCTGAAAAACAACCCCACACCATAATTCCCGCAAATTTTACACTTGGCACAATGCAGTCAGGCAAGTACTGTTCTCCTGGCAACCGCCAAACCCAGACTCGTCCATTGGATTGGAGAACACATCTCCTCTGCTCAATAGAGTCCAGTGGTGGCGTGCTTTACACCACTGCATCCGCCGCTTTGCATTGCAATCGGTGATGTATGCAGCTGCTCGGACATGGAAACCCATTCCATGAAGCTCTCTATGCACTGTTCTTCAGCTAATCTGAAGGCCACATGAAGTTTGGAAGTTTGTAGCTATTGCTTGCAGAAAGTTGGCGACTTCTGCGCACTGTGCACCTCATCATGCGCTGACTCCGCTCTGTGATTTTTACATGGCCTACCACTTCGTGGCTGAGTTGCTGTTGTTCCCAATTGCTCCCACTTTGTTATAATACCACTAACAGTTGACTGTGGAATATTTAGTTGTGAGGACATTTCACAAATTGACTTATTGCACAGGTGGCGGTATCAGATCAGATTTCCAGATATTGGACCACCGCTTCAGGCTCACTGTCGGACCACCATCATATATTAAAATTGCCTGATCATTAATAGAATAATATTGATTATTATTACAATATGAAGTAAGTGAAATAAGAAGTACATGAATGATCAAAACTTAAGGATGAGCAAAATGCCTGCAGATTGCCAAATCTGCCCTTTATAGACTAGCCTTTTATGTGGAAGGTCTCAACTATCAACCTTGCACAATTCTACTTTGATACATTTTGATTAGAGGTGTGCGATATATTGACAAAAATGACCTCGATATTTTCTGGGATTTTATCGATAATGATAGTTAAACAATATTTTTTCTAAGTGTGTTATTGTGCTGGTACCGGTTTAGGCCTGCCGTGGACCGCTGACTCCTAAAGTTTTCGATATTCTTCATATTCTGTATGATGGTCAGTCACAGCAATGAAATAAATTATTTTTTTCCAATACGTTTCAATTTTTTTTACCTTTTATGGGCATTTTGATTACCTTTTTATAATTTCATTTTTTAAACCTAATTGTTTGCATGCATCATCTTTTGAGTCAATATCATAATTTATTCAAATTTAATTATAATAATAAGACACAATAGGGCTGTTGTCAATCAAGATAAATAACACAATTCATCTTTGCATTGGAGAGGAAACACAGAAGCTGCATCTGAAGTGGCATTTAGATCATTTAGACTGTTTAATGAGCTCAGAGGTGACAAATGAATAACCTGCAGTTACAAATGCATAAATAATGTTTTGATGTCTTAAACATAAAACGTTGAATATTGATACTTGAAATGATTTAAAACATGAAAAGATACTTTAAAATATGAATTTAAAACCGCCAGTAGGTGGCAGCAAATCACAATTAATGAGTGAGTCATTCCTAATGTAGTAATTAAATATGTGTTTAGTTCTCACCAAAGCTCTCTCTATTTTGCTGTAGATCATTAAACCCTTACACTGCCTAAGAAGTCTGTCCAAAATTAGTTTTGTGAGGTGCCTTCATGAACAAACGCTGCCTTACAAGCGAGGCAAAGATTCAGCTTCCTAGGTTTTCGGACGCAGCCTTAGTCATCAAATCATTGATTCAATTGATTTATTCAAAAAGTTGATTAATCCAGTAAGGAAACACCTCCGTGTGTTGCTCAGAGACGCAATTACAGTGTTGTGGCTTTGTTTTGAACTATTTTAGTTGGTTTTAGTTTTAGTTAGCGAATCGCTCAGGCTGTTTTCCCTCATCAAAAGTGCGCACTGCGGGGGTCGATTGCTGTCTTTTCAAAGCTGCGGGGGTCAACTGCTTGCCTTTGAACCGGTATGTTTTTATTACCTTAGAATTAGCCATTTCTATCTACACCACGCTTCCCTTACAGTGAAGTCGCAATTTTGCGCCGCCATGTTTCTACAGTAGCCCTAAACAAACAAACTGCTCTTCAGAGCGCTAGCTACTCTCTGCTGTCTCAGACGACGACATCTTTGTCCACCTTTGCCTCCGTAGCTTCTCTATGTGCTTCGAAAAGGAGGGCTGAGAGGTGGGCGGTTGCAATTTGCAACCTCACTGCTAGATGCTGCTATAATTTACACACTGAACCTTTAAATGTAAATGTGAGCAGTTATGGATTATAGTCATATTATTTCTAAGCATTTCAACCCTTGACTTAAAATGTGCTAGTTGATGTCACGGAATCTACTGACGAGGTGAGTTGTTGGACCCAAGTGCAGTTTAATCAAAAATATCAAAACATAAAACAAAGACTTGGCAATAATCAAAACAAAGACTTGACATGGCAAACATAAACCTCACCTATACAGCAGTTAACAACATCAATATTTATTTATTTATTTATTTGGAGCCCCATTAGCTTCCACGAGTGGTCGCTAATCTTCCTGGGGTCCATTTTACAATATCAAAACATATTATACACAATCACATTACACTTTTTACAATATGTTATCAAAAGAATAAATACAATTCAATTTTAGTCATTACACTTAATTTTCATTACAGATCATACATCTTTTTAAAATAAGATCTGTTGCTTATTTGTCTTATACATATTGACAGTTGATTCCAAGCTACTGAGGATCTAAATAGTACAGTTCTCCTCATACAATTTGACTGTGCAAAAGGAACAACTAAATCACCAGAGCTGACCTGCTGAGTAATATATTGGTGACAATACCCACTGTACACCAATTTATCCACAAAAAATCTGGGGTTGTTTTTATAGATGGCATTATGCATGTAGCACAGAAGACTTATCTTTAATTTATCCTGTACCTTCAACCATACTAATATAGTGTGCATCTCATTCACACTGGTCCTGTACGATCAGCCAAGAGCAACTCTGGCAGCTCTATTCTGTGCAAGTTGAAGTTTTTTCAAGTGCTCCTGTGTAGCACTGGACCAAATAACTGGGCAGTACTCCAGGTGTGACAAGACCAAAGACTGGACTACTGTTCTCATGACTGAGGGTGGACAAAACGGCACACATTTCCTAGCTAAAGCAATGCCTCTACCCATCCTAGAAACAATATGAATTATCTGATCAGTCCATGAGAGCTGATTATCCAGCTTGACACCCAAGAGTTTAGTTTTAGTAACCTGCTCAACCAAAGTTGTATCAATAGTCAAATTTAGGTTACAAGGTTTCTTTAACAAATGTTTAGTACCAAAAACAATACATTTGGTTTTGGAAATATTTAGAACTAATTTGTTCAAATTAACCCAGTTGATAATCAAATTTAATTGGTTTTGAAGTTTCATACTTAGATTGGTTATTGAAGGAGATGCACAAAATAAACTTGCATCATCTGCATACAGTACAACTTCTGCATTTCTAACAACATGGGGCAAACCATTCACAAAAATTGATAACAATAACAGACAAGGACACACGGCAAACATGAGGGCTTAAATACACTGAGACTAATGACAAGACAAGTGACACCTGTGACCAGTGATCAAACAATGAACCAATGACATGACACAACACATGAGGGCATGGGAATCACATGACAAAACCAGGAAGTGCATGACAAGACAGTGAACATGACACACTAAAACATAACCAAGAACAAGATAAACTTAAACCATGAACAATGAACAATGAACATGAACCAACACCAAAACACCCTGTGACAGTTGAACAACCAAAAGAAACGGAAGTTGGACACATTTCCAGTCACTCACAGACAATTGTTTAATAAACTGTATACATGTACGTAAATATTTTATTTCAGCAGTTTAACACACTTTTAAAAATCAGAATGTGCATCAGAATGTGTATCATATTCGGTTTTTGCTGTAGAACCTGAAGTGCAGAATCTGGACTCACTGAAACAGGAAGTAGAAGAGCAGAGGAGCGAAGAGCAGGAGGAGGCTGCCCTTAGACACTCCATCTAATCAAGACAATAAGGAACATTAGTATTAATTACTACTACTTCTAGTAATAATAATAGTTATTAAAAATGGCATGTTTTCATTGTTGATCAATTTCATTTTTTTTAAAAACAATTAAAACTTTGAAAGCACTTGACTAATTCATAAGCTTCTCCTTTTCATATGCTGTTCAAGTTAACCTATTTTTGACTTCTCATTGTGCATTTTATGAAAAGTCACTAAAATCAAACTGCTAGTGTGACCCCTCCTGTTCGTACTGCCCTCTCCAAGCGGGACTTGAACCCGAGTCCACCGGCATGAGAGTCCGCTCTAACAAGGAGGCTAAAGGCTGCAACCCCTAGCGTCAGTCCCTAGAGTGTCTCTTGAGATCAGAGGAGTGAGGTTTACTCGCACAGTGACTACTAGCTGGTCTCTGTTACACTAGCACTGTCAAATAAAGGCCAATACCTGCTGCATTGCAAAGGTCAGTGTCACAGCAGTGGGTTGTCACTGTCCCTCCAGTTGGTACCTGTATGGTCCCTGGTTCACATTGATTTGCACAGCCTTTAGTTGTGGTGGACACCTTGAAACCTGCAAAAAAGACATAAATAACCATATAACCGTTGAGACATGAAGAGATCAACAAGTATACTTTCTTTTCAGAAACTATCACTTTTAATAAATTATTACAGCAGATTTACACATCACACTAGTGGACTTACCAACTGATTGTTCCGTTGTAATGCTATTACATATAGAAAATCCAACTAGACATGTCTCCACTGTTCCTTCACAGGAACCCGTCGAATCAGATATGCATGAGTAACACTTGAGAGAACATCCTTAAAGACAGAGAGAGACATTGAGTTACCGCTCTACAGTATGTGTACCAAATAATACATTCAATGCTTGCTGTTTTTTGTACCTCCAGTGAGAAAAACGAACAGAAGAAAACACACTCGCAGATCCATCATGTGTCAGGAACAGAATGACTAAACAGAAATAGTTTTAGTTCCTTTTATGTCTGTTCAGAAATGTGTGGGTTTGTTGAGGAAATGTGTGATGAACACTTAACAGTACATGAATAATCATATACACTAATACCTGAATTAAAACTTACGCGTCAACATGAACACATGATTAGAGAAGACAGTTTAGTTTATAGTTATAGATATGGATATTTTTCTTACACAAATGCATCGCTTCATGTGGAGCACTTTTATGATTGATAGATGCTCTGGAGGTCCACCTTAAGAACCTCCTGCTGCCTGTCTGTGCCATCCCTTTACCAGTCCCTCATCCTCTTCGTCTCCTCTTCTCCACGGCGTGAGGTCTCGCCTACCGAAAGGGGGCGTTCTGTCACAGTCGCGTTAGTTTGGGTTTGACTTGTTAGCTGTGTCCTAATTCAGGGACTGCATCCTTCAAAGGCCGATTCCGTCACCGCAGCACGACGAAGGCTTTTGATTCTTGTTGATATTTCATTCAAAGTATTGTTCATTACAGATCAGTTATTTTGCACTCCTGACATAAATTAAGAAATTAATGTCAACGCTTGCAGGTTTGCCATGCGATTCCTCAAGTTAATTTTACTTTACCGAACTTTTAGCAATGACTTCCACAGACGGCGTCCCGGTTACAGCCCGCTCAGCGCCCTTACTTCGTATCAGCGCGATCATCTACATCAGCTGTTCCACCGTAGATTATCAGTCTTTACCCAACCGAAAGTAATCCAGGGAGCACCTTCATGACACGCTGAAAACAACACCTCACTTTCCTCCTTGACTTTTCTGTCCGCACGCTGCTTCCAAAACTTCCCCATCATGTCTCAACAATAATGATGGAAGACGAACCTGACAGAAGTGACTGTCTCATGCATAATAACTAAATTATATTTTATGCATACTACAGCGCAGTGATTGGATTGAATGAGCTTTAGGTCATGAATATATGTCGAGAATCGCTCGAAACGGTCGACGTCAGCATGTTCGAGCAGCCCCATACTTGGACCTACGGTACACGCTGACGTCAGCTTCTGTGACGTTGTTCCGGGTTAGCTTTTCAAACCGGAAGACAGAAATCGCTCTGAAAAATGCAAAAATAACATTTTTCACATATGAATAACATTAATGAGTACCTTTAGTGTTTTCAATGATGTGCAGCCTATACATATCTGTTTACATCTAAAAAAAAAAGTGTTTTGGGGTTTCATGACCCTTTAACACTGACAGTTTGGAAGCTAAACATGAAGAAGCAGACACAAGAATTATCCTTCACTGCATCAGAAGCAAAACGTAAAAAATTGTTATCTTTGCAAGAGACACCGACATCTTGGTACTGCTGATTGCCCACTTCCACATAATGCCATGCCAAAAGATCTGGATGAAGACAGGTACAGCAAAGGAGAGAAAGTACGTCCCAGTTCATGCTGTAGCGGAATAACTGCAGATGGAGCCACAGGTCCCCGAGCTACTTCCTGATTTCCATGCTCTCACTGGGAGTGACTCAAATTCATACATTGCAGGACATTCAAAGAAGACATGCTGGGAAGTTTTCAGAATATTCACATCTACTAACGGGGCTTGGCGAAGGTCCTGACCTGAGTGACCACACCATTCAGAATGCAGAACAGTTTTTCTGCAAACTCTATAGTGTAAAGGATGCTGATAACATCAATGAAGTTCGAGCAAGCATGTTTGTCAAGGGCATGACAATAGAAAGACTGCCCCCAACCAGAGACACTCTCTACTTCCACATTCAGCACTCTCACTTCCAGGCTTTGGTCTTGCGGCAGGCCCACTTGCAGCAGCCAGTTCTGCCACCCCCTGAAACCATGGGATGGAAGACAGAGGGGAATTCCCTTATTCCTCAACTCATGTCACTACCCCCAGTTCCAGATGCCTGTGAGGAGTTAATCACCTGTGCCTGCACCACTGGGTGCAAGACAGCTGATGCGGCTGCAAGCCTAATCCATGCACTGCATCTTGCAAATGCAGAAAGTCCAATGAAACTTGTAGGAACAAATAACTTTTGGAATATCTGTGATCACAATATTGTTGCTTGATTTTGTTGATATTTCAGAGTTCCAGCAGCCATTTAAACATTATAAACTGCCCCTTTCATGTTAATGTTGTTTTTTCATTGTTTACACGTTTAAATATTCTGAGAATGCACAGATTAGTTCTAATAAGAAACAACACTTAAAGTACTTTTCCTCAAAAATGCCTACAGCATCTTACCAGGGCTATTTATTTATTTTGGGACTCGACTAGTAAGAAAACTGAAAAATATGGTATAAATACACTTGAATTTACTACAGAAAATGTCTCTCGTTCGGCTCGTGCTGTATTGAGCTGTAATTGCAGTGTCTGTTATCTTACTGAACTAAATTATTTTATTACTATACAAATCAAAATGACGGTGGGGGTGCCCACGGTGGGCAAGTGATGTACCTGGTAGGCGTGGCCTCGTAGGGCAGCGAAGCAAGTGCATTCTGGGAGTTGTTGTCTTTCATCCATATGAGCCCAAAATAAATTTTCTGGCTTTTCTCAGTCTAGGCACCAACTTCTAAAATAATTTCACATTTCTACTACATAAATTACCTAATTTAAATACCCATTCATCTTTCCAGCGGTGAAGTACCCCATTTAATAAAAGTAATGTATCTATGTATATACAGCTGAACTAGTTGCAGTATCTCTGGGTTTACCATAGGTGGAGGAAGTCAAACCGGATAGAGTGGTATTCTATTCAGACTCAGAAGCAATATTACAGAGTCTTAATAGTAGTAAAACAACTACAGATTATATTTTAATAGAAATTTACTCAGTGCTGTTAAATTTAGAAAGATTGCAAATAGATGTTCAGTTTTGTTGGATTCCAGCACCATAGGAATCTAAGGTAATGAAGAAGCTGATAAATTAGCGAAAAATGCACTAAATTATACGGATTAAAATACATTTCCTCTTGGAAAAAATGAAGGTAAATCTTTAATTAAAAGAAACATTGACAAAAAAATATGGGATTCAGATAATAAAGGGAGAGAATATTACAGAATTCAAAAACTATTACAATTAGAACATTTAATTATATAAACAGAAGAGAGGAAATAATCTACACAAGACTACGGTTAAGACAGACTTAATAATACGTTATTTCTTATTAGTAAAATAAACACAGCTAAATGTGAGGTATGTGATTGCAAAGAAAATGTAGAACATGTTTTAATAAAATGTAGAACATTTAAGAGGAAACTTTAAAGAATTAGTTATTAAATTAGGGAGGGAATGGGATATTAAAGGTATTCTAAAAATTCCCAAAGTGAAGTTTTAATGAAGTTTATGTATGAAACGGGAGTAGTTAGAAGAATTTAAGATAAAAATGAAGCCATGATTTTACACACTCCAATATAGAAGGTGGCAGTATGCACCTTTAACGCTGGTCTGTAACCCACCATAAAACTAAAAGAAGAAGAAGAAGAAGAAGAAGAAGAAGAAGAAGAAGAAGAAGAAGAAGAAGAAGATGTGTCTTTGTCTAGTATTGTCTGTGTAACCTGCTGTTTGGCAAGTGTATTCATGTTCATGCCAAGTTTATATCAATCCATAGGAATATCAAGCCTGGTTTTGGATTTTATTTTTATTCACTGTGTCAATAAGCAGAGAACAGTCAATAAACTGCACTTCAGTTCTGCAAACTTGCCTACAGTGGACTGGATTACAGAATACCAGACCTCCAAATGAACCCAGCAGTTATTCGCCTCCTGCATCTAGGCCATGGGAATCGTCCCCTGGAGACTTATGTAGAAGATTTTTGTGAACTTTGTTGTCAGGTTGGCTTCAATGATGTTGCCCTCAAAGACATTTTTAGAAATGGGTTAAATGAACCCTTGGGCTCTGGACTGCCTAAGGGGGAAATTAATTTCTCCCTTGGTCAATACATCAACCATGCCCTTCTGTTGAGTGACTCATCATTCCCTGTGGATTTTGTGGGCGTGGAACCCTACAATCGCACAGTGCCCGCCACGCCAGAGCCCTCTGCCAAAATGGCCACAACGCCAGAGTCTTCAGAGTCCAGCCGCCCTGGCTTCCTGAACTACTTCCCGGGAGGTGTCTTAGCCTGCCAGGTCCACCCATGCTCTGTGGCCCAGGTCTGTCCACCGCTCCCTGCCCATGCCCCACAGCCCAGGTCCGCCCTTGCCCCACTTCTTAGGCCTGCCTCTGCTCCACATCCCAGGCCCAATTCTCCTCCATGATCCTGGCCTGCCATCCCTCCCTCCCCCAAGACCACCCTCCTGGACTCTTGTGTGTCTTGTTTTGGTTTTGCTGGGCCTTTGACAAAACTTATATATATACCGCCTATAGAGGTGTGGATATGTAATCTCTAGTGTTTTGGTTTTGTTTTAGTTCATGTTTTAGTTAATGTTTCATATGTTTTGAACTTCTGTTGGTTCTTGTCATGTGATTTTTTCACCCTTGCCATCATGTGATCATGTCTTGTGCCTCCCAAGTCTCATGTGTTATTTTAGGCTTGTTCGACTTCACCCAGCGATGCGCAGACCGATCGGCGGCTGACTTAAAGCAGTGTATGCCGGTTAGAAATTTTGTCCGACTTGAGGCAGCGCCGACGACACGTGACAGTGACGGATGTCAACAAAGTGCCGCGAGAGCGATTTGAGAGCAGCCGGCGATTACAGCCGGTGCAGTTTTTCGAGAGCGACTGCATGGGGCTGCACGGGCTCTGATGACGACACAGCCGTTCCACGATTGGCCAGATTCACCGCATGACAGCGATCACGTGTGTTTCGTGTTTATTCTAAAACCTTCAGCTCTACTAATGCGCACAAATCTGTTTTTTATAACAGTAAAACCTCCTTTCATGTAGTCGCGATGTTATATGGTCATGTTTATCAAAATATAACTGATTAAAAACGTAGACCCCACTTCAGTGATAGTGTAGGCTTATATGTTGAACTTTATTCTTGTACAAACACACGCTATATTAAGCAGTACATGAAGTATTACATGACAATAATGTCTCTGAAACATCTGTGTATTGCCAAATATTGCATTTATTTCACTTCAGCTGATAAAGTATCCAAACACAGCGCGAGCGTCACTGCGGGAAGCAGAAAGTGTCCGACTTCACGTCTGTGTTTGCAGCTCCTCCCCGCCTGCACGCGGCTACTCTTGCTGATCAGTTGCATCCAGCCGCAGCCGATGTCGAACACACCTTTTGTCATTGTTTAAATGTCTTGATTATTTTCACAGGTGTGTCTTGTCTAGTCATTAGTAGTCTGTGTATTTAAGCTCTCTATTTGCCATGTGTCTTGTTTGTGTAACCTGCTGTTTTATGTCCATGTCCTGTAAAATGAATATCAAGCCATAGTCATGTCAAGCCTGTTTTGGATTTTATTTTATGTCACTGTGTTTCAGTGCCAAACTTGCAAACAGTGCCTACTATATTACAATATGTGATGAAATTGTAACTATGACCTTCTCAGTAAATCTGAATGTACTGAAGGAATTGAAAATAATCAAAGATATTTGATATTTGAAATCCTACAAAGAAATTTGCTTTACTGTTGTCAACACATTTGCTTATCAGAAGGGCCATCTGAAAGACAATAGAGAGGCCTGTAGGCCGCATGGGGTGCCACACCTTTACAGTGGGGGAAGTTTGGTCTGATTGGTCAGTTTGAAAGAAATACATTTGGTTTCAGTCACATGGTCAAGGAATAGATAAAAGAGGATTGGAAGTGTGGATTTTTCTTTCTTTTCCTCTGGCTCTTGAAGTCATTGGGGCTTCTCTTCTTTGCTCTCTTCTTCTCTCTCCCCCACTCTCTCTCTCTCTTTCTCTCTCACTCACTCACTCTCACTCTCTCTCTCTCTCACACTCTCTCAACATTGTATTTATGCTGTGTACGATTAATAAGTTTATCATCTCATACAACCAGATTTTGTCATTAAATCCTTTCTATTACCAATACTGTGCTAACTAGTTTTGATTTAGTATTGACTTTGAAGTGCTCCCTATTGCAATACAATATAGTCACCTTATAGCACCGCTCTCCCACATATTTTGCTATTGTAACTGCGCTTATCTCCGTCGTTGGTCTAAGTTGCAGTGGATGGAAATAGACGAGAAATGTACAGTTTTCTTCCATCTTTCTGATAATGTTTCTTTAGTCTTCTGGCAACCCTGCAGATTGAACCATCTGCAGGAGTCCACTCTTACAGTACTGTCCTGTTACCTAAATTATTTCTTAGATGTTATTTGTTTATAAAAAAAAAAAAAAGAACTTTAGTGTGACATTCCTTAAATGCTAGACCAGTACCAACCACCAAAAACCAACCTGGGTCTGAAGTCCCGTTTAATTGTATTGGTAATGACGGAACTTCCAACCACAGTTGGCTTTGGGAAACACACCCCCTGAACAGGAAATACAGGTCAATGCTGGGCAAATAAAATCTATGTATGTATGTATGTATGTATGTATGTATGTATGTATGTATGTATGTATGTATGTATGTATGTATGTATGTATGTATGTATGTATGTATGCATGTATGCATGTATGTACATGCAGTGCAAACCTTGCAGCTCACTGACACAGGGTGTTTTGGTGACGGTTCATGTTCATTGTTCCTTGTTCATGTTTTAAGTTTATCATGTTCATGTTGTGTTTGAGTAGGTGTGTTCGACATCGGCTGCGGCTGGATGCAACTGATCGGCGAGAGTAGCCGCGTACAGGCGGGGAGGAGCTGCAAACACAGACGTGAAGTCGGACACTTTCTGCTTCCCGCGGTGACGCTCGCGCTGTGTTTGCACACTTTATCAGCTGAAGTGAAATAAATGCAATATTTGGCAATACACAGATGTTTCAGAGACATTATTGTCATGTAATACTTTATGCACTGCTTAATACAGCGTGTGTTTTTACAAGAATAAAGCTCAACATATAAGCCTACACTATCAATGAAGTGGGGTCTATGTTTTTAATCAGTTATATTTTGATAAACATGACAATATAACATCGCGACTACATGAAAGGAGGTTTTACTGTTATAAAAAACAGATTTGTGCGCATTAGTGGAGCTGAAGGTTTTAGAATAAACACGAAACACACGTGATCGCTGTCATGCGGTGAATCTGGCCAATCGTGGAACGGCTGTGTCGTCATCAGAGCCCGTGCAGCCTCATGCAGCTGCTCTGGAGAAACTGCACCGGCTGTAATCGCCGGCTGCTCTCGAATCGCTCTCGCGGCACTTTGTTGACATACGTCACTGTCACGTGGCGTCGGCGCTGCCTCAAGTCGGACAAAATTTCTAACCGGCATGCAC